>NC_091268.1:56770000-57097513 GCF_042477335.2 Ovis canadensis
CCGAGGACAGGGCGGCCCCTCCCTCAGAGTCTCCAAGCAGAGGGGAGATGGGGAAGGGTTAACACTCTTTGTTATCTCTCCTTTTAATCCTCAGATGGGCCAGCGGCTCACGTTGTTCGGATCTGGTAGAGAGAAAGCGTTAACTATTATCTGCTTCTAGCTGACCATCTGCTGTTGCAGAAAACTCAAAGCCCTGGAGATCTACTTATATCCACATCGTAAACGAGAAAAGATGTTTTAATTAAGGGAAATCAGGTTAACTTAGCTCTAATTTACAAGCCGCCTGCCTAATGAATTGTCTGGGCTGCTCTCTCTTTGTAGAGAGTAAATCTGAGGATCCTTTCCCTCCGCAGTTCAGACACTAATTAACTAACCAAGAATTTTAGTAGCACACCCGCCTGTCGCCTAATAGTTTTACCTAAAGCCAGCCCGGTCATTGCTTGTACAAATTGCCAATTAAATGTGATTGATATAATGAAATTGGATTGTATTTTTCACTTACCTCCTCCCATCCCCCCTTATCCCCGAACCATTCTACCCCCCGCCCCCACCCCGTGTCAGGGATGGTGGGCCCACGCACCCCCTCACCACCAAGCTGAACAGAACCGGCCCCCCAGCTCGGGCTGTGGGGCCCCAAGCGGTGCCCACGCGGGGGCGGAGCACGTCCCTGTTAAGCCAACATTTCTATTAGTTGAAGTTAACAGGCGTAATCTTGTTTCCAGATATTTATCCACGTACCCAGGGCTGTAGTTACATGTTTGAAGTTAGGGGGGGAAAGTGAAAGATCTAAGCGGCCATTCTAAAAATACATTAACAGTTTCCAAAATCTATATCGCTGCTTAATTAAATATGTTATCCTGTTTATAGGATCTGTGGCTAATTATTTAGAGTCATTTAATCTACTCAATTTGCACGTTAATTAAACAGCATCGGGTTGCAGAGCCGGCCGCGGCCGGGCGGGAAGCAGCGCCGCCTGGCGGGCCCGGCTAGCTTCCCGCGGACCGACCGGTCCTCGCGCTGGTCCCGCGAGCCGGCCCGGGGGCGCCGACTGCGTGATGTGTTCCCAGGCCTTCAGGCAGGAAAACAGGGGTGGGCGGCGGGCTGCCCAGGACCTGCTCTGCGGCTGTTTATGGGGAGGGGATACCCCGCCCCCCCATCTCCCCGTGCCCCCCGTCCCTCCCTCCCCGGCGCAGAGGCGAAGGGGCGGCGCGCCCGGGCCTGGTTAACCGCAGAACGATGGAGCCGCGCCCGCCCCGCGCCCGCCGCCCAATTGTCTCCGCCGCCCGTCCCCATCTGTCCCTCTCCGCCCATGTGTGTTTTGGCCTTTGTCTCGCCGCCCTGCGCTGACACCCTCTTTCAAAGCCCACTTCTGTCGCCCTTCACCGATCGCTTCTGCCCCATTAACCCATCGGCACGAGGCTCCTGCAACAAAGGCCCGGAGTCGGGCGGACGCGCGCGCGCCCGCCCATTGTCCGCCGCTGACCCCGCGGCCCCAGCCTGGCCCGGCCGGCCCGACGGGGCGGGGACGGGGTCGGCCTTGCAGATAAACACAGGAGGCGTCCCGCCCGGGCCGCGCTCCGCCCTCAGTGAACGGGGACGGGACACGACGGCCGCCTTGGCAAGGCGGGCGAGCAGCTGCCGCCGCGGGAACCGCGGGCCCGCCCGCCGGGCAGCTAATCCGCCGCAGGCCCCTTTGTCCCTCGCTGGACGTGAAGCTGGCAGAGAGCGCGGCTGGGGAGAGAGCAGGCCCGCCGCGTGGCCTGCCTGGTAAACAAAGAGAAGTGTTGCTGAGCCGGGCTGCCGTCCTCCGGTTCCGGTTCCCGGTCCTGTCCGGGGGAGGAGAGCAGGCCCCAGGGGCTGCCCCCGGTGCGGCCGCAGTGCCTGCGGCTAACCGGGACCTCCAGGCACAGCCTGGACCCGCGGCCCAGGCCACACACAGCAAATGGTCGCTCCCAGCCACGGGGCCTTGTGGGGGGTGGGGGCGGGGGCTGCGTCCAGGAGGTGCTGCGCAGAGCCCAGGAGCTTTCTCTGGAATCTGCGGGCTGCTCCTGGGCGGTGGCTGGGCTGGGCTGCCAGTGGGTCCGCAGCTGGGGCCTCTCTTCACTCTTCTGGAGACCCCTGTCTGGCCCGGGGCTCCTTTTTTGACCAGTGAGGCAGGAGGAAGGTGGCTTGTGGCCCAAGGGCATCAGAAGGTCAGCTTTCTCTGCAGCGGGTGGTGTGGTGCCAGCAGGAGGTAGATGGGCCCAGGCAGAGTGGAGCTGCGGGAGGACCTCGTAAGCACTGTGGTCTTGGCGACACTGTGGTCCTGGAGACCCCGCTTTGTACACGCAGATCCTGCCTGCTCTCATTTTCCATCCCGCAAATGCCACTCTCTGGGCCTGGTGGTGGCCCTCTGCAAGCCTGTCCTCAAGGCGCCGACATGTCCCCTGGAGACATCCCATGTCGAGGCTAGGAGAAGGAAGTTCCTGTTTCTAAGCCTGTCTAGACTACTAGTTTTTTTTTAAAATTCATTAAGCATTTAAAATAAAGGGATGGCAAGAGAAAGAAGAGCGAACACGGTAGGGCTGTCCAAGGCACCTGTGGTGCCTCCAGCAGGAACTTGCTGACCAGCCTGCCACTGTCCCTGCCCCAGCCCCGATGCTGGGGGACCCGAGGCCTGATTCTGGGCAGCTCTGCCATCTCCCTGCTGACCTAACGACAGGGTAACCATGATTCCTTTCAGAGGGTCCAGTGGTTGCCAAGAACCCAGAAAGAAGACAAGGCCCCTTGACTCCTTCCAGCCCGCTGCCTGGAGCCCACGGCGCACTCTGGCTTTCCTCCTGCAGGGACTTTACACGGCAGCGTCGTGCTGCAGCCCAAGTCCAGGCCCTCTGCACTTCAGGTGCAGCCTGGAATTCTGACCCCAGCCCGGCCCTCGAGCGCTCTGCACGTGACAGCTTCTGCAGGTCTTTGGGCAGGAGCGAAAGCTGGCGACAGAGTCCAGCACAGCCAGCAGGGCCGGCAGAGGCACCCCCTGGGGGCCTGCCACTGTCGCTGGGGACCAGAGGTCCAGGAGCTGGAGTCCGGCCAGCAACGCGAGGCGAGGGTGCTTCTTGAATAGCTTTATTGAGAAGTCGCTGCCACACCAAGTGCACCCTTTTAGACCGTATAGTGCCGCGTCTCCAGCGCATTCACAGAGCCGAGCAGCCATCGCCACTAATTCCAGAACATTGTCATCGCCCCCCAAAGAATCCCATACCCATCAGCAGTCACTCCCCATCTTCTGCCCCTCCCCCCTCAGCCCCTGGCAACCACTAATCCACTTTCGTCTCTATGGATTAGACAAGGATAATTTTGCAAAAAGAAATTCTACCAGTCGGGGAAGGACTGTATAAATGAGGAATGTGGGGGTCAGGCAGGCCTGAAAACTCTCTCTGTGGATCAACATGGCCACTTGTCCCCACCTGGGACATCTGTTTTAAACATCAGCATTCTTTTTTTTTTTTTTCAGTTTACAGATCTTTTTCAATTTTGTTGAAGTATAGTTAATTCACAACGTTGTGGTCATTTCTACCGCACAGCAGAGCTACTGAGTTACACATATATACACGTGTTCTTCCCCATTAGTGTCTGCCACAAGGTACTGAATAGAGTTCCCCATTCTCTACAGTAGACTTTGTTGTTAATCCATCCTGTTTTACTAGTTCACATCTGCTAACCCCAAACTCCCAATACTTCCCTGGCAATACCCCCATCCCTGGCAACCTCACGTCTGTGAGTTACAGACATGGTCTTGAGATCACTTCTGGCCCCCTCTGTTTTCTAGCTGCTTCTGTGGGTGCCAGCTGGCTCCAGCCTGGTGGAAACCACACCTTTCCGTCCCGTCAGTGAGATGCTAACACCATCGGAGCAGTCTGGGCACCCAGTGTGGCTTTGGGGAGGCTCCTCACAGCCATCTGTAACTCCATCCTCGACAGCCCTGAGGTCAATGTGATAATGTCCATGGATCTTCGTCAACTATGATTTGGATTTCAAAGCAATTAAGAAGTTGTTCACTTCAGAAAAGGCCATTTAGTTTTCCCTAAACAACAACAAAGAAAAAAATTTTTTTAATGTAGCCCATTTTTAGCACCAAATCTTGTCATCATCCCATTCTTTATGAGCCCAAACTCCTAGCAATCACAGCATTGGGTTTCTAATGAGCATTTTCTTGATTTACAGCAGAAATGAGCAGTTATCTGCTAATAACCCCTGAGTCTGAAATTAAAAGGGCTGAGAAAATAAACCAAATTGCCAAGATCAACTCTCGTTAAATAAAGGCGTTGTGAAAAGACACAGCACAACATTTTCATGCATCAGATCGACAACACAATAGCTCCTCATTTGAGGTTGTAATTATTTAAGACCACTTAGCAGCTGCAGAACACTCACCCTAGGAGCGTTTAATGGACATTTGTTAATTAATTCTCACCAGAGCCCATCCAGCTACTCTGCGCACGAGAAACTGAGGCAGGCACTGGAGGGGAAGTCTGCAGGAGAGCACACGCGGGTGGGCCTCCCCCCGAGCCCCCCCTGCCCACGCCAGTCTGAGCTCCTTGCTGCCCAGAAGTTTCTGATTCATGAATGTCTAACTGGCTCTGAAGAAATTCATAAACAAAGGCAGAGTTTATGAGTCTCTGACTTGGCTAGTTTTATTCCACCCACCAGGAGAAAACGGAGAACTACTGGACAGCCTGAATTGACTCAAAGTTAAAGGCTGCAGACATCGTGAGTTGCAAGCTGCCGGGGGAGAAATCCAGACAGAGAGGCCGCAGGTTCATGAGAAGGAACCACACGCCCGCTGGGATCACGGGCACCAGCTAGGACTCAGCCCTGTCCTAGCGGACGGCAGCTGAGACAACAGAGAGACGCCCAGGTTTACAACTCAAGTCACAGCGGGCTTTCTGGTCCTGCCTTCCCACACGGCCACCGTGCTTATCCCCAGGCTCCTGCGGGAACAAGAGGCTGCTCTTAGTGGCTCGCTGTTGTCCTCCTTAGAAGAAAGCCTTCGATCCCAGGGACACAGCGGTGGCAGGCAAAGAGAGAGCCTAGCAGACCTTGGGAAGAGGATCTTGGTCCCAGGAGCCGGTGGGGGTAGAGGCTCCCCTCCTCGGGCTCACCCCCAGCCCTCGTGGTGCTTCCTGGCCCGGAGAGTGACTGGCACACGCTCCCCTGCAGGCTACTCAGGGGGCAGAAGGAGGCCAAGTCCTGGACGCTTTGCCTCGGCCAGTCTGATTCCAGGACACATGACCTATTTGACTGTTGGACCTACGGACGAGGGCAAGCAGGGGAGGGGGTCAGAACCAGTCACCCCTCCTCCTCTGACCAGTCAGGTGGGCCCAGGGTCCAGGCTCAGGTGTCCAGCGTGTCCTGCGTAGCGGGTGAACCACCCCCGCTCTCAAGGCGGCTTCATTACCGAAGAGCCCGCCGCTGCTTTCAAACACTCGACGGAATAAAGGCTCGGGCCTGACCGAGTTTGGGGGGCTGGGGAGGGTCCAGCTGACCCCCACCCCCCAGCTATGGGGCGCTGCCCATCGATTGCGAAGCTTCCCCTCGAAGTCACCGAGAACGGCCTCATGGGGCCGGGGAGGCCGTGTGTGGAGGGTGACGAGCGACAGGCCTTCACACGGAGACGACTGCAGCCCAGCGCCGCCACCTGACCAGACACGCAGGCGGGGCCGGAAGTCCAGGGGCGCCAACCGGAAGGGGCGGGGCCGCCGCCCGGAGTCCCGGCAGGCCCGCGGGGCGCGTGGCCCGGGCGGGCGTGCGCGGCGGCGGGCGGCGCGCTGTCCCGGCGGCCCTGCTCGAGGCCCGGACCGCCGGGACCCAGCTCGCAGGCGGCGTGCGGCGCTCGTGGCCGGAGGGCGAGGGTGGCCTGGGAGTCGCGGGGTGAGGGCTGGGAGGCCGGGCCCGAGAGTGGGCCGCGGGCCTCAGAGGCGCTGAGCCGGGGCAGGCGGCAGGCAGGGTCCTGCTGCGACGGGCTGACCTGGGGAGCCCCCAGGCGGGGAGGCCCCAGGCGGGGAGGCCCCAGGCGGGGAGGCCCCAGGCGGAGGCCCCTGTGGCTCAGACGGCGGCACCGGCTCGGCTGTGGCGGGCGCGGTGAGGCGTGGCCCCCGCCGCTCCCCAGAGGGTGGCTTTGTCTGGGGCTGCGGCTCTGGGGCAGCGCGGGGCTCCCGGGGGGCCGTCCTGGGTGGCGGGGGCTTGTCTTCGTTCACTCTCCAGAGAAGAAAGCCCCCTGGACTCAGTGTCTCCCAAAGGTCAGTTACTGAAGTCTTGCTGTGGTATCCACACACCACTGTGTATTTTCTGTTTCTCTTTAAATATACATCAAGCAGAATTGCTTTTTAAAAAAATTAACTAAGGTTTTTGGCTGCACCTTGAAGCTTGCAGGATCTCAGTTCCCCAACCAGGAATTGAACCCGGGTCCTAACCGTCGGACCACCAGGGAATACCCCAGGATTGCTTTTTTAAAAATAGTTTTATTTGACTGCCCCAGGTCAGAGTTGCCGCATGTGGGATTTTTAGTCGTGGTATATGAACTCTTGGTTGCACCACGTGGAATCTAGGCCCCTCACCAGGCATTCAGCCCGGGTCCCTCGCAGTAGAAGTGGTGAGTCCTAACAGCTAGACCGCGGGGGAGTTCTCCAGAATTTCTTTTTAATTCAGCCTCATCCTCAACCAAGTCTGTGAAATCCCAGGTTCAACGTGCCCGCTGCTTTCTCTCATACAGAGACAAGTGACTGTTGAGATAAGTGACGGTTATTGAAGACTGCCTGTTTGTGTGCCCCCTGTGGTCATCTTGCAGGCCCCAGGAGCCCGCTGTCCTCCGCGTGGGAAAGTCCTAGACCAGGTGGCCTAATGACGGATTCTGCAGAAGTGAAACCGTCCTTCTGAGGGAGGCAAAAAGGGCCCTGGGACAGAGCCCGCACAGGAGCCCTCAGCGTCCAGCCGCTGCTGTCCGAGCAATGCTGGAGGAGCCTCCGGGCCTCCCTGAGCCCCACGTGCCCAGCTCCGCTGCAAGGTGAGCTGGCCGTGAGGACCGAGTGAATTTATACTGGGGGAGAGTTGGGGAAAGTGTCGTCATTGTTCCGAACGAAAGGAAAGGCAGTTACAGCTTGAACTGAGGATTGTGTTTCTCTGGGATTCAGGATTTCTTGAGCCTAAAAAACAGTGGAGGGGTTGATGACGCTTGAGGGAGTGATGCTCAGAGAGATCAGCCAGACATAGAGGGACAGACTCTGTGTGACCCCACTTCTGTGAGGTCCCCAGAGGGGTCAGGGTCATGCAGACAGGAAGCGGGGGTGGGGGCCAGGGGCTGGGGGAGGGGCTCAGTGTTAAATGGGGACGGTCTCAGCGTGAATATACTTAATGCTCCTGAACTGCACCCTGGAAAAATACTAAAATGGTAAATCGTACGCTATGTATATTTTCCCTGCGATAAAGGAAAAAGGGTAGAGAGGAGAGAGGGGTGCACTTGCGGCACATGGGGGTTCATGCTGTTAAGTTTCTCCACTTTCATTCATAGTGAAATTTTCCATAATTTTAAAAAGATTTTTCGGGTATTCTCCAGGAGGGCTGGCCCCCAGGCTTGGGGTCTCAGAGCTTTTGCAGGTACGGAAGCCCGTGGAGGCTTTTTTATGGCTTTCTCTGTTCCTCCGAATGTGCTTATTTCTAAAGGAGCCCCTCTGGTTCTCTGGCCCCCTCTCTGGGGAGGGAGTAAAGGTGGCCCAGGAGGGGCCCAGGGATCCCATTTCAGCGATACCTCTGCCGCAGAGGGCAGCCCCGCTCACCTTCCTGGGGGGCGCTGGGTGGGCCGGAGGCAGCCCTGCAGGTGTGGACGCTCCCTTGGGAGGCCTCGGTTTCTGCCCTCTGCCCCTTCGTGGGCCTTGAAGTCAGACTGCCTCCTCTCTGTGTGCTCAGCACAGCGAACACCCCTCTGTTTAAACATTTAAATTCACTTAGGTTTTGGTGCTGGGATTTAGCAAGGAAAAGCTGCCTTCATTAAAACCAACTAACAAAGATTTTCCTCTTCTCCACAACTTTCGTTTCCACTCTTCCCTCACCTTTTAAAACATTCTACCCGAGTGAAACATTGCCGTTTGATTTTGCACCCAGAGGCCCCTGTCCCGGAAAACGAGCCCTGTTTTTGTTTCCCTGGGGTCAGTGGTTTCCCCCACCCTCAAGTTCCGGTCACAGTGCTGGAAAGAAAAAGCGGTCAGACAAACACCGTTTCCTTCCCCCTAGGAAACCACCCGGAGACTTGGCCTGCCAGGCATTTAGAGCCCAGCTTTCTCGATGCTCGTGGCTGAGAGTCTGGGTTTTCCTAAAGAACTCTCCCTGCCTACTTTCTCTGTGAATATATCACCACAGTCTGGACACCCGGCTGCTAAAGTTGCCACCAAGCCTCTTTGGTATTGGGTAAACGTCTCTGAATAATTCAAAATAAGCTGCCAAACAAGGCGCATTCGTTAAACGTTGGGGAACATTTCCAGTACGCAGCACGAAACGAGAGCTGCACACGGAGGGCACCCCTCAGTGCTCCGGCTGGAGGGGCTGAGCAGAGGCTGCGTCCCATTATTTGAGCTTCGTGGTCCCGAGTCTCCGTTGTTTTATTAATTTTTTTTATCTACAGTTCTAAACTACTATTTCATTTATTAGAACAATAGGGAAGCTTATTGAGGTGGTATTTTTATTAAAATTTCTATTAACTTTTGCTATCAGTACAGTTGTAGATTAATTAATTTTTACTACTTTTCTAAAGCAAAAAATATTAGAGCTGATCCCAAGTTACTTCAAATGTGAAACAAGCCAAATCAGAAAAAGAGCAGTTCGGAGAGAGAGATGTCGCTGGTTAAGACCAGGAGGAAGTTTATGGTCAAGGTGGCTTGCCAGGTGGGTCGTCTTCGTCTGGGGTCGGGGGGGTGCAGGCGAACTTCTGCTCTGTTCTGTTTGAGGCGATTCTCACAGAGATACAGATCCGCTCTTTCACGCAGTGGGGGAGTTGCTCTGTCCCTGGGGTGGATGCATGATTCTATGAGGCGGTTCCTTTGCTTTTTGTGTTTGGCCTTGGTACTTGGCCTATGGGATCTTAGTTCCCCGACCAGGGATCAAACTCAGGCACCCTGCGTTGGAAGTTTGGAGTCTGAACCGCTGGCCGCCAGGGAAGTCCCTGCAGTGGCTTTCTCAAGGCGAAATTCACGTAATATGAAATTCACCATCTTACAGAGAACATGGTTAATACCATCACAATATCCTGCAACCGCCACCTCCGCCCAGATCGCCTTCCTCGTCCCCGAGGAACCCTGGGCCCTGGTGGTCACCCGATCCCGCTTCTCCCGCCCCTGGTGGCCGCTGCTCTTTCTGTCTCTGGATCTGCCTGTTCTGGGTGTTTCACGTAACGGAGCCGCTCACCGTGGGCCTTGAGCTCTGGCTTGCTTCACGGAGCGCCGTGTTTTCGGGGTTCGTGGCTGTGGATGTGTTGGCGCTGCGCTCCTTCCGGCCGAGCCCCCACCCAGCGTGGGTGCAGCTCGCCGTGTGTCGCCCGCTGTGGGTACTTCTTTCCACCTCTGTCTTGTGCGCAGCTGCTGTGCACGTGCGTGGGTGTGTGTGTGTGTCTGGGGCCTCGTTCTCAGTTCTCCCAGTTCAGCTGGGAGAGGAGCTGCTGGGCCAGGTGGTCGTTCCCCGGGCTTTCTGCTCTCTGCTTTTACGTAGTGGATGTCCTCCTCCCCGTCCCAGGTCGGGACCGTAGACGTGATGTGGGGGGGGATGATGGAACAGTAGCCGCCTGCCTTGGCGGGCTGCTCGCCTGTGGAGCTCCTTTGGGGGAGGGGTTGGGGGATTCCTGTGGGCCGCGTGTGCCTCCATTCTCCTGACACACGTGTCCCGGGGGGATGCCAGGCCCCAGCGAAGTTTCCTGGCAGAGTATGGATATTACTGTCAGCCACATCCATTTTCCACCCTAAACTTGCTCATTTTAAATGGAAGTATGTTAAAATCGTCCAACACTTCAACCAGAGAGAAAACCCCTGCAAGGGGACAGGCCCCGGGGACCCCAGAGGTGAGGACAGGCGAGGGAGTGTGCTGGACCCTGCTTCCCCAATGCTCTGGGTCCTGGAAAGCCTGGGTTACCGTCTGTCATCCTCACAGAGATTCAGGGACATGCCCAGCGCTAGCGAAGGCGGAAGAGCAGGCACGAACTCAGCCTGCCTTTCCTCCAAACCTGTTATCTCAAGAGGGGGACAGCCAGGCACGGACCCTGCCAGGAGGGAAGGCAGAACCTGCCCTGCTCCCACGGAGCCAGCTGCTCCCCGAGCCAGAGCAGATCCGCGGCGGCCTTCACCTTCTGTGTCCCCCTGGCCTGGGAACTCCAGCGCAGCAGACGCTACCACGGCACTCCTGACTGTCCAGGAATGGTCGTGGGTTGGGCAGCATGGCCCGCCCGTGGCTCCCCGCCTGACCCCTACATGCCCGTGGTGTGGACCCCTGTCCTAGTATACTTAGCAGCGCATCTCCCTCCAGTGAAATTTCACGGAAGCAGGAGGTGAGTCAGCGAAACGAGGACCGAGCTCTGGTGTTGGGCATCCAGGCTGAAGTCCGCCGTGGTCAGCAGGCAAGCCGGGAGCCAAAGCCTGGAGGTGGGAGAGAAGGGGGCCGGCAGGAAGGCCTGCCTTCGGGCGCCTGTCCTCGGTGTCCCGGCCCAGCAGCTTGGCTCTGGGTGGAAAGTGCAGCCGCCGGGCAACAGTGGGCCTCAAGCCCAAGGCACATCTGGTGCCCAGGTGTTTGGGCTTCACTCTGGCATCCGGCCAGCCAGCAAGGCTTCCCACTCCCCTCCCCCGGCCTCCCCACCCTCACCGTTATCCCAGGAACGCTCTGGGGTCATTTCCTTCGGAGGAGGAAGCCCAGGGACAAATGGGCTTCTGTCTAGACCCTGAAGCTTGGTTCTCAGTCCTTGACCTGCCCTCCACTGGCCGCCCTCTGTTCTGACTGGAATCTTCAGGACGAAGGGCTGGGAGGCTCAGAGCTGAGGCTCCCAGTGCTTTGAAAACCAGCATGTTGCCTAATTAGACCATCTGGACGTGAAAGGTGTCCAGACTCACGGAAATCCACACCCAGTGAAGGGGGTGCTTCCTGGGAGCGCTGTGCAGAACAGCTTCTCCCCGCTCTGGGCGCGCTCCCACAGCTGGACAAAAGCCCCGCTCTGGCCGCGGACAAAGCCGCGCAGGAGGGCCCTGCCGGCCGGTGTGGAAGCTGAAAGCCGGGGTCCCACCCTGCACACCTGCAAAGCCCAGGACAGCCTGCCGTCCTGCTAGAGGGGAGCGTGCGGTTTAGGGAGGGTGTTCACACTCTGCCTGTGAAGCTCTCTCTCTGGAGGGAACCGTCCTGAGAGGCTCACCTGCTGGAGAACTGGCCTCAGGGAACAGACCCGAGCCCGTGGGCAGCGAGGCCCACCTTCTCGCAGGAGGTGATGGACGCTGGCGACCACCAGGGAGCCGGGGTGATGACTCACCTGTCAGAGTGTGGGAGCGTTAGTGCACTTATCAAAATAAGCTCGTGTGTGTGGGACCAAAATAAATGAGGCCAGGCCTGAACGAGGTGGGGCTCCCGCCAGGAGAACACAGGACGTCTAAGAGAGAGTCTATAAACGTGACTCTGTTTGTTTTATGAGGTTCCCGGCGGGAACTTTTTTTTTCTTTCAGAATTCTGGGTATTTGTTGCTGATGTTTCTGAAAACTCAGTCAGATCACCAAGTGTTCACTGCACCTCTGCGATGAGTGAGGTGTTCTGAGAGCAGTAAAGGAACAGAGGGAACTGGGAGTAAACATATGAGGTTCCAGTGATTTCTGCGCATGGAACCCAAATGGAGCCCGGGCGGGTGGGAGGACAGAGGGACCAGGAGGCTGGTGAGAGGACGGCACGAGAAAGCTGGAAGAACGCAGCCGCCTAGGTGACCCCCCGGCCCGGCCTCCCAGGAGGGGGTGGGAAGTGGCACAGAGGGCGTGCCCGCGGATTGCGCAGAAGCGATGAGGGAAACACCTTAGTGGGTTCGCAAGACTTACGTCCCAAGCAGGACACTTGAAAAGTCCGTATCCCAATCTCTGCTGCGAAATCACCGTTACCAGAGGCAGAGGGTTGATCTCACGAGGGGTCAGCAGGGGACACCAGGTTCCCTGCAGATGTGTGGTGTGAATGCAGGCTTCTCAGCTGCAGGGTGGAGTCCAAGGTCCAACGGAAGAACGTCTTCAGAATGCTGGGAGAACGTGGCCCTCAGTGCAGGACTGCGCACGCCTCCTGAGCCGCCGTAGGTGAGATAACGACAGAAGGGCGTGTTCACACGCCGCCTGGCCGAAAGAGCTACCGGGGAGATAAGGAAAGTCAGGAGGAGGAGCAACATGCAGGATGCCCCGGGGGGTCTTTAAAAAGGCGGACGGGAGCGAACCTCAGTGAACGGCACCGACTGCACAAGGCGGAGTGATGGAAGGGCTCATCAGGGGCCGAACTCAAGGCGGAGCCGGTTCTGGGTGACGTCGCAGGCAGCACAGACACCCCATCTCAGGGCGTGCAGTTTTGGGTCCTGGCTCGGGCAACAGGGTGAAGAGTCGGATTAGCTCTGCTGTGCTAACGCGCGTGTGTCAGAGACGGAGAGCGCCTCAAAGCCTGAAGGATAGCCCACAGTCACCATCTGCTGCTGTTCAGTCGCCATCGTGTCCGGCCCTTGACCCCTCGGACTGCAGCACGCCAGGCTTCCCGTTCCTTCCCTGTCCACCAGAGTTTGCTCAGATTCATGCCCACTGAGTTGGTGACTCTGTCTAACTGTCTCATCCTCTGCTGCCCCTGTAGTAGTGATATCTAGTCTCAATTTAAATTAAGCTGAAAACACTGGTTCAGAGGACCATAAGACACTTGTAATTGATGGCGGGACAGGCGAGCTGAGAGCGTGGTTGCTGCAGTGAAGGGAACGGGGGGCCCGCAGCGGAGCGTGGTTCTCACTGGAGAAAGAAGCGGAAAACATCCTCATTCAAGGGTTTGGGGTTTTTTATGTGCAACCCTTGAACCCTGGGTCCACTAACCCTATGGATACCCAGATGCCCAAATGCTCTTCCAAGTACTCGAGTGATAGTGAAATCTCTGGGCACATTTTTTATTAGTTTTTTTGGAGTAAAGTTGAACATTGTGTTCGTTCAGGTGCACAGCAGAGTGGGTCAGTTGTGCGTATACATAAACCCACTCTTTCTCGATCGCTTTCCCACGCAGGGCGCTACCGAGCATTGACCGGAGCTCCCTGGGCTGTGCAGTGGCCCGCATGAGTTGCCTGGTTGACGTGGATCGTCTTCAGCTGCTTCAGTCGTTTCCCGCTCCGTGTGACCCTATGGACTGTAGCCCGCCAGGATTTTCCTGGCAAGAATACTGGAGTGGGTTGTTAAGCCCTCCTCCATGGGGATCTTCCCAACCCAGGGATCAAATCTTTATCTCCTGCGTCTCCTGCCTCGGAGACAGTTCTGTCAACAGTGTGTATACCAGAATGCCAATCTCCCAGTTCGTCCCACCCAACTCTCCCACCTTGGTGTCTTGCGTCCCAGAGACTACCTTATCTCCTGAAAGCAAAGCGCACAGCTGAGTGCCTCTGCTTCTGCGCTGTCCTCTAATTGATGCTGCAGGCCATCTCTTGCAGTGAGCACAGGCCGGAGGGAGGGAACCCTGGGGCTCCCACCCAGCCCAGCTGAGCCCGATGCTACCTCGGAATTCATCACAGCCTGTAGAAATAAACCCCGAGCTCATCACGGCACCCAGAGAAGCACCTTGCTCCCTGCCCGCAAGCAGCTTCTGTCTTTTTTTCGCAGCAGAGTTAGGAGACTCGTGGTCCTCTGACTTGCCCAGCCAGGATCTCTCTCTCTCTCTCTCTCTCACACACACACACGACCCAATGGCTGCCCAGTTGGGAGTGAAACACGCATGTGTTGGGAGTGAAACACGCACGTGTCGTCCCCGGACCGTTCGCCCAGCCGTCCTGGCCACGAAGGCTGGGGTGAGAAGCAGGAGCAGCAGCCCCTGCTCTGGGTGTGACGACTAACCACCCCTCGGCCTCTGGCTGGCCTGACGCCATTTACTTCAGTTTGGAAGTAAAGTGAAGTGTTACTTGGAAGTTCAGAGCAAGTTACTCGCCTGGTCCTGAATACTGAAGTGGGCGTGTCGTCATTCAGCCTAAATCGCCACTGAAGTTTCATCTGCTCTCGCCCCTGCGCTCTGTACCGTCGTGAAGCGCTGATACGCGTCACTAAGGTCTGAACTTGGCAGCGTTTTCCGTGCATCTTCCTTTTGCTGCCGTAACTCACATATTCAAGTTCACGGCCCCTCCACCCCTGTGACGGTGAAGAATATGCCTTCATACTCAGAGAGGGTGAATCGCTGCCCGCTTTAGTTTGGGTAGACTCTGGCTCCTTCCTGCTCAAGTATGACCAGTTTAAATGTCCACATATTAATTAACCGTATGCAGGAGCTTATCAAGTCGACTATCAGTAAACGGAGGCCATTTGACTTTGACAAGTGATGTAAACTGTCCCCCGCCTTGCTCCACAAACTCACACTTAGGGAGTTTGGTTCTTTTCTCATCAGGGCTGAGAGAAAGAAAACTGGGGATCCCTGTTTTGCTTTGCATGATTTTGGGGGACTCCCCTGCTGGCTCAGTGGTAAGGAACCCACCTGCCAATGCAGGAGACTCAGGTTCAATCCCTGGGTCGGGAAGATCCCTTGAAGAAGAGAATGGCTGCCCACTCCAGTGTTCTTGCCTGGAGAATCCCACGGACAGAGAAGCCTGGCAGGTTGTAGTCCATGGGGTCACACAAATCAGACGTGACTGATCACGTGCACACATCATCTGGGGACAAAGGAGACCAGAACTTGTTACCTTCCGGGCCCAGAGCCCACCTAGCAGCCACGCCTGCGCACGTGTCCTGGTGGCGGCTGCGGCATGTCAGCTGCTGTGAGTGCCTGTGGAGTCCGCATGCCACGTGACATCTCGCCCAGTGACATGTGGGCGGACAGGCCAGAGCACACGCCCTCACGACCTTCGTGCCCCGAGGTCTCCCGTGCATGGCCTTGACGGCAGTACAGGCACACCCGCGGCCCTCGGCAGTTTCCGGACGGGAGGTGGCAAACGCAGCCTCTGCCGGTAGCAGCTGCAGGTCCGCTTCCTCTCCGCACAGAAGCGCTTCTGTTTTCTGTCGGCTGACACTGAAATCCAGCCTTGAAAAGTAACAGTGCAGACGCTGTGGAGAGCGTGGGCGCCGCCCCGGGCGGGGAGCCTGGCCGCTCTGCAGCTCTCTGCTGTAATTGCTTCCACGTGCCATATGTACGGGAGCGCTGTGGAGACAACAACCCAAAACAACAGGAGGCGGGCCGGGCTCCTTCCTCACAGGGACTCGGGCAAGCGGGCAAACCGCCAGCCAGACGCCTGCCCGCCCGGGGCTGCAGGCTGAGGAGGAGCCGGGGCGGACACCCCACACCCTCCCCAGGACAGTGTGGGGGGACACTGGGGTGGTCTCCTGGCGGGATACAGCAAGGGGTCAGAATCCGGGGGTGGGGAGCTGCTTCTGAAAACTTGGAGGCAGGCAGTTTCGGTCGATGAGGAATTTAGAAGGAAGTAAGCCCCTTGACCAAAACTTCACTTTAAAATTACGATTTCACTTTGTAAAAAAGCAGCACATTATTTGAGTCGACGCATGGAAATATCCAGACTGTGTTTCGGCCTCGGTGGCAGATGTCCTGTGCACGCCGCCTAAGAAGCTGCTGTTGCTCCATAAATATTTATGGAGACCGTAATCCTCCACATCCCAAGGATTTCCGTGCTCATCTTACCGCCCATTCCTGCTGGAGCTGGGCTTGCAGGCCGTTTTGCCAGCGAGCATTTCTCACCCTCAGGAAGCCCGCCCCAGACCGAGGAACCTGGAGCTGCCGAAGTCTCCTGCCTGCGGGCAGCCAGGTGTCCGACTTAGGCCAGCGGGCAGCCTTTGCTGCTGAGGTTTGTATAAGAAAGTTCGGGGTTCCTAGCTCCTTCCGAACTGGCCGCAGATCTGACTTGTCAGATGAGGCGAGCTGGTTGCCATACAGTGCTGCCACGTGAAAGGAGTCTCAGTGGGCAGGAATTTTAGCCGTTTAAGTGTCTGCTCGTTGCAAGATACGAGGGCTTCCCTGTGTTTCTCACCAGGGACCTGAGAGCGGCTCCTCTGATAGTTCATTGGACAGCTTCCTGTTGGCTTGAGGATTAGAACCATGCTTCTGATCACATGAAACAGCATTTTAGGAAAGGGGTCCCAGGACTTCACTGGCGGTCCAGTGGTTAGGAATCCTTCCAGTGCAGGGACCACACTGCAGGTTCAGAGAGCCAAGGGTTCCCCACGCTGCAGAGCAGCTAAGCCCGACACACACACACACACACACACACACACCACACACCCCCCCCCCAGCTCAGAGCCAGGTGGGCCACAGTTTGGAGACAAACACGAGGGGCAGCCTGCAGTGGGCAGGGTGGGTGGCAGGCAGGGCGACGGGCCTCTGGGGACGGGCCTCTGGGTCCCCCGAGCCGTTGGAGGGCCAGCTTCAGGGCTGCCCCTGCGCTGACCCCCAGGCGGGGTTCTGGACTGGCCTCCTCAGGCCGGCTCTCTACCGCAGTGCCGACCAGTCACGCTGCTGGGGCTCGTGGAGGCTGGGGGGGTGAGGGCCCTGAAGCTCGGGAGAGGCAGTGAGTGAGTGTTTAATAGAAGGGCCAGCTACTACACGCGCCAGCAGTTCCGCGATCAGATTTCACCGTAGAAGGCAGCTAACATAAAGACTGGGTACCCAGGCTGAACCCCAAGATCCAGAGTCAGGGTGCCCCGGCCCTGTGTCTGCAGGGCTGGCCAGAGGTGTGGGGCGCTGGCCGTCCAGGTGGCAGGGCCTGTGTGCCACCCGTCCTCTGCAGGGAGCTGTCTGGAACCGGGTCCAGGAAGGCCTCGTCTCACCCTTCCCCGAGTTTCCAAAATCCACATCAGCAAAGACTGCCAGAGGACCTCCTGTCCAGCTCCTGGAAGAAGTCCCCCTTCTGTGGTCAGCCCACGACAGCGGGCACTAAGTGTCAAAGGCAGAGCTGCCCTTGGCAGAGGAGGGCCTGCGTCCAGGCGGATCGGGGCCGCCCAGGCCAACGGCTAGCGAGCAGCGCCACCCCATGGCCAGGCTCGGGAACACGCCGCCCCGCTCTAAGGAGCGGTCCCCGGAGCATCGCCGGCCGGGCGTCCTCTGGGGAGGCGCCCCCCAACCCCTGCTGCTGCACGGCCCTGAGACTGGGCCCGCTGGGGACCCTCACCCACCCTACCAGGCAGCTGTCCGTGTTAGGGTCCCCCTACTGACAGGGATGCGGCAGCAGTGGGCAGGGGCAGAGGCAGGACTTGAGTCCGAGGACGTCTGACACGGGAGGCCAGGCTCTGATGTGGAGGCTGCACTTGCCCTGGCGGGGGTCCCGGCAGGGGCGGCCACTGCCCAGGGAAAGGCCAGTGTTGCCGCCGGCGCCTCCGGGATGGATGTGGAAGTCTGAACGTGGCGCCCAGTGGGAAGGCCGATTCCCTCCCTCATCTGTCCATCCTGTAGACCAGCATTTACTGAGCACCAGCGCGCCGGGCACTGCTCCGTGCCCCCAGGCTGATGTGGCCACAGCAGGGAGTTTGCACTGACCGCAGCGCCCCCCACCCCCGGCCTCGTCCCTCTGGTGTAGAAGCGGCATTGGATTCCGGTGGTGGCAGGTGCATTGCCTCTCGGTTGCCTCACCTCTGTGCAGTCAACTCCCTACCTTAAATCCCTTGGTTATTCACACCTGAAGTTGAGTCTGTTTGCTTAGACCTGGACTGATGTAAAATCACTGGAAAGTTTTAAATAGGCAAGTGACATGCTCTCCTTCCTGGTTTACTGAGTACAGCAGGGGGTCCACTTAGATGGCTTGGGGGAGAGGACGGTGGCCTGGGCTAGGGTGTCACCATGGTGACAGCGAGGGAGAGTGGCCAGCGGGTCCGGGATATTGTCAGCAGGACATGCTGATGGATAGAACTGGAGGTTGGTGGGAAGAATCGAGCCATCGATCTCTCCAGGGCATTGGCCAGAGCAGGTGGGGGATTGGGCTGCCATTGACTGAGACGATTAAGAATGGCAAGGGGCAGCTTTCAGGAGGAAGATCGAGAATTCTAGCAGCTGGCTGTTCAGTTCAGCAGCCAGCTGAACTTGGGTCTCCCCCCCAAGGGGCGGGACCGCTAGAGGCAGCCTTCCCAACTTTGTCTGGAGCTAAGGTTGACCTCATGAGAGATGCACTTCTGATGGTCATGGAAGAATCCGTCCTTCCCAGGAGGCTTACCCCCTGCATCACTGCAGGAAAGCTACTCAGGTCGGGCAGGCAGGGTGGGCAGCCACTGTCTCTGCCTGTGGGAGTCCTGGTGATTCTGTTGAACACCTAGAACTTCCAGTATGTTTTATCCCCTCTGGTACCCAGAACGGTTTTACGGCAGAGAAGACTCCTGTCTTCCATGCATATGGTTTTCTGTCCTTAAAGAAACCACGTTTCAGCTGGACAGAAACAAAGCTGACAAGCCTGTGTGCTCAAGCTGACACGCAGGCAGAGACGTGGAGCACGGCAGAGACCGGCAGGGCTGACACCTCAGGGTCTCACCCCCGCGGGCAGAGGATGGGGTGCAGCCAGACGGGAAAACTCACGTTGTGTGGGCTCTCCCTGCTGACTTCTCTTCTCGCCTCTGGTTTGGAAGCAGGATGTTTGGTGTTCTTCCTGGCTCACAGAGAACAGCCAGCCAGCAGGCCGCCCCTCCCGTGGACGGGCGAGGGCTCAGAAGGCCAGTCCAGGCCCCTCCAGAACCAGAACAGCTCTGGCAAACACTCGCACAGAAGGGAAGACATGGGAGTCTTGCTCTAACCCTAACCCTTCTGTAAAGTGAGGTTTATCCTGTGCCTTCCCAGACGGAACTGAAGGCCTCTTCTCCCACATTGTACCCAAAGTAGCACATTCGTGGGGAAAAATAGTCCCCCCTCAGCCATGACGTGCTTTGTCTGCGCCCTTGGGGTCCAGGAGGGAGGGCGTGGCTGGTGTGGCCCACCACAGGGTCCACGGCCTCTCCTGACAGTTGGAAGCAGCACCGAGTCTTGGGCAGACTCTCAGGCGTTGGGTGAGACACGCGTGCTGAGACGGTGAAGAAGCACCTTTCCAAAGCAGGTGCAGTTCAGACGCAAGGCCTTCCTCCCCTGCAGACCCCCAGCTTCACCGCACAAAACCGAGCCCAGCGGGAGGAGGGGTCCAGCTTACTCATGGCGAGTTCAGTCCTGTGCCTGGGAAGCAAGCAGATGCTCTGGGCAACTTTCCTTCCCAACCCTGTGCTTCTTAGAAAATGAAGTCTCTGAGCAGGACTCACTCTGGTGATGCCCCCAGGAGTGCTCGGTTCTGAAATCGAGGGGCAAAAACCCAGACGGCCGAGCGGCAGGGGTGGCAGGGTGCAGCCACACGCATGACACCATGAATTACATGCCTCCTTCCTGCTTGGCCACGGAGCGGCATTCACACCGTGATGTTAGCTGGGAAATGGGGAGACCAGCAGAATACGCAGGGGCGTCCCCGGTGGTCCCGTGGTTCAGAACAGGCTTTGCAACGCAGGAGGTTCGGGTTGGATCCCTGTTGGGGGAACTGATCCCAGGCGCCACGGAGCAGCTAAACCGACCCGCCGCAACCGTGGGGTCCGAGAGAGCCCGTGCGCTCTCTGCAGCAGAAGCTCTGCACGGAGCCGCAGGTCCCGCGTGCCGCAGCGGAGACCCAGTGCAGGCAAACAGACAGTTTAAAAACTGAATTTAGGACCCCGGAATGTTGCACTCAGCGCGCCCCCCGCTGTGAAGAGCGCCTGGGGTCCCAGGGGACCCCGCCGCGTGCACGAGGAGCTGAGCCTGGGGCACGTCCCACCCCCATCTTACCTGGGGCAGCTGGGCCACACAGGTGCCCAAGAGGGCGGCCCGAGGAGGTTTTTGGCGTCGATGCCCTGTGGACGTGGGCACCGCTCCCCTGGTTGTGTCCCCTCACGCGTTCCGGGCATGGGCGCGTTTAGCCCCCTGGGTTTCGCCCCATGTGCAGGCCCCCGTATCACCACCGCAGTCAGCCCACGGGGGCCCCTCTTACACGACGCCCACCTCCCTCCCACCACCCCTACTGCCTGGCAGCCGCTCATCTGCTCCCCAGCCCCATAACCGTCCACTTCAAGAGTGTTGTGTGAGTGGACTCGCGCGACCTGTGGCCCCTGGGGATCGGCTCTTCTGTCACTCAGTCGAATGCTCTGGAGAGTCACCGAAGTTGCTGTGGCACAGGTCGTGCTGTTTCTGTTGCTGAATTCTGTGTGTGATGAGATTTTGGAAGGAGTCCTAAAGACTATTGACCGCCTCTCAGAGCTAGGATATTTGCCCAGCTGAAGTCGGTGGCACTCGAAATTCTGTGTGCATCTCTGGAGGCTGGGATACTGAAGAACCCACCTGCAGTGCAGAGGTCTGGGTTCAGTCCCGGGGTCGGGAAGATCCCCTGGGAGGAAATGGCAACCCACTCCAGTGTTCTCACCTGGAGAAGCCCGTGGACAGAAGAGCCTGCTGGGCTGCAGTCCATGGGGTCGCAGAGTCGGATGTGGCTGAAGCGACTCACACTTTCACTTTCACTTCCAGAATCTTAAATATCCTATGAAACAATTCTCACCCTCCCGTCTTCTCAGGAAACTCACGTAATCCTGATCCTGCAAAACCTCAGCTAGACTTACCACCTCTTATTTCACTGCGATTAAATAATGTCTCCCCAGACGCATTACAGTTATAGGAGTCATCTTTACTATTTCTTTGTAAAGGTGTTTTTGCACAGAATATAACTTTCATCTCGTTTCTGCTTTGCTTTCTTTTCCCTAAAATACTGTCCATCCGCCCCCAGAGCGGCTAGATTGCCACCGTGCTGCTGCTGCGACCTGGGGTCTTTATTAGTTTTCGCCTTAAATTACCTTCACGTAAGATCTGCAAGAAAAACGGCTTTTCGGCTTACTTGGGAATTTGGGTGACTTAATTTGGAGAAGGTGATTCTAAAGAAAGAAACTACGGACAGAAACATAGAGTCAGAGGAAAAAGGAGGGTCTCCGAGGAGGCAAACCAGAATCAGCGGAGCGCCGGCTGACCTCTGAAGGTCGGGGGCCTGACGACAGACACGGTCAAGCAGCGCCTCAGCAGGCTGCAGGGGCCGCAGGCCCGCGGGAACCCCGTGCCTCCCTGAGCACTCGGGGACCCCCAAGCATCTGGTCCCTCCATCTTGTTCCCACCCCACCCGACTGGCTCACCCACGGGCGACCCCAGCACTGACACCTGGACTGCCTCTGCCCCTCGCCCGGCGCCCCTGTGGATCCGCCCGGGGCCCCTGTGGATCCGCCCGGCTCGCTGCTGGCTCTGGGCCTCCTGCCCAGCTGGCCAGCTGCGTGGGGTTGAGGACAGCGGGCAGAGTCAAGGCCCCCCGCCTGCAGGGCTGTGGGGGTTCCAGGCTGGTGACGCTGCCCTTGCGGGGTCACTTCAGCGAAGGGCCCCACACCGGCGGGTGGCCCCACGCTGGCGGGTGGCAGGAGGGAGCTGGAGATGAACGTCGTGCTCCGAGGGCCCCTCGCGACCTCGGCCACGACTTCTGCAACTACAAGGAGAGTTCACATCTGCGTGGGCCCGCACCTGCTCCCTGCGAGTCTGTGACTGCACGGCCCCGGGCACCCACCCATCATGCCCCCGCAGGGGTGAGAGGACAGCCAAGAAGGGTGCGGCTCCGCCTCACGACCCGGCCGGGGCTGCAGAGGGCGAACGGGGGACAGCCCCACCCGGTCTCGAAGGCACAGTGTCGCGGGGAGGGGCGAGGAGGGGCCCCTCGGGTGCGCCCCCAAGCCCACTGTGCAGAGTACAGGGCGGGCGGCGAGTCCCCCATCAGCCGACTGGGGAGCGGAGTCTGCGTGCAGAGCGGCCCCGGCCACCGAGGGGCGAGTAGACTCATGAGGCCCATCCGCGCAGCGGGACACGGCTCCGCCACCGAAAGGGGCGAAGCGCGGGCGCAGCTGCGGGGCCTGCGAACCTCGGAAACACGGCGCTCGGTGAGAGAAGCCCGGCGGAGGGACACGGTGTGTGAGTCCATCTCTCAGAAACGTCCAGAACAGGCGAATCCCAGAGGCAGGAGGAAGATGACTGGGTGCCAGGGGCGGCGGGGTGGGATGGGGCCGTGCAGCGGGGAGCGCCTGGAACGGTGGGGGTCTCCTTTTGGGGTGACGGAAATGTTTCGGAGCCGCCAGGTAAAAGTGGTGGGTGCGTGCCATCGTGAGTGTGCCAAGTGCCCCGAATTGCTCTCCTTAACATGTTGATTCCGTCGTGTGCCTTTCATGCCAGTTTAAAGAACAGCTTGATAAGGGCCTTTACCGGATTCGGCCACTCCACTCCCACCCTAGCGCTTTCACACGTGCTGGGCGGGCAGGAGCAGCGCCACAGGTGTGAGCCGGCGTTCCGGTCGGCGCGATGGTTCTTACCCTGGGATTCTTCCAGCACAGTCGCAACCCCGGAGACTCTTACTCTACAGGCCAAGACTGGGCGCTGGCAGCCCCGGCTGTAGACGGCAGGCGGTGTCTCCGATGACCAGCCTGGTCTGCGTGTGGCCAAGTGCGTGGGAAGCCCAGCTCTGGGCCTTGAGAGCCTCAGCGACAGCGCAGGACAGACGGCCTGAGCCGACTTGGCTTCTCGGGTCTGCTCCTGTCCAAATGGGTGTCATGCTTGCCTCTGACCACACGGTGGCAGGAGTGAGGCCGCGTGATGTTCAGGGTTCCCTGGCGTCATCCGGGAGCAAGTCAAGTGGAAAAGCATCTTCAGTAAAAGAAACTAGGGCTGTGTGTCTAAGGGAGTAAGGCGTTCAGTCCCTGTGGTTTATTGAGAGGGCAGGTCGTCAGCAGCCCGCCAGTGTCGGTTTCTGAAACAGCAACATAGTCCTGCATGGAACCCCCGGATTTTGGAGCTTTTAAATCTGAAAAGGACCCGGGGAGGTGAAAGTTGAGCCGAGCTGGGTAAAAGATGGTGTCCAGAACCAAACGGCAACGTGCGGAAGAAGGAAAGCACCGGCAGGAGCTGCGTGGGAGAACTTTGAAAATCTGACGCCTCATCAGAAGCCGAAAGGCTGTGTGACTCCAGTTACCTGAATCTGCAGAGTTGGCAGCCAGAGCCGTGGCTGCCCAGGGCTGGAGGATGCGGTCAGTCCTCCGTGGGAAGGGTTTCTTTTTGAAATAATAAGATGTTCTGGAGTTAGTGGTGACCCTTGTACAACCTTGTGAATATACGAAAAACCACTGAATTGCACATTTTAAATTACACACTTTGAACAGGTGGATTGCATAGCGTGCGACATATTCCAACTGAGCTGTTTGTAAACTTTTACTTTAAATGTTATTGGTTTATTTTTACATTTTCAGAAAAACGGACACGAGTGAAGCGACTTAGCCCGCAGCGCGCGCAAGTGCTTATTCACTTACTTGGCGGTTCCGGGCCATAGTGGCGGCTCTCGGGGTCCTTGATCTTCCTTGCGGTATGCCGGATCTTTTTTTTAAATCTGCAGCTTGCAGGGTCTTAATTCCCGACCAAGGCTCAAACCCAGGTCCAGCAGTGAAGGCCCTGAGTCCTGGCCACTGGGCCCCGAGGGGAGCCCCGTTCTTTCTCCTCTAAGTAGAGGCCACTCTGAAGGGTGTGAGGTGGCAGCCCGCTGCAGCTGCCGTCTGCGTTGCCCTGATGATCAGTGATCCGAACGCCTTTCCATGCGCTTCTGGGCCACTCATCTGTTCTCTTTGGAGGAAAGTCTGTTCAGGTCCTCTGCCCATTTTAAAACCAGGTCGTTTGTGTTTTTCTTGTTGAGTTTTAGTTCTCTCTATAGCCCAGATATTAACCGTTTGTCAGACACATGGTTTGCAAGCCTTTTCTCCCGTTCTCTGAGTTGCCTTATTAGTTTGCTGATACTGTCTTTTGGTGCACAGAATGTTAATTTTTGTGAAGTCCAATTGGTCCGGTTTTTCTTTTTCTCTTCGCACCTTTGATCATGCTTCCCACTGCCCATCAGCGCCTCTGTCTGCCCAGGGGGCATTCACCAGCCATCTCGTCCTCAGGGAAAGGCCGCACCAGGGACTCTGAAGCTGGCTCCCTTCACGGAAAGAAGCGCTTGCTCTTTCCAGTGAGAAGGAAGGGGGCCTCCCTGGTGGCTCAGAGACACGAGTTCGACCTCTGATCCGGGAAGATCCCACATGCCGCGGAGCAGCTAAGCCCGTGGGCCACAGCTACTGAGCCTGTGCCTCGGGGCCCGGGACCCACAGGGACTGAAGCCCATGCACCTGAGAGCCGGGACTCCGCGACGAGAAAAGCCACCGCGACGAGAAGCCAGAGCACTGCAACTCGCGAGTGGGCCTGCTCGCCGCTGCTCGAGAGAGCCCGCGCCAGCAGCGGAGACCCCGCACAGCCAGCAATGGAGAGACCCAGTAAAAAGGGAGGGAAGGAGGCTGGCTTTAGCAACATGTGGGGGTCATTCCTCACTGCTTAGACCTCCACACGGGTGTCAGCTGTCAGCCTGCGCACACCCTAACCCACGAGCAAGGCCCTGCCCCAGACGAGGCTCCGTGCGCGGGGAGGACAGCGAACGCGTTGTCTCGGCTTTGCCGCCAGTGAGGCAGGCGTGAGCGTCCGCGTGAAGATGCTGGGCTCTGGAGACACATTGCTTCTCATGTCTTCTCCCACTTCTTACCTTCAGAGTAAATCTTTAAACAGAGCATTACCAGATTCTTCACAGAGGCAGGCCGCACAGAGCAACCGCGTTGTCTGCTGTGAATACAATATCTTTTAAAATCTCCATCACAACTATGGGCGGGTTTCCTCCCATAAATCTAGGCTGCCTGGCTCAGATCAAATTCCGCTTCTCAAGCAATTTCACGGCTAAATCCTCCCAAGTCATTCGTAACAGTTTCTTTACAAAGGACATGAGACTGGCGGTGAGCCTTTACTGACTCACAAAGCATTTACCATTTTCCTGTTTTTAGAATCCTTATCCCTTTCGAGTGGGATTCTAAAAATATCAGCTTAAGCCACCCACTAATTTCTAATCCTTGCTTCTATTCCTATTGACAGATGGACAGTTCATCTCCTAGCCTTTGTCCTCACTTGATTAAGCAATTCTAATCTTTTCCTGACAATTTGGTTATCGACAATACGATCAAGTCTGACAATGCCAGGCAAGAAGGTATCCTTGCACACAGAGGTCCTGAGACCGGCTGAGCAGCAGAGCCCCCGCCAGGTGACTTCCGTGTTTTCTCCTCCCTTTCACTGTCTCTCCTTGGGCAAGAAGTCACAATTCCCACCCTAATTGCTCGGTTAATATTTTTAAATAAAAATTACTTTCCAGTTCTCCGCTGCTGCACCCTTCACGGTGCAGATAAGGGTGTTCAGATTCTGTTATTGTCTTTAAAGTTCTTCTAACAGCAGGTGGTCTGGGCTTACCACACAGGCTCCAGCCTCACCTGTAAACAGAGAGGGCTTCTGGAGACCCCCCTGGTGATCCAGTGTCTGAGACTCTGAGCTCACAATGCCGGGGGCCCGGGTTCAACCCCCAGTCAGGGAGCTCGATCCCAATTCCACAGGCCACAACGAAGACCCGTGCATGCTATGTTGCTGGAGGCGTGTCCGACTCTTCGTGCCCCCGTGGACTGTGGCCCGCCAGGCTCCTCTGTCCGTGGGATTCTCCAGGCAGGAACACTGGAGTGGGCTGCCTTTCCCTTCTCCCAGGGATCTTGCCGACCCAGGGGTCAAAGCCGCATCTCATAAGTCTCCTGCACTGGCCGATGGGTTCTTTACCACGAGCGCCACCTGGGAAGCCCAGCACAGCCAAATAAATAAATGTGGTAAAAATAAAATGGTCCTTTGGAGCCGGATGCCCCTCAGTGTGGGTGGTGATGCGGGCCTTGCACTGAAGGCTGTGGGCTGAACTCTGAGCGTCCCCGGCGTGTCCAGGGAGACAGGTGTTCCCGCTCTCAGTGCTGCCTGCCTTCCAGACTCACTGCAGAGCTCCAGCAATCATGGCAGTATGGCATTAGCAACATTAGACAAATAGACCAATGGAACAGAACAAGAGCCCAGAATAGCCCCAGACAAGTGTACTCAGCTGGCCTTTGACAAAGGGGTGAAGCCAGTTTATTGGTGGAAATGGTTTTCTCAACAAATGCAGCTGGAACAGTTGGATATCCACATGCAAAAAAAAAAAGAAAAAAGAAGAATCTAGGCATAGGCTTTATGCCTTTCACAAAATGAGCAAAGTCGATCACCGCTTAGAACCACGTAAATAAAATGCAACAGTAAACACTCTAGAACAGAACAGAAGAGTCTAGACGGCTCTGGCGTGGTGATGACGGAGCTCTGCTCCATTTCAGCGACGGGACCTATAATGCTGTGCCGGTTCCAGGTGCGCGGCTCCAGGCTCTCCGCGCTCTGCTTTGTTACGCGGCGCCGAGCCGGGCTCCCGTGCTGCGCAGCCCGTGCTCGCTGCTGTCCTGCCTTTACATGGTCTGGAGCCGACATGGTCGTGTGCGTGCTGGTCTGGAGCCGACATAGTCGTGTGTGTGCTGGTCTGGAGCCTACATAGTCGTGCTTCTGCTGGTCTGGAGCCTGGTCTGCCCCTCCCCTGCCTCGCCCACCTCTGGTGACCATGCTTGCTTGCCATGTCTGTGTGTCTGCTTCTGTTCTGTACATAAACTCATTTGCGTTGTCTTTCGGGTCCCACATGTGAGCATAGCCCCCATTTGCCTTTCTCGCTGAGACTCACTCGCTTGGTCTGGTGTCTCTGGGTCCTCTGTGCTGCTGCAGACGGGCGTTTCACCCTGCCCTGTGGCTGAGGGGCACATATGCACGTATGCCGTACCTCTATCCTCTCACCTGTAGTGACTGCGGGCACTGAGGTTGCTTCCGTGTCTGGCGACTGTGGATGAGGCTGCTGTGAGCACTGGGGTGGGTGTGTCCTTCCCAGGTAGGGCCTTTCTCCTGACGGGAGCCCAGGAGGGGACTTGCTGGGTCGCATGGCAGCTCTAGCTCGTTTTCAGGGACACTTCAGACTCTTCTCCAGAGTGACTGCAGCAGTTTGCAGGCCCATCAGCGGTGCAGGAGGCTCCCTTCTCGCTACAGCCTCTCAGCGCTTGTTGTTTGTAGACTTTCCTTTCTTTCTCTCTTTTTTGGCCACGTCGTGGCAGGAGAGATCTTAGTTCTGGACCAGGGATTGAACCCGAGCCTCCTGCAATGGAAGGGCAGAGTCTCAGCTGCTGGACCACCGGGGAAGCCCCTGCGTTTATTTCTTTTGCTTGGGAGACGGATCCAAGGAAGCATTGCTGTGGTTTTATGTCCACAAACGTTTTACCTGTATTCTTTAAGCCACTTTGAGTTTATTTTTATGTGTGGAGAGAGGGTGTGTGCTAACTTCATTGATGTTAATATGGCTGTCCAGCTTTCCCAACACTGCTTGCTGAAGAGATTGTCTTTTCTCCATTGTATATCCTTGCCTCTTTTGTCGGAGATTAATTGCCCGTCGGTGAGTTACTTCTGGGCTCTCTATTCTGTTCTGTTTCTCTATGTGTCTGGTTTTGTTGGCAATGACGTTTAAATACAACAGCAAAAACCTGACGTATGAACAAAAATATTGATACACTGGGCTTCATTAAAATTAAAAACACATGCTCTGTAGAAAACACGCTAAAGGTATGGAAAGGCAAGTCACAGGCTGGAGGAGGTGTTCAGAAAGCAGCATTGTCTGGTGAGAGATTTGCACGCGAGGACCTCCCTGGTGGCTCAGGGGTGAAGAGCCCACCTGCCAGCGCAGGGGACATGGGGCCAGCCCCGGTCTGGGAGATCCCACAAGCCTCAGAGCAGCTGAGCCCGTGCACCGCAGCCACCAAGCCCTGCGCCCTGGAGGCCGTGCTTCACAGCGAGAGAGCGGCCCCACACAGCCGGGAATAAATGATAATATGATAAAGGATTTGCACCCACACAGAATTCCTAAAGAGCAACAGGAAGACAGCAAGCCCAACTTAAAACCGGGTGGAAGATCTGAACAGACTTCACCAAGAAGACACGCGTACGGCAAGTGAGTGTGTGATGAGAAGCTCCCGGCACAAGTTTAGGGAAATGAAAGTTCAAACAACCGTGAGGTACCTCTACACGCCTATCAGAAAGGCGGAAATCTACAACACGGGCAACACCAGACACTGCTGACGACGGAGCAGCAGGAGCGGCGGCCGAGCCGGGAAGAGGCGGGGGTGGCCTCCTTAGTGTAACGGCAAACGGGCACCCAGCACCTGACCCAGCAGCCGCGCCCCTCAGTGTCCACCCTCCGGAACGGACACCAGATGCCCTCATGGGCGCTGCACGTGAATATTTACAGCGGCTCTCGGCATTACTGCGAAGCCTGAAGTAACCCAGGTGTCCTCCAGCAGGCGATGGATGAGCACACTGTGGTCCATGCCAACAGTGGAGCATCACTCAGCGCTGAGAAGCAATGAGCCTTCAGACTGGAGGAGCCTCGAGTGCACGTCGCTGAGGGCAGAAGCCAGTCTGACAAGGCCGCAGACCATGTGACTCCCACTCCATGACCCTCCGGAGAAGGCGGGGCCACGGAGACCCTGAACCGGTGCTCGGCAGGGAGGAGGAGCAGGTGAGCGCAGAGGTTCTGGGCAGTGAAGCAGCTCAGGACGATAACGCCCTGGTGGACACAGAGGTCGTCCTCTTTGTCAGAACCCACAGAAGCGAGCCACACAAGGAGACAGCCTGAACGTGAACTACGGTCTCAGTGAAAACTGGCGTATAGGTACCGGATCGTCAGTCGCAGCAAATCCACCTTGCCAAGGCCAGATGGGAACAATCGGGGAAATTGTACCAGAGGAGGGGAACCTAAAACTGTGTGGAAAATGAAATCTGTAATTTAAAGAGACAACTCCTAACAGTGGCAAACTTTGGGGGACCATGGGTGGCCCAGGAAGGTGGGCAGATCTCCCCGTGGCCAGAGCCTCAGACACCATAGCTGTCTTTTGGGTCGCCGTCATCCACGGGGTGAAGGACAGCGGGCCTGGGCAGAGGTCAGTGACGTGGCCGTGCTCTCAGGGGCCGGGAAGGAGACTGGAGGGTCAGGTCAAGGTCTGTGCAGAGGCACACGGGCAGGCCGCGGGAGGAGGGCTCAGACGCAGCTCCCACACGGTCCCCCCAGAAGGCATCCACCACTAGGAGCAGAGCCGTTTGGCAGCCGGGGACTTGAGGTGGGGCACGTGGGGCTGCCGGCACAGGCTTCCTCCCGCTGCTGAGCTGGAGGCAGCCACTCCCCACGGGGCCCTGACCCCATGCCTCCTCCGAGAGGCTGCCCGCTGACCTCCAGAAGGGGCTGCATGCGTGTTCCTGGTGGGGGTCGCTGACCTCTGGAAGGGGCTGCACGCGTGTTCCTGGTGGGGGTCGCTGACCTCTGGAAGGGGCTGCACGCGTGTTCCTGGTGGGGGTCGCTGACCTCCGGAAGGGCCTGCACGCGTGTTCCTGGTGGGGGTCGCTGACCTCTGGAAGGGGCTGCACGCGTGTTCCTGGTGGGGGTCGCCTTTCCAGCAGCAGAGCCTCGGTGCCACTGTTTGAGTCACTGGCACAGCCCCCCGGCAGCGCCTCAGAGGAGGGTCCGTGGCAGCCGTGGGGATCCGCAGTCCTGTCCGGAGGCCCATCGCCTGCCCTGACGATGGAGGAACGGCCTGGTAATTTACTGCTACAATCAGCGTGTGTTCACAGTTCAGCTGCTGGCAGAGGGCACGGGAGCCCTTTCCAGAGGAGCGTCCGGGGTTCGCTGGGGCTTCTGGGGCTTGGGGCTGGCAGGGGCTGCTGCCCAGGGGGTCCGCACCTGCTTACCCTGTCCCTCCCGAGCACACGCGCTCGCGCGAGCCTCGTCGCTTCTCTCCCTCTGGTTAGAACTCCCAACCGCGTTAGAGCGTCATGAAACGGCCAAATCAATGCTATTCGGCTCGTTGCGGGTTGGCCGTCAACAACAAGGAGACAGGACGATCCCTGATCTCAAAGGACGAAGTCTGTGAGTGTAAGTGACACGGGGTTTGAACCCGAGTCCCTCTGGGGAAGACCTTGAGGGTTGGGACCTTCCTTCAGATCCCAGACCCGTGAAAGCTTCCCCTCACGCCCTGTGACGCCGGGGCAGACGGACCTGCAGGCAGTGGCCACTGACCGCTAGCGTGGCTGAGCTCTGCCCCAGGAGTGTTGCCCAAGAGGAGGGGTGCCCTGGGAGGGTCCCCCACTCTGCTGCCGCCCACGCGCACCCGCAGCAGTGCCCCCCCCGCCCTGCACCGTGGTCGGCGTCCGGTGGCCCTCTCCGAGGCCCACCCTGGCCTGCCAGCTCCCGTGGCAGCTCCTGGGACGGCTCTGGCCAGGGATCTGCTCCCCTGGGGGAGCAGCCCGGTCACTGGTCTCGAGCCCTTCACCGTCTGCCCAGGCGCTGCTCTGGGTTGGGCTCCTTTAAAGAAAATTATGTCTCCTTTCAGCTGTGCTGGGTCTTCACTGCTGCACGGGTCTCTCCTGTGGCAGAGCAGGGGCTCTGGGGCACACCAGCCTCAGCCATCGCGGTTCCCGGGCTCCAGGGCCCAGGGACGCGGGCTTAGCTGCTCTGCGGTTTGTGGGATCTTCCCGGATCAGGGGTGGAACCCGTGTCTCCTGCATTGCCAGGCGGCTTCTTCACCACGGGGCCACCCGGAAGCCCTCTTTTTACGTTTTAGCGTACACATTTTCACTCTCCCTGAAGCTTACACGCTCAAACCGTGTGCTCCCCCCACAGCAACACCCAGCAAAGCAGGCTGTTTGACCAGGTCTTCATCAGACCCCTGGCTGGGTGGCCTGACCGCCCCCTAGACTGAAGGGTGAGGCACAGACCTCCCTGAGGCGTGGCGACCGGAGCAAGGACCTCCCTCCTTTTCCTCCAGGCCGCAGTGGGAAACTGGGTCCCTCTCAATTTGGGGCTCATGTTTGTGGATTAAAGAAACAGTGTTGCAGTCCTAGCCAGTATTCATGCTTCAAATAATGAACACACTAGCAGCCAGCCAGCCACACACACTCCACCCCGTCTTCAGAGCGGAGCCGCCAGGGTGCAGGTGGCTTTAATATTTCAGGTGGTGATTTGGGGACAGCCAAGGGGTCAGCCTGCAGAGGAATGCCGCGTCACTGGGGAGCCAGGCTGGTCGCCACTGACTCAGAACCCCCTCAGCAACCGACATGGAGGAGACGAAAGGGTGGCTTTGCATCGCTGCTGTTGGCCATGAACTGTGCCCTGAGTTCTCGGGGATTTCAGGCCAGGGATCCGGAGGCTGGAGGGGCTGGAGGCGGCTCCGATCAGAGCACCAGTTAACAACCAAGAACACTGTTGATACAGAAATGCTGTCAACTGTCCGTGATAAGTTAATCAATAGGTTCTTAAAGAATATTTAACTATTTGGCCACACCGGGCCTGAGATGTGGCAACCGGGGCCCTCACTGTGCCATGCGGGGTCTAGCTTCCCGGCCAGGGTCGAACCCGGCCCCTTGTACTGGGGGCAGACGGTCATGGCTGCTGACCCACCAGGGAAGCCTCAGCAGTGATCTAAGCAGTGGAGAATTGGGGGAATCCTGGTCAAAGAAGTAAAGTTAAAACAAAAATTTTAAATTGATCACTTTATGTTTTCTCCTGAAAGACTGATGATAGAAAGGGGAAGTTAGTGAAACCGGTGTTTTCTGTAATGAATAGAAATGAACATCTTCTTGGCCCCTTCGGGCCCCCCAGCCTCTAGTGTGTGCTGTGCGTCTGCGCTGACCAGCCTCCTCAGGAGACAGCGTTCGTCTCTCTCTTTTGGCTGTGCCTCGAGGCCTCTGGGATCTTAGTGCCCCGACCAGGGACTGCACCTGGGGCACGGCAGCGGAAGCCAGGTCTTAGCCCTGGACTGCCAGGGAGCTCCCCGAGTTGCCTGTTTCTTAAACGAACTACTGGGGCCTCCCTGGCAGTCCAGCAGCTAAGGCTGTGCCCCCAGAGCAGGCCCCGGGTCAGTCTCGGCCAGGGGACTAGACCTCACGGCAGCCGAGCCGGGACGCACCCAAACAAAGAGCGAAAAATGTTCAGAGAGATAAGCGCGTCAACTCCAAGGCACCACTTACCAAACTGCTTTAAGGCACAATCGTCTTGAGGGGAAGGGTTTTCTTATAGCTGGAAAACTAGATTAAAACCCAGTAAATATTTCACACAAACATCAAAAAGTTATAACCACATTCACCAGTTCATTCAGTCCTATGTGACTAATTCTTGATTTTAATCTGGTAACAGTTTTATGAAGCCATCAGGTTTTCCATTAGAATTCTTTAATTTCTTACCCAGTTCAGCGATACGATCTGAAAGTTATAGGAAATTTGTACTTGTCAAAAGGGTTTCCGAAGTGTCAACAGCGGTAAAAAACCCACCCTCCAATGCAGGAGACATGAGAGACGCAGGTTTGGTCCCTGGGTGGGGAAGATCCCCTGGATGAGGAACTGGCTGACCCACTCTAGTGTTCTTGCCTGGAGGAGCTCATGGACGGAGGAGCCTGGTGGCCTATAGTCCATGGGGTGCAAAGAGTCAGACACGACTGAGCGACTTAGCGTGCACACACGTACTCATGAGTCCTTTCTGTGAATCTTTTTGAAGATGAAGTGTTTTTTCTCTTTTTTGCAAAAGCATCAGAGTGCAACAGCACGTGGCTGGATTTGTGGTCAGGATGTTCTAGCTGCAGTTGCGAAGGTTGCAGAGGCGAGGGCTTCGGGGTAACGTGCCCAGGTCACAGGGTGCTTTCCTGTGCCCCCCAGAAGTCATGAGGGAAGAGTTTCACTCCCAGCCAGTAGAGAGGGCAGCTGCCCCTCCTGTTCTGCTCCAGGATACAGCGACCAGGTGCCTTTTCAACAGGCAGGCTTGCAAAAGTAGCAGAAGTTTTGTTATCTGCAGGCAGACACAGCTTCACTTTCAACTTTTCACACTGAAATCATTTCAGATCCCGGGAGTATTGTGCAGACAGCTCAGAGGACCCCGAGCCCCGCACGGCTTCCCCAGGCCCGCACGTCTGGAAACTAGGGGAGGAGGGTTGGTGGCACCGCCAAGGGGCCTGCAGGTCCGTCCGGGTTCCAGTTGTTCTTCCGGGTGTGCTGGGGGCTCCCCCGCAGTACGGTCTGTGCAGAATGGGACTGGGCCAAAGACTCCTCTCGGCGGGAGGAGGAGCATTCTGTTCTACTCCCATCACGTGAGGGGCCACGGACCCCAGCGGATGGGGCCCCTAGGGTGAAGGGGAATCGCGCGCAGCCTTGCCGCCCAGTCAGTGGAGGACTGACTGAAAGGAGGCTTAAAATGTCCTCACAAAAAGAAAAGGAAGAGAGGGACTTCCCCGATGGTCCAGTGGCTCAGAATCCACCTTGCAAACCTTGCAACGCAGGGGATGCAGGTTCTATCCCTGGTCAGAGAACCGAGATGCCATGTGCTGCAGAGCAGCTAAGGCCCAGAGCCACACCCCCCGGGCCCACGCGCTCCGGAGCCGGGGCGCCCCAGAAGGTCCGTGCGTCACAATGGAAGACCCTGCGTGACACGAGGACGTTGCGTGCGGGAACTAAGACCCAACAGGACCAAATAAGTAATTGAAAAGAAATACATCACGTCTTTTTTAAAGGCTTATAATTATAGATATTTATAACCACTGTGTTTACATGTTTAGGAAAGAAAAAAGATTTAAATATAGAAAAGGAAAAGTCCTTACACGGGTGTTTTCAGCCCACTCTGCGTCATCTCTTCTCTCCTAACGTCGCATCTGTGCCTCCAGGCCTTCAGGCACAGACAGAACTTCACACGCACAGTTACCACCCAGCAGCCACTCGGCCTGGACTCGCCGGGCAGTGAACAAAGCACTCTGCCAGGGGGTCCTTCTGACAATACACGGAGGCTACTGGAACTGAAGCACTTGCTCGGGCTTATTGGCAGAGGCTGGAGTGGGCAGGAGTCACGTGACCCAGGTTCCAGGATCAGAGGGGTCCCTGAGCGAGATAACATCGCATCTCAAACTTACGAGATGGGAGGAGCCGTGAGGTCATCCCTGGTGCATGAGGCTGCTTCCCACTTGCTTGGGAGCCTGACCAGCCCCCGGGACGGGCTCCTGCAGGCTGAGCGGCCTCCCTCAGGTTACGCTGGTCCCCATCTCCCGCCCAAGGCCGTGAGAGGCAGACGCCCGTGTGCACTCAGGACTGAGGGACCCCTGCCTTTCTGGGGAGGGCCTCTCCCCGATGCGTGGGAGCCTGGGGGTGTCTGCCGGAGTGGGAGCAGCCCCACGAGTGCATGACTAGTGTGACCGTTCGCTGACGGAGCCCCCGCGTGTGCCGGCCGCCCCAGCAGAATTACCAGCCGCAGCCCGTTTTCACTCAGAAGCGTCTCAGCGTGCATTCGTCACCTCGTGGTACCCATGAGAGCACATCAGTGCCCCCCGCCCCCGTCTCAGACGCTGGGGGGCTGGCGCTCCCTCCCCTAGCAGCTCCCCCCGCCTCACACAGAGGGGGGCCCATCCGAGTCCCTGGACCCCGCCACACCTCCAGGCAGGAGCCGCACGCTCTGCTTGAGGAGCCCCCATTTTGAGGGGGTTCCTGTCGCCCACGGTCATGAGTCCTGCCGACAGCCTCGGTGCGGGCAGCCCTCCTGCCCCCCGCCCGCCGCCCGCCTTCAGGTCCTGTGGGAGCCTGCCCTCCCCGAGGGCCCCACCTCCCCCGTGAGGCTCTGCTAGACACCCGGCCCCACTTCCCCCGGCTGGCTCTGGGAGAGCGTCCTCTGAACCCCACTGATTACAGCCTCTGGCCTGCCCGCTCACAAGCACACTGTTCACACTTGATGCCTGCTGTCTCAGGGTGGGGTGGGGGCTTTCCCTCCAAGATCCTGACTCTAAGCCCCTGCGAAGGGACGGGGACCCAGCTGAATCTTTTATTTTCTTGAGGCCAAGCAGGACGCTGTGCACACAGCAGGCACCCCATCGATATTTGCTGAGGATATGAATTATAAACGTCAAGATCACGCTGACTGTGTGCCCGGCAGAGGAGGCCGTGTCCTGGGGGAAACGGGCGGCTCAGAGTCGCCCATGTGAGCAGCTGGACGGGCAGGCGGGCGGGGCAGCAGGTCTCGCTGCCTCCTTAGGCACAAAGGCCTCCCCGATGCCGCGCGTGCCCCTGCCCTGCGCCCCACTCCCCCCACCCCCCGCCCCGTCCTCTGAAGGCAGCAGGGGCGGTGTGTCCCAGCGCGGGAGCGGGAGGCCGGCGACCCACAGGTCCTCCCGGACTCTCCCCTCCCCAGCTCCTCCGTCTCGCTCCCTCTCGGCCCGGAGTGTCTCTCTCCGATCTGTAAGCACTGGGCGCCGGCCCCCTCCTCCACGTGTGTCCTTTCCTGAGGCAGCCCGCACGTGTGCGTTTAATGGCCATCTTTCCGCTGATGGTCTCCAGCCTTCTAGGCCGAACCTCTTCTGGGGGTTCCAGGCTCACATACCCATGTGCTTAGCTGCCAACGTTTCTCTCTTCCCCACAGCATAGCGGATACATCCGGGACTGAGTCCATGTGTCAGTGAGGATGATTTGGCTCCAAAAAAAAAAAAAAATGCGAGCAACACCTTGCAGAATAAGGACGTACGCTGTTCTGTCCTGAGGGCAGGAAGCTGACGGTCGGTTCAACAAGGTAACCATCGACCCGGGTGCTCTCTGCCTTTCGCGAGGCCACCCCCAGCGCTTGGCTTGGTTCTTAAGCTTTGCCTTACGAATTAGTGAGAAGGCTACTTTCAAGCATCACAAAAACATCTTCTAGAAGCGGGCTATGTCCTGATGAGTCTCTCTTTTAATAGGGAGGAATCTTTTCCAGGAGCGCCCCCCCCACCCCGGACCGCACGCTCACACCCTGCCTACAAGGGGAGTGGCAGGGGTGGGTGAAGCGCTGCGTTTCCAAGGCGTCCACGGCCACCGTCATCTCTGTTGCCTGGGCCGCACCCACAGCCTGGCAGCTGCCCTCCCAGCTTCTGCTCCAGCCTCTCCTCCATCCGTCTGCCTTCCATCAACTGCGACCAAACACACGTTTCCAAGTACAAGGTGCACGGCACGCGCATCAGTGTGTTCTCTCTCCTCCATCACTGAGAAGTTTTCCACCATCATCTGCGATGACAGTCACGCTCCATGAGCACATCCGTCTAGCCATAAGAAGCCGCTACTCAAACGGAGACCCAGCACAGCCAAAAACAAAAACACAAAATATATATTTTAAAGTTGTTCAGATTTAAGTTTTAACCTAATGTTTTAAGAGCTCACAGCAAGCCAGAGTCTTAAAAGAGAAGAGGGGATCGTGAAGCCAAGCTTGTGAGATTCACCCGTAGAGCAAGAAAGCAAAGGCGGCGACGCGAGAGAAAGGCCCGCGGCGCAAGGGGAGCGTGAGTGCCGAGGCTGCGGAGGCTTGGCGGGCTTTCCTTTCCTCTCTCAGTCTGTCTTGGCTGCACTGGGCCTTTGTTGCCGCGCGTGGGCTTCTCACTGTGGCGGCTCCTCTTGGTGTCGGGCACAGGCTCCGGGCCCGCGGGCTCAGTAGCCAGGGCGCACACGCTTGGTTGCCCTGCGGCATGTGGGATCCTCCTGGACCAGGGATCGAATCCCACGCCCCTCCCTGCATTGGCAGGCGGATTCCCAACCACTGGACCACCTGAGAAGTCCCTTGGAGCTCCGACAGGGAGGACACGGAGCTTGAGAGGCGGCCTGGATCCCTGAGAACCAGCCCCCTGCACAAACTGCAGCCCTCAGACAGTACATGGCTCGCGAGGAGGGGGATAACCTGAAGGCAAGCGGGGCCCATGCCTGCTCTCCCACCCGACCCTCGGGGGGCAGCCCACGCCTCCGCGCCGGCGCAGGACGCCTGGGATGTGGCCAGGTAGGAGCCGGGTCTCAACCGCTGCCCTCGAGCCACCCCCCACCCTGCACATAAGCTACAGGCGCTCCCCAGCCCCGCAAACCCCAGTGTGGAGGGCAGAGGGGGTCACTGAACCCGAAACCCGGGGCTAGGACAGGCTGACGTGAACTCCTGATCAGAAGTCACGACGGAAGTCCTGATACCAGCAGCGGGCGGTCATGCGAGGTCAGAGGCTGCGGCCGTTTCCCCTCCCTGCACTGCCGTGGGGTCACCCACGCTTCCCTGAACCCCGGTGCCACCGAAGGTGACAAGAACGAGGGGTTACAGGAAGAAGCCTTGAAATGACTGGTCATGAGAGGAACTGGATCTCAACAGACTGGACACTCACTGATGGGACAGGACACGTGTCTGCCTGGGGCAGGCGTCTGGGCCTCCAAAGAAAAGTGGAGTTCAATTTTAGAAGATCAAGAAAGTTGAGATTATTTTTCATTCAGTTGCATAAAGTATATGTTTTATAAGTGTTCCCTGCCCACTCCTCAAGGTCTTGTTTAAAACTTTTCAGCACTACCTCTCTGTACTCAAAATAAAGTCCGAAATCCTTCTGTGGCCCCCGGGGTCCTGACGACCCGGCTCCCAGCCGCCCCTCCAGCCTCACCTCCAGCCAGTGCACGCAGCACAAGGGGGTCAGGGATGTGGACTCCAAGGTGAGTGAATCCTGGCTCCTCCTGGGTCTGTCCCTGGTCAGCTCTGCACCTGTCTCCTTGCAGGTAAAACAGGGGCCACAACAGAGAGCTGGTGGCAAAGGACGCTGCCCCCTGACGAGGGCAGCGCGTCTAGACACGCACGCGGCCTCTTCTCTCAACTAGAGCTTCTTGAGGGTTGCTAACTAGGGCTCTGAGGCCTGCCTCCCCTCCCATCCGCCGTTGCCATAGCACTCAAGGTCCTTTGTCGCCAGCCGAGTGCAGAGCAGTTCTGAGGACACCACAGGAAGCCCGAAACCGTGATGTGTGAGTGACTCGGGTGTACGGTGGTCTCCTAATGCCACTTGGTGGCGTCCACACTGGGTCTTCATGGCGGTGCCTGGGCTTGCTCCAGCTGCGGTGACCAGGGGCTGCTCTCCGCTGTGGTGTGCGGGCTTCTCGCCGCAGCGGCTTCTCTTGTGCAGGGCGCCGGCTCCGAGGCGTGTGGGCTCCAGGAGCTGTGGCACGTGGGCTCAGAGGAGCCCAGGCTCAATAGCTGTGGCGCACGGGTTAGTGGCTCCACGCATGTGAGGTCTTCCGGACCAGGGATGGAACCCGTGTCTCCTCCACTGGCAGGCGGCTTCTTCAGCACTGAGCCTCCAGGCCAGCCCAGCATCTCTCTTTAGCAGAGCAGATGTCCAGTTAATGACCAAAAAGCTGCATCTAGAAACTGATGTGATGGCCTTGTTTTCAGGATAGTGTGGTGTGGTCCTGGCCAGATCAGGGCCAGGAAGGGCTGAGGTGGGCCAGATGCTCACCTGTTACACCCTCAGGCGCCCACTCACGTCTTCTCCAGACCTTCCCTGAAGTTGAGGTGAATTCTGATTCTCCCTTAAAAACTAAATGGACAAGGGAAATTGTTCACAAATGAAAAGTGGCGAAACTTGGCAAACGTGAGGCCTGGGTGGTCAAAACGCACATCTCCCGTGGTAGGATGGGGTGCGATCCTGCGCCGTGATGAGCACGGCACCATCCCGGCGGTGTCACCAAGGAAACGGGACCTGACTCCGGTCCTGAGATCAGGTTATACTAATGAGAGTCTGTGACTTTTAACAGAACCCGTCGGGGACAGGCCGAGACTGACAGTGTAACAGCAGGCGAGCTCCTGGAGCGGAGAGCAGACACGACCGAAAGCCAGGCGGGGTCTGCGGGTGGGACCTTAACGCGGGGTCGCCACCGACTGCGCGCCTGAGTGGCTGGGGCGGTCACGGAGGGAAAACAAGCGGGCGACAGGAGTGGCGTGACGGGGCGCCACGGGCGACAGGTGCGGGCTCCCCAGGGCTCCAGAGCAAGGCTAAGGCGGACGGCGCACGGAGAAACGCGCGCGCAGGCGACCCTGAGGTTTCGCCCTCTTGCTCAAGTTCGCCCGTGACTCCAAGATCAGCGCCTAGGTGCCCTCCCCGCCGCGCGTACCGACGGCCCTGCGGCTCCGGCGCCCCGCGCGGGGAAACGCCCAGCCGCGCCCAGGGCGCCCGCGCCGACGGGCCTGCCTGTGACTCGGCGGCTCCGAGGAGCCGCGCGACTGTTCGAGAAGAGGCGGGGCGTGCGCGGGCGGCGGAGGACGCGATTGGTCGGCGCGCGGTGACGTGTCGGCGCGCGCCGGGAACGCCTCGCCGCGGCAGGGCGCGATTGGTCGGCGGGCGGTGACGTATAGGGGGCGCGCCGGGAACGCCCGCACGGCGGTAGCGCTCGGGCCCGGCGGCTGCGGATGAATGGCCCGGAGGCCGGGCGCCGCGAGGCCGCTCCTCGGTGGGCTCGGGCCGGCCGCGCTCGTCGCTCGGGCTCTGGTCTCCGCCTCCCTTGGCCTCGTTCGCCGCGGCCGACGGCGGACGGGAGGTTCAAGCTCTCGGGCTCCGCCGCCTTCCACTCTCCTCGGCGGCTGCCCGGGCCTCGTGCAGGGGCCGGGCGGGGCTCCGGCCGGGCTGCAGACCTCGGACGGCAGCGCGCCCGTGTCCCGGCACACCGGGGCTCTCGCCCCGCGGACGCATCGCCGACAGCGCGACCACGGCGGGACTGAGGTGGGTCTCTGGTCGGGCCGCGATGGAGCGGTTCCCGCACACCCGCTCGGTGTCGCTGACCCCTGGAGCCGAGGGGCGCGCGCGAAGCTGCCGTGGGACGCCGAGCGAGCGGGTCCTGGGGAAGGAACTCCAGAATAGAGGAAATGAGGGTCGGGCAGGATGAGGCGGGCGTTAGTGACGCTCTAACCCGAGGCCCGAGGGCAGGAGCGGGCGTGAGCCGTGGCCAGAGTGTCCCGGGCACCGGGGACACCCCCGGGAGCGGAGAGAGCTGACGGGCGAGCCCGGAGAAGGCCCTGCGGACGTGGACTCCGGGAGGGACCAGAGCTCGAGAGTGGGTGCCTGATGCGAGGGGAGCCTGCGAGGCGCCCCGGGGATTCGGTTTTTCTCAAGTGCAGTGGCCTCGCCGTTCCTATGCCTGTTTCCCACTGGTGAGTTGACTTCTTGCCCTTCCCCCGTCAACTCCAGGCTGATGGTCGTTAAGGAGTAAATTCTAAGTAAGACTCAATGCATCAGGGAGTTAGAGCAGGAGGGGACCGAGGCGAATCTCTCCGGGCTCCGGCAGTTAGTTAATGGGATTTAGCACCTGGTAACGGAGTTTTGTTTATGTCAACAAGTATTTTCAGTAGATGAAACGGGGATTTAAAGTTCACCAAGGCTGAAGCTTCCTTTGGTGACTGTGCCAACTGAATATGAGATGTTCTCGTCAACATGAATCAAAGTATGGATTAATGAAAACCTAAATTCGGGTTGAGCTTCATAAATTAGAAATTAAAAGGACTGAAAAACAACCTTTTAATGGGGTTAATTCTGAAGGAGCTGGTACTTATCCTAAGACGGCTATTTTCTTTTTTTTGCTAAAAGACGAGAGTTGTGAGGCTTTAGTCCCCTGTGGGAGCCCAGCTGACTTGGGCGTTTACAATGTGCGTTTACTTTGATCAGCTGTACTATAAATCCTGGTGACTGAAATTCAGGCCGTCGTTGCTTTTCTCCTGAGTTTTTCTGATTCTTGCAGGCGACGTTTTTCTCTGCCGTCTGTGTTTTGGACACGTTCTTACAATGGAGTTCCCCGATTTGGGGAAGCGCTGTTCAGAGAAAGCGTGCAGGCAGCTAGGTAAGTAGTTTTGAGAGAACCGCAGCACAAGTTGGGCGTTTTGTCATCTGCGTGCCGGGAGAACCGGCCGTTGTCTTTGTCAGCTGATGTCCTTTGGGTCTTGGCCTTTGGGGCTCTTCAGCAATGAGGTGCTGGACTGAGGTTGAGGCTCTGTACAGCCCGGTAGGAGGCTGGCTGCCAGCGCTGGGTGGATGAAGAGCGCTGTTTAGACACTCAGGTGCCCTCTGAGCTGAGATCTCTCTGGAAAGGGTAGCTGTACCCATTCTGCAGTGTTGCTGGCATTGTTGCTGGCATTGTGAAATTCACAGATCCCAATTATTTTATTCTCTTGTAATACCTCAAGGATGTGTTTGATAGGCGTTATATGAACTCAGGGAAGGTAAATACTTGTTTAATAACGACGTATGATTATTTTGTTCTAGTCTTTAAAGCACTTCACTGTTTTGGTTTTTTTTTTTTAATAGATTTTCTTCCGTTAAAATGTGGCTCGTGTAAACAAGATTTCTGTAAAGATCAGTTACATATGCTGCGCATAAGGGTCCCCTTGCATTCACCAAGGTAATCGGTCACACTTCTTTCTGAAGATTCTGATCCTCCCTCTCCAGAGCTGCGCTGCCCGAGGTAGTGGGCACGAGCCACATGTAGCCGAAGCTCAGCTGGAGTGAAAGGAGCCGTAAAGTCCTGTTAGGATTAGGTTAGACCTGTGTGGACAGGGCAGGGAGGAGCGTCCACCTTCCCAGGAAGCTCGGGCCGAGCAGCTCAAAAACCACAGGTTATTCTCGGGGGTTCCTGGAATCAGTTGCTGTATCCAGACCCTCAAAGCTTACTTAACATGTTGAAACATTTAGTTTAGCCAGCACTCTGCTGGTTCCCCATGGTGGCAGCTCAGATGTGCAGATGGTGGCCTTTCAGGCTTAGACCAGTGTTGGCTGTGGTCTGGGCCCTCGCTGATCCATGGGGGCGGGGGAGGGTGACTCATGTTCGCCCAGCACCAAGGACCAGGCAAAACTGTGGTTTTGTTGACTTGACCTTCCTGTCTCCCTGGATAGGGTGAGTCTGCCTAGAGATGACTCAGCATTGCTTGCTTGCTTAATTCGCCCACGGGCCAGCTGCGGGAGTGCCCTTGGGTGGTGTTCAGCTCCGATTCCAGGCACTCTGGGGTTACCTGTCACCCGCCCACATCAGCATCACCTCAGCGTGCTCCTGAGTGAAGCCAGCCCAGCCTGGCCCTGAGGGATTGCTCCCGAGTGAAGCCAGCCCGGCCTGGCCCTGAGGGATCGCTCCTGAGTGAAGCCAGCCCGGCCTGGCCCTGAGGGATTGCTCCCCAGTGAAGCCAGCCCGGCCTGGCCCTGAGGGATTGCTCCTGAGTGAAGCCAGCCCGGCCTGGCCCTGAGGGATCGCTCCTGAGTGAAGCCAGCCCGGCCTGGCCCTGAGGGATTGCTCCCCAGTGAAGCCAGCCCGGCCTGGCCCTGAGGGATTGCTCCCGAGTGAAGCCAGCCCGGCCTGGCCCTGAGGGATTGCTCCCGAGTGAAGCCAGCCCGGCCTGGCCCTGAGGGATGCTGACCGTGCCAGGTGCTCCGCTGCTGCGTGCCCTGCTGCACCCTTCCAGAGCCCCCTGTCCTGGGCTTGGCGGGTGGCCACATCTGCCCGTGTGGGCATGGCGGGAGGGCCGCTGGCCGGCAGGGCCGGGGCTCCTCAGCTGGCGTTTGCTCCTGGCAGCCCCGCCCGCCCTGGAGGCATCTGGGCAGCTTCTCCACTCACTCCTGGTGCCGGACTCCCAAGGCTGGCCATCCGGACTGCCCACCCGCTACCCTCCTGGGTGGCCTCGCCGGCTCTCCTGGGGGGGGTCTCTGTGGGCGGGTGATTGTCCGTTGGGCATTGGCTCCCCTGGGGTCTGCCCGAGCTGACTGCCAGTCCTCCCGTGAGGGTGAGGCTGGTGTCTGACGGTGCCGCGGTCCTTTCTGTGGTGTGCGTGAGTTTGGTTCTCTGATAGCCCTGTCGTCTCATGCTTGTTGTTTAGGATGGCCAGGTCCAGTGTGCCCGCCCTGTAACAGCCCTGTCCCAGTGAGACGGGGGGAGAGCCCCGATGTGGCGGTCGGAGCGCACACGGGTGGAGACTGTCGGCTTCCCCCCGGGCAGGAGACAGCGAAGGTGAGGCAGGTGCCGCGTCCTTGGCGGAGAGGTGGAGTTAGACCCTGATGATCGTTGGTGAACGACAGGGAGGCCTGCGGGCTGCGGTCCTCGGGATCGAAGCCGTTGGACACAGCCGAGCGGCTGAACTGACCAATTTGCCGAGTGTTCCTCCTGGACTGTGAGCGGCGTGGGCTCACAAGCGTGTTTCCTCATTATCAGGGTCTACGCTAGGGTTTGCTTTCCTTACAGGAATCTCACTGTTTCTCTGAAGGCGGAAAGTTAGCGTGGTTTCTAGGAATCCCTGCCCACGTGCGCTTTGTTCCCGAGCTCCCAGGAGGCAGCGCAGCACGCTCTGATGGCGCGCAGACCCCAGCGCGCGTCTGTCCGTCGGGAGCGGGCGTGGGGCCGCCTGCCTTCCCCGCTGCTGCGGGGCCCGGGCACCCTCGCTCCGGCGGCGCTCCTGGCGCTCGTGGGCGCCGGCAGTGTTCACCCTCCTGCTGCTGCTCGGGGGCGCCCGTGAGCGCCTTGTCCCGGTGTGGCAGCCTCCCGCGGGCTGAGCCTCGCAGACTGGGAGCCCTGGGCCCGCGCCCGCTCCGCCCGCGCCCGCTCCGCCCGCGCCCGCTCCGCCCGCGCTCCTCTGTGCTGGCCCTGCTGGGCCGGCCTGTTCTCCCCCAAGTTCCCGTCTCTGTGTCCCCGTGTGGGTGCTCGGTGCTGGGTCCTGGTCACTCAGGCTCGCGGCGGTCAGGGCAGCTCTGCTGTGGGGAGGGGGTCTCCTGGAGGCACGGCCTCCTCCCCCAGGCCTCCGCACCAGCTTGCAGGGGTTCACGTCTGCTGAGTGCGCCCTGCTTGTCCGCGAGCTTTCCCTAAAGGCGGGGCTGTTCCTTTCATCTTTTGCCGTTTTGCGTTCATCCCTTTTCAGAACATCTCTTGGCCACTGCAGAGCTTCAGGCGGAGTCGGAGCCGCCACCCATGACCACCTCGGTGTCTGAGGAGCCCCGGGCTGGCTGCGGCCTGTCCCGCCCTCAGAGAAGGGGCTCGCGGGCCTCCCGCATGGCCCCGCGCTGCGCGCTCCCCGGGCCAACCAGTGGTCCTCCGGGATGTGGACTGCGCGGCCCCCTCTCTCAGCCTCCAGGGCGTCTCCAGGCCCTGCTCCTGTGAGGCCGAGTCGCCGTCTGCCGCCGCGGGTTCTGGCTTCCAGTCCTTGGCCGTCTCCGTGTGCTCCAGCCACTCCCTGCTTCCCGCGCTCAGTGCAGGACAAAGTCGATTACAACAGCCTGGAGCAGGAGGCGAAGCCTGCCCTGAGCCTCCGCCCCAGGCTCTCTGCTCGGTCCCTGCCCGCCGCTCCTTGCTGTCCCCTGCGCTCGGCCACTGCCTGCCTTGGCGGAGGGCCGCCCCCGGCTGCTGGCCCTGCCTCCTCCCTTGCGCCTGCACAGTTGGGAGTGTCTGGCAGCTTAGGTCGCCCAGAGGCCCCCGCGGAGCACAGGTGCCGCTGGCCCCGGGCCCCCGCTGGCTCCCCTCGCGCTGCGTGGCCTTCTCCCGTGACCGTCTGCCCCCACCCCCATCTCGTCTCTCTCTGGGAGCGCCCCCGGCACCCGGGAGCGCCCCCGGCACCAGGTGCTGGCTGCTGGCTCTGTGTGTGTCTGTTAAGTTTCCTGCACGCTTAGTAAGCATTTTTCTGTTTACCTGACAGGTCTCAGTGAAAGCCCGGCGCCTTCATACTGTTAAGAACTATTGTGGGTTGAGGGTTGAAGGTCTCACTTGGGGGCTTGCTGAGTGATCGCTCAGCGAGGCGGTTGGGACATTGAAGTGACTTGTGCTTTCCCAGGTGTTTACGTCGGGCTGCAGGAGAGAGATGCTGCGGGCGGCATGTGAGGAGTGCCGCGGCAGCCTCTGCCTCCAGCACAGACGCCCTCTGGACCACGGCTGCGCCCGCAGGGCCCACCCCGGCAGCTCAGCCAGGTGAGGACAGCCTCACTCAGCCTACGCGTTGGGACCACCTGGACCTGGAATTGAGTCCCACGCTTGGCCGTGGGGGTGCAGTATTCGCTGTGGGGTTTGGGTGAATATGATCTAAATTAAAAGTGGACTCAATTGAAGCTGGATTCTAGTCGTTGTCTGCTGGGACCTCAGTTCTGAAGCTAGAAGCCACGCTCACGGTGCGGGGGGCGGGGGCAGGCTCCTTTCTGGGGCCGCGGGGAGGGTGGTCCCCGTCTCCCTGTGGCCCCCTGGCCTGCGGATGCGTCACCCTGATCTCTGCCTCCCGTGGCGTTCTGTCTGCGGCGGTCGCCAAGCGTCCCCTTGGCAGCCCAGCAGCCTGTGGGGCCAGATAGTGACCCCCTGCCCGCACTGTGAGCTCAGCTTCCCACGCTGTCAGCCGCCTGCCCTCCCCGTGGGCCTGGGGTTGCCGTGGTCCAGCCGCCTCCTGATGGCAGCCCAGCCAGGAGAGCCCCCTCGGGAACGTGGGCCATCTGCCCCACCTGAAGCTGGGTCCCCTGCCGCCTCCTGTGACCATCTCTCGTGCGTCTGCCTGAACCAGGCGGAGGGCCCCCTCATCCCCGTGCGTGTGGCCTCCGTGCTAGAGGTGAGGAGTTGGCGGAACGCTGGCCTGAGCCTTCCCACAGGTGCTTGGAACCCAGGCTGTCGGGGTTTCCCGCGAGGGGCTGGGCAGCTGGCCGGCCCGGCGCTCCAGGCGTGGCCCGGGACGGGTCGGGGGGCGGTCACGCTAAGCGCTCACGGCGCGGCTCCTGCCTGGCCGCTGGGGCCTGCGCCCCGTCCTGGCCAGACGGGGGAGAGGGTGTGCGCCAGCCTGCAGGCTCCTCAGTCCCGGGCGACCCTGAGAGACACTTCGCCGCTGGCGTCTGAAGCCCTGTGGGTGGTGAATGTTCTGTGCATGACTACCCACTTCTAGTTAATCCAGACAAACCTAAAAACAAGCAGTTTTCTTCTCTTTCAGGTTCAAAGTAAAGTGATGGCGTGGCTGATCCTGCCCAGACGGGCCTGCTCGCGTGCGTGACGCCCCTCGTGCTCCAGCAGGCCCTGCTCCCCACGCGGGCAGCTCTGGCCTGGGCGCCAGTCGCAGGCTTCTGTTGCTCAGACCACCGACAGCGGGCCACACGCCGTCTTCCCACGTGGCTCCTGTGATCGGCCATCCGAGCCCAGGTGGAGGGGGACCGCCTCCCCTGTTGGGGTCCTTGTCCAGGTGTCCCCCCGCCCACCGCTCCTGATCCACTGAGAGGACAGCCGTGACCCTCTGACTACAGGCATTGCGGTGACGCCAGGAGAGCCCTCGTCTTCTGGGACCTCGGGCACCAGGAAACCGGAGGAAGAGAAATGCTGTCTGGTTGGGTCCCCATCGTAACCCACAGGGCACGCAGCCGGGGTCACCCTTTGCTTGCTGGGTTCGGAGCCTCAGGGCATGGTGGAGGGCAGTGTGTTGGGTCCGCAGTCCACAGGTGGGAGATGCGGCTGTCTGTGGCCCTCCTCTGGTTCGTGGTGGCAGGTCTAGGCCGCTGGCCCTTAGATGTGCCGGGATCGCCTGGGGGCCTGTGAGCAGCGCAGCCCCACCCTGCCCGCGTTCCTGCTGCCGTGGATCTCGGGGCGCGAGCACTTAGCACTTCCTGGGGTCTGGGTCTACGTGGCGGCCGCTCGCCGGTGTTAGGAAGCAGCGTTGAGTGTCGGGAACTTGAGTGTGTGTCTTCTCAACTGCAGGTTCTGTGCCATCTGTACACAGATCACGTCTGTCTCAGGAGAGGTCAATGTCCAAACTGACTCTGTAGAGCTGGGTTTTGAAGACCATACCAAAAAAAAAATCTCGTTACAAATATTTACAGGTTGAAATAGTATTTTGGATGTAATGGATTAAATAAAGTATTAAAGTGAATTTTACTTTTTTTTTTGTTCTAATCGTGGCTACTGGGAATTCTAAAAGCAGGTAGAGAGCGTGCTTCCTGTTTCTCTCAGCACTGTCCTTGACCGTCCAAACCAAAGGGCAAGGATGGGCCGCGTTGTCAGTGACCGTCAGCTTACGTGAGTGCGCTCTCGTTTCTCAGCTTAGGCGTGGAACGTGCAAGTGTATTCAGGGCCTGAGAAGCCAGCGTTTTCCTGAAGGCCCCGTGTGAAGAGATGCTGCGATGGTGTGGAGGGGGAAGGTCAGGACAGCAGGCGTCTGCCGGGCAGTCCCTGTCGCCATTTATGGAGGTCGAGGTCCCCTAGGACCTGGGCATGTCGCTGCCCCGATGCTTTGCTCCTTAGGGCGCGTTGCTGTGCTGGAGGGGCGTGTCTCAGAGCTGGGTGAGTGCTGGGGTCCAGCCCCCGGGGTCCAGGGTAATTCAAAGGGGAGAGGGAGTAGGTGTCTTAGGAAAGAACTTACTTAATTACAGATATAGACAGGTTAGAAAATCGTGTAGTAGGAAAGATTAGTGGAGAAAAAGGCTGAATAACTTGGTTTACGTAGAATACCAATAAAACTCCAAGACAAGGAATTTGCACCATCTACGTAGGCCACCAGTGCCCGCTTGAATAGCGGAGGGTGCCCCGCCTTGGGCTCCCTCTCGCGTGGGTCTTAGAAGCCCAGGCAAGTAAGTAGACATGGCGAGCATCCACGCTCCGGATGGGAATTCAGCCAGAAGGGGAAAGAACGACACGGGGGAATCAGTCTTTCCAGAGACTGATCCGTTTTCTTTATTTTCAGGTTTGCTTATATACTTTTTGTTACACACAGGGATGAATACAGAGTCACGCGGGGTCAGCAGACCTGACCCTTGTCACAATCAGGTGCTTCATATAAAAGTATGCAAAGGTCTTAGGGGTTTTACATCATCTTCTGGCCATGAGGCCTGCTGACATTTTATGGCCCTTTCTGATAACGGTCAGTCAACCAGAAAACTTATTTTTTCCAGGGGTGATTTTTTCTTAAACCAGGCGCCACCCTCCGAAGGTACCAGATAACGTTGCATTCCTATAGGGTGAGGGTGCAGGGGGTTATAATCAAGAAAAGGAATTTACTTAGCCTAAGGTTTAACATGATTAATCTTAAAGGTTAATACTTATTTCTCCCACGTGCTGGTTGTTATAAGGGCAGGGGATATGGAGATTTAGCAGCAAATATTGGCTCAACAAATGAAAAACCCTTCACCAATATAATTCCTAATCAACCCACTATACTATACTAATACTTTTCTAACTTCTCAAAAGAATCTGTATTTAGAAAGTTTTAAAGCATCTCGTGCCTCTCACGGTTAGGAGGCCGTAAACAATCACATGTGGCCGGACGAACCCGCTCAGGCAGGCTAGAGAACCTTCAGAGGAGTTTGTAAGTTGAAACACTCTTGTCACGCCCAGGAATTTTTATTAACTGGAGCTGTAGGTTAACTCCTCTGAAAGAGGTGGTGGGGGTCAGCCCCCCGTAAAGTCAGAGGTGTAGGTGAGAGCATAAAACAGTAAAGTAGGCAGACTGGTTTTGGGGGCAGATGCTCGGGAACAGGGGGTCTCCTGAGGCTCGATCCCGCCTTCGCGTATGCTGAGCCTCCTTCCTCATGACCTTTGCCACGGGCGGAGTTCCTCATGCTGGCTCCCAGCAGGTGAGAGGTCCCAAGTTGGCCTCCAGGAGGCCAGTTTCCTCCCCATCAGTTTCCCTGCACCCCCATCGGCTGTTCCATGGGCTCCGTTTTCTCCTGATGATGAAAACGTGGTGTCATCGGCCGTTCTGCCTTGGTGAGCAGAGTTGAGCGTTAGTTCTGAGAATTCCTTGTGGACATGACGACGTCCCAAAGGATGGGGAAGCCGCAATGCAAGTTTCTGTAGGAAGTGCTGACACAGAGTTCTGAGTGCCCCTTTTTGAGTGTCACAGGTCTGCGTGCGTTTTTGAGAGGAGGCTGTGCTCCCTGCCTCAGCTGCTGGGCGTGCCCTGGAGCGTGCTGTGGTGTCGGCAGCGGTCCCTTCACCTGTGAGTGCCTGGGCCTCGGTGCCCGGCGCTGGGCCCACCACCACCCGGCTGCAGGAGGAGGGTCAGGCTGGCCTCAGCAAGTCCACGCGTCTCTCGAGAGGGTCAGGGAAGGGAGAGCCTTGGGGCAGCTGAGCGTGTTCTCCCGCCGCCTGGGGTCTTCAGCACGTGCAGCCACACCTTCCCTGCTGCCTTGTCCTGCCTCTGCGTTACGAGCCGCGCGCAGGGCCAGGCTGCCTGCCCAGTGCTCCGTGTCCAGTGAGCAGTCCTGCCGGCCGAGCTGGTGCGAGGCTGCAGTATCAGACGTGCCCACAAGGTGTCACCAGAGGGCCCCTGAGAACCAGGGCGCCTGCGACCAGGACCTTGGTTCTGCAGGCAGCCGCGTCCAGGCGCCGGGAGGGGCACGACCCGTCAGCCCCAAGCCCGTCTCTGCAGGTCGTCCGTGTTCAGAGGGATTGGGGTTTTTCAAGTGCGTTTTTAAAATCGATTTTTACTGGATTTGCCTGCTTTCCAGTCTTGTTTCTACTGCACAGCGAGGTGAGTCGGCTGTGTGCACATGGCCTCTGTTTTGGACTCCCTTCCCAGTCAGGGTGCCTCGGAGCCCTCAGTAGTGTTTCCCGCGCTGCCCAGGACGTGGCCATCACTCACCGGTGTCATGCGCCGTGTCGGTAGCGTGCGCACGTCCGTCCCCGTCTCCCAGTCCTTGCCCTCCCCTTCCCCCTCGTTCCCATGCTTGTTCTTGGTCGGGCTTCCACATTCAGTCTTTGCAGCGATGCTACGGCCCAATCTGGAAGGTGGGTTCTGAAGTGAGTTTCCGAAGCGGTCTCCGTTTTCCAGGTTCGAAGCTGCTCAGCAAGGACTGTGGATGTGGGCCTAGTCCTGCAGCTGCCCTGAGACGGGGGTGCCGGGGGTGTCGGGGGTGTCGGGAAGGCGGCGGGAGGGAGACAAGTCTGACCTTCCCACCTGGTCAAGTGTGAACATCTGAGGGTAAGTGCTGACTTACTGCAAGGCTGCGGTCAGCCACCGCCGTGTGCTGCACAAGGGGAGTGGGCGGCGTGGAAGAGCCGAGGGGAGCGGGGAGGGGCTGCGAGGGGAGCGGGGCCGCGGTGGGGGTGCGTGCAGGCGGTTGCTGTGCGGAGACAGCCCACCACCGGAGGGGCCACGACGGGGCCGCTTCGGCGCCGTCGCTCGGTCCCCTCGTGCTGGGAGGCGGCGTGGGCCACGTTTAACACGGCTGTCGCTCATTTACAGGGTGACTTGGAAGTCGCTGGTTTTGAGTGGGGCCCAAAGGAAGAGGTCAGTTTGTAGTACAGACGGTCCTGCACTTGGGTCACGAAACTCAGAAGACCTGAGAACCACACGCCTGCCTAAGCAGCTCCCGATGCGCTGTGGGCACGGTAGACACGCAGTTGGGGCTGAGCCCCTGACGGGGGCGCCGTGTTAGCCCGTGACTGTGGGACCCTGGACCAGGTCCATTTCACCTGCACCGTTAATCAAAGTCGTTTTAAGACTTTCTGTTCCTCGAGGCCTCACGGGGCCTGGACGATGAGATGCTCACCTGAGTTGTTTCCCAGGAGCTTGCAGTCAGCTGGGCCGGGTTCCAGCTGAGCTGGTTAAGAGTGGACAGGACCTCCGAACCTCCAGAGGGCAAGCACGAGTCTCCTCTCCACAACCTTTGACATCAGAGCTGAGAACTTCACCCCTAGTCTCTAAATGCCTCCACTTTTGAACATGCAGAGACCTGTGGTGAGGTTAACACCTTCATGGACCGAGATTATCCCAGCTTTTGCCCACCTCCCTGCGCTCCCCACCCATCCGACCTCAGGCCGCCCTGCTTCTCTGGGCCCCTTGCCTTCGCGGAGGTGGAGCTAAGGTTTGTTGTTCCCTCTCCCGCTTGGCCAATTTCCTGCGGACTTCGGCATTTTGGCTAGCTGTGCTTCCAGCAAAGTGAGCCTGGTCGACGAGGCTCTGTTGGGTGGGTGTGGCGCAGTCCAATGCACACTGACGGTGCTGATTTTCTTGGTTTTCTGTCCCATTGTTTGTCTCCGGGATGTAGCTGTTTTCTGTTGACTAGCGGTCCTGCTATATGAGCAGTTTCCGTTTGGGGTGTGGGACCTGATGGTCTTCTAAACTTGACCTTTTCCTCTTTCAGCCCACAAGCAGCACCAACAGTAAATCCCGAATCGCTCAAATGCAGTTTCAGAAATTGAGATGAATTCAAGGTGGAGTTTACGCATTGCCTGCAAGAGCTGGTCACTCTTTATATTCATGCCTACAGGGTAGCCGTTCAGGATTTCAATGCAAAGATGTGACGCTTACAAGAACCCTTCCTCTTGGCAGCCCTAGCCTGCAAAGCTGACAAAATCTTTGTTCACATTCTCAGCCTTTCAGTTTCTTCCGGAATTGAGTGAAAAATGGTTCTAACTGAAAGGCTTACTTCTCTAGGTTTCCCCTCTTCGCCTTATTTATCGGCCCATGTCATCTATATATATATTATATATGTCTTGTTTTATATATGTGTGTGTGTGTTAGTCATTTTTTCAGCTATTTTCAATGGGAGGCTTTCTGGGAATCACCGCTCCCTGTTTCCAAACCAAGCTCTACTGCTTAGGGTGGCGGTAAAGCCGACCTACTGACACTGGGTTGTGGTGAAGGGAAACGCAGTGTTTGTTGCAGGCGCCAAGCAAGGAGTCCCAGCAGCTGGTGCTTAAAAGACCTGGATTCCCTGAAGGCTTTCTTTACAAACAGTGAGGGAGAGAGCTGTGGGGTGTGCGATCAGCTTCACATTCTTCTAATTGGTTGGTGGTGACATGCTCAGGACTCAGCATCGTCAGTACCCCAACCAGTCTGGGTCTGTGTGCTTGTGATCAGCACACAGCTCAATTCCCTCAACTTCCGGGGCTTTCAGCAGCTACAAAATAGCTAAAAGGACATGGCTCAGAATATTACCTATAGCTCTTGAGGGGAACTAAAGGTCCTTGGCTTTGTTTAACGTCTATTATTTCATCTTGCTTGAATGTTTTCCTCTCTGCATTTTCTGACTTCTCAGATTAAAGTTATTCATTTTTTAAGTTTTTCTTCAGACAAAACGGAGGCAGTGGACATGGAATGGGGGAGGCCTGTACTGGGGAGATCCTGCAGGGTCCTGCTCGCTGACAGGCCTAGGAGGCTAAGGCTTTTCTACAGACAAGCAGCAGGTGGGGCACATAGGCTGGGTAAGTGGGTGGAGTCTCTTCCCTTCCAGGAAGGCTCCATAGGGTCCTGTTGCGTTACAATACACGATAACCATATTTGTATTTTATACCCTATAATATTTAAGCTTGTATGTGGATGAGAACTTCATTTTTCAGTGATCGTGAAGTCAGCTTGAGCAGCTTGAAAACGGAATGGTTCTTCCTAGAATCGGTAAATTTGAACATGCTTATACCGGTGGCCCAGTCTCCTTATATGCAGGAGAGGCAAGCAAGGTGTCTTATACAATTAGAAGCAAGTTAGTTGTCCGTAGAGAGCAAAACTAGAAAGTCCTGGCTTGCTGCCCTATCTTCCACCCCAGGAAGCTCCCTTGATGGCACAACCCCGTCCAGCTGTCCCCACCTCACTGTCCCCAGCTTATAAGTCCGCCCAACCAGCGGGGGGCGAGACTGTTCAATATTTCTAAGAGCCGAAAAATGATTTAACACGTGGTTGGTTTCATCGGCGTGGCGCCTCCTCGGACTTCAGACGCCCCGGGGGGTCGGGCCGCATCCACCTTTATCCTCTCTCCAGGGACCTAACTTGGGTTTACAGGTGTCTGCAGACACACCGCTGCACCGGCAACTTCGCGAGCAGGCGCAACGCTGTGAGCGGGGAAGTGGAGGTGGGACGGGGTGTTCCCCTGCCCCCACGTTCTGCTCTATGGACACATCGGGCGCGGTGACACACCACGTCCCAAACAAGCACCCTCGAGCGAAGCTCCCATCAAGCTTCAAAACCCCCAGTTCACACACGGCTGGGGTGGGTCACGGTGACGTTCAAGTTCAGGCAGTGACTGCAGCCCCCTCCCAAAGCCCGGGCATGGCAGACCCCAGGAGACCAGGCCCCGGGGCGATGGTGGGGGACAACCTCGCAATCCTGCGCCCACTTTTTAAGTGACAGGAGTTAAAATCTACATCCTGCTTGAGACTAATTCTCGTGGACCGACCTGCGCTGTCCGCTTTGCGCCTGGGAACCGGCGGGGCGCCACTGGCGAAGCCGGAACGCGGAGGGTTGCCGGGCAACCGGCGGCTCCCGGCGCCCAACAGTGACGCCATCGGCCCCGCCCCGCCCCACGCGGCCGCCCCTCTCCATTGGTCAGAGGGGAGACGGAGGCGTGCCTCGACCAATAGGCGGCGCCGCCCCGGGGGGCGGGACCGAGTTTCCTGGGCGTCGAGTCTGCCGGAAGCGGCGTCGACGGCCACGCGCAGGTAGGGGAGTGTGGCGCGCCGCGGGGTTGGGGGGGTGGCCCCCGCGTGGGCGCGGGGCCGGCGCGGCCGCTGGGAGTGCGCGGGGGACCTGGCCGTCTTCCTTTCGGCGGCCCGCCGAGGGCGCGGGGGCCAGGGCGTCGGCCGCGCCGGGGGGTCCCCGCCCCCCCTGGGTGAGTCCCGCGTGTCCGCGCGGCTCTAGTCGGAAACAGCCCGGAGCCAGCGAGGTCGCCTGAGGCGGGTGGGACGCCGGTGCTTGTGAGGACAGAAAACTGCGCGACGCGGCGGGGAGACGTGGGGCGGGGCGCAGGGCCGGGGCGGGGAGGGGAGCCCGCGGAGAGTCCCGGCGGAGGTGGGCCGAGCCCGGCCTGGGTACTTGACGCGCCCTGCCCGGGCCGGGGGCGGAGACGGCCGGAGACTTTTGAATGGCCCGGGAGCAGGGGCGGTGCAGGCCCACTTCTGGGCGCGCTTCGGGAGTGGGGTCAGGGGGGTTCACCGTGGGGCGGCCGGGTGTTTGCGAAAGAGTTGTGGGTGACACCAGGGTTTTTGGCTTGAGCTGAAATCTTCATTTTACCAGATGGCCTTTGAGGGGACAGACCTTGCCAGGGAGATCAGGTTTGTGGAGGATGATGGGCAGTGTGGATTTGACACGTCTCCTGTGAGACAGTGTGTGTGTCGGTGATACACAAGGGTTGGCAGCGTGGTAGTGCGGCTCAGTGAGCAGCGTGGGCGTCAGCAGCCCCTGGCTGGTATTTAAAGCCGCAGGGCTGGGTGAGATGGAGGGAGTGAGAGTCAGTGGAGAAGAAGGGAGGCCTGAGCCGGGGCCCCTTGAGCATCCGCGGGCAGGGAGGTGCAGAGGTCCAGGAAGGGAGGAAGGCCAGAGAGTGTGTGGGGGCGGTGGTGGGAAACGGGGAAGAAAGGGCTGTTGGGAAGAGGGGCAGGTGTGTGGCAGATGCTGCTGTGAGGTCAGGTGCGTGCAGTCAGGGACGAACAAAGCCGTGCTGGACTTGGCCTAATGGGTGAGGCCCCGTTTTAATCGACGGTAGCTACTGCAACAGGCGGAAGTCTTGCGAACTGAACTCGCCTTGGATTTGTGCAGGGAGAGAGTGTTTTAAAGGGAGGGTGGGAGGTGCAGGGGCGGCACCCTGAAGAGAGGCATGGAGCTGGAGAATTGTAGTGAGCAGACTCGGGCCTCCCTCTGAGGGAGGAGACGCCTGCCCTCCCCCAGCACACAGGCCCTGCCTTCGGACGTTGGCAGGACCCTCTTGGTAGCCTTCGGTTTTCTCAGGCAGGAGCTTTCTAGGGGGGCCAGAGTCGCTGTAAGTAGTCACTGGGGGCTCAGCTGGCAAGAGTCCGCCTGCAATGCGGGAGACCGGGCTTCGGTCCCTGGGTGGGGAAGAGCCCCTGGAAAAGGGAAAGGCAACCCACTCCAGTATTCTTGCCTGGAGAATTCCATGGGCAGAGGAGACTGGCGGGCTCCAGTCCGTGGGGTTGCAAAGAGTCAGGCACGACTGAGCGACTAAGCACAAGGTAGCCCAGAGTCACTGTAAGATGTGGCCCTGAGCTGCTAGAGACTGTTTCCGAGTCTTTGCAGGCCCAGGTTGAGGCCCGATGAAGGGAGGGTCCAGAGGAGGCTGGCCAGAGTTTGGTCGGGAGAGCCTGTTAGCAGACGGGCGTCATTAGTGGTCTCAGAGCCTTCTGGCCAAGTCAGGTGGCCGCCTGATGAGGGAGTGGCTGGGAGGAGAAAATGGGCAGCTCCCAAGGGTTTTCTTGTAGAAAAAACAGCAGAATCAAGGTGGAGAGCGTGTGGGATCAGAGTTTTCAGATGTGAGACCCCGTTGTTGACTCTGTAGAAGAGGTTCGCCCACAGGGGAGGGAATTGCTTACTGCCGCGGAGGCCCCTGGAGTCAGAGCCTGTAGAGGCTCGGGTTCTCCACTGTAGGGGGAGAGGGGCGGGTCCGTGCGGAACTTCTGTAAGCTCAGTGAGCCATCGGGAATCAGCAGGGGAGTGGAGGGTGTGTTGGAGGTCTGAGAGCCTGTGAGGGGAGAGGATGAACTGGTCATCTGGGTGCGTGGCCACAGTCAGGAAGCAGGCTTTGCTGGGCATCCCTGGGGGCGGGTCTTGTGACTGTAATGGGAGATCGATCAGCTTGGTCCTGGGGCATCTCTGGCCAGGCAGCGGCAGGAACTAGAGTGGGGGTTCTGCTGGGCAGGGAGCTGAGCATGTCTAGAGAGGCACGGTTGTAATGAGGTCGGAGCGGGCATGAGAGGCGAGGAGCCTTAGCACGTGTAGGGGCGTGTCGAGGCAGCGGCCGCAGGTCCTGCAAGGCTAGAGGGTCCCTGAGCCCCAGGACACCCAGAGGTCCTGGCTGGCAAGAGGCAGGGTGGGCTCACAGGGGTGGGCTCACAGGGGGATGCTCACAGGGGGTTGCAGGCTTTAGGTCACAGGAGCGGGGCCGTGGGTTCAGGGAGCAGAAGCTGGAGGTCGTTCTCCTGAGCGGGGCTCGGCATGGTCCGGGTCGGGTGGGTGGGAGCACGGCCGTGTCCTGGGCAGGAGCTGGGGCTCCGGGCCCTCGTTCCTGTGGCTCTGTCCGGGGGGGCCTCCCTGGGTCTGCTGCCTCCCATCAGAGGTGACTTAGAGGTGACTTAGATGTGCCAGGTGAGAGGGGACATCGGGGGCTACGAGTGATGCTTTCAGATTTTGAAAAGGGTTTTTCTCCTTGAGGCGGACTTGCCTTCCCAGGTCCCTGGCTCTTCTCTTGGGCGCAGCTGGGCAGCCTCGGCCTGTTGCCGCTGCCTGTCTCGTGGGTGGCCAGGGCCCGCCCACGCTTAGCTGTCTCCTCCTGTTGGTCTCCCCTGGGTTCTCGGCCTTCTGTTGGGGGGCTATTTGCTCGTTTCACTGAACACTTTTGAGCTGATATCTTAAAATGTCTTCTTTTTCTTTTTTTGGATACTCCAAGTGTCTCGTGGGATCTTAGTTTTCTGACCAGAGATTGAACCCCGACCCTCAGCAGCGAAAGTGCAGAGCGCTAACCAATGGGTCGCCAGGGTATTCCCCCAAATCTCTTTTCTTTTATTGTAGAAATTGCTGGGAAATAAAAAGGAAAAATAATTCTCTTAATTCTATCCCCTAAAATGCTACTGAGTGTATTACCCTCTGTTTTCTTCTTGTGCGTATCTGTGTACAGAGGTTCTTACGGACGAGGGTCGTGGCCCGCGTGCTCCGGTCTGCGGCCCGTCCTTCCGCACTGTGCTGTGCTGTGAGCGCCCACCCGAGGAGGGAGCAGCGGCCCGCAGGCGTCCGTGGGTGTGCGGGCGCGGTCCTTGGCTGCCAGCGTTGTGCGTGTCTCAGTCTGCCGCTGGACACTTAGCGTGTTGTCCGCTTTTTAGGGTTAGAGGTGGTGTCATCCTTTATATCAGGTCATTATCATCCGTATATAAATCTCTGCCCATGATTATTTCATTAGGGTAAGTTCCTTTATGTGGAATTACTGGGCCAAAGCGTTTGATTAAATGTTACCAAAGATTACCAGATCCCCTTGAGGATGGCTGTACCAATTTACTCCCCATCCGCCGGGTGTGGCTCCTGTCCTTCTCATCATCCTCCAGCTAATACTGAGTAATGGAACTTAAGAAATCTTTGTAAAAGACATTTAATCTGTCAGATTAAGTCAGTGATGAGCGCGTATGGCCCAGAAACTCGGTGGTCCTGGGCCTGCACGTGAACCAGAGGCGGCTGCTGCTCAGAGGCAAGCGGCATCGGCTCCCCGCCGCTTCTCCTGGGTTTCCTGCAGAGCAGGCAGACTGGGCAACTTTCTTTTTCTTTAGACTTACCGATTATAGGCCCAGTCTGGTGGTCTGCCCAAGAGGAGTGCCTCGGTGTCCCCCCATGCCTGTCCTGTGGCCACAGGACGTGCAGGGCTCAACACGCATGAAGCACCTGGAACAGGGCCCAGCACACGGGAAGCTCTGGGTCAGCACTGGGTTTGGTGGTGACCACAAGGACAGTTAGCTTTAACACCCATCCTTCCAGACCCTCCCCACCACCAAGTATAGGAAATCTTAAGTTGGGGTTGCTCGTGGAAGTTAATCTGAGTCATTGGGAGTTTTGCAGAAAGGCCTGTAAGGAGAGAACACACAGCGAGGGGTCTTGGCGCGGGGACGTAGCGCCGCCAGGCCACCCATGATGGTGGGCGGACAGAGTCAGGGCGGGGAGGTCCCGCCTGGCCGCGGGATGCGAAGAGCGCCCTTGACGCTGCAGAAGTGTTTGCTGGCGTGGTGGGGGTGGGCGACGGGCTTTCCCCTTCGTTTATGCCCCTACAAACAGCACCGAGGCTTTCTGTGTTTTCACTTAGAGCAAATAACGGGGTTAGCAGGTTTTTTAAAGTATGTTCACAGGGTGTGTGACCGTTACCGCAGGCTAATTTTAGGACATGTTTCTTCTCCGGAGGAAGCCTGGTACCAGCATTCACCGCACTGCGCCCCTTGCCCAGCCCCAAGCCCCTCGTCGGTCTCTGTCATTTGCTTCTTCTGGACATATCATGTACACGGCATTACGCCGTCTGGTTTTCGCAACAGGCGTCCCACTTGCAAGCCTTCCATGCTCGTCCATGGAGCAGGGTTCAGTGCTTCCGTTCTCCTGAATCCCAGCTCATCTGCCAGCTGATGGGCCATCTCGGTCGCTCCTCCATTACGGATACTGTGGCTGTTGCTGCTGCGGCCAGCTGTGTTCAGAGTTCACGTGGATCCGCTCATTTCCCCGAGTACGTCTGTCTGTGTCGTCCCGGGCCACGTGACTGTGTGACTTGTTGAGGAACCGGCAGACTGTCCCACAGTGTCCATGCTGTGTTCTGTCCACCAGCAGTGACCGTGGGCTGGCCTCTCAGCGTCACCGACGCTTCCCAGGTCGGTCTGATGCCGGCCGTCCTCGGGCTTGTGAGGGCCGTCGTCTGATCCGGGCTTCCCTGATGAGGACCGGTGCCGAGCTCCTCATGGCTTCCTGTCCAGCTGTATCTCTTCTTTGGGGAAGTGTCCGTTCAGACCCTTGGTCCATGTTTAAAGTGGTCTGTCGGCCTCTCTTATGGAGTTGTGAGCTCTTCATTAGTTCTGGGTGCGAGCCCCTTGTCAGATATGAATTGCAGACACCTCCGGTTCTGTTGGTTGATTTTTTACTTTCTGGCTGACATCATTTATAGCACAGAATTTCCAATTCTGACACATTCAGTTTATCTTTTTTCTTCTGCTGTGTTTTTGGTGTCATGATGAAGAAACTGTTGCTTAATCCAGGGTTTGGAGAAGGAAATGGCAGGCCACCCCAGTGTTCTTGCCTGGAGAATCCCAGGGATGGGGGAGCCTGGTGGGCTGCTGTCTATGGGGCCGCCCAGAGCCGGACACGACTGAAGCGACTCAGCAGCAGCAGCAGCAGCAGCCCAAGGTTAGGAACTTGTGTGTGTGCGTGCTGAGTCACTTCAGGCGTGTCTGGTTCTGTGGCCGCGTGGACGGTAGCCCTCCAGGCAGGAACACTGGAGCGGGTCGTCTCGCGCCCCTCCAGGGGACCTTCCTGCCCAGGAGTCGAGCGTGTGTCTCTCAGCTTCCTGCACTGGCAGGTGCTTCTTCCCCGCTCGCGCCACCCGCGAGGGCTTCCTTCCGTGTGCTCTGAGAGTGCTGTAGTTTCAGCTCTACGTTCAGGTTTGATCCGTTGTGAGTAATGATTTCTCTATGGCGTGAGGAGCGGTCCCGCTTCATTCTACGTGTGCCTGTCCAAAAGCCCCAGCGCCGCCTGTCGAGGAGACTGTTCTTCCCGCTGAGTCATTGTGGCCCCTTGTCGACCGCAAATGTAAGGGAGTGCCGTTTCCTACAGCAGATAGTCCCTGTCTCAAAGGTCTGCGTCGCCATCTCTTGGGACTATTAAAAGAAACCTTTGTACAGTATGGAAAAGACTTTTCTCCCCATTTTTAGCAAATAGACGTAGTGCTTAAGCTTTCTGATGCTAACTCAGAATGCATGCAGGTCTGACTCACTTACATGGTAACAGCGTGTGAATTTTCGCTAAGCCTCTCTTGCTTCTCCAACAAGGTAATCGGCTGGCAGAGCCCTTTGTCTTTTCAAAACCCTGGGTCAACAGTCTCATTCTTTCAAGATTTCTTATTACACTAATTGAAACTTGTAGCCTCTGGCTTGGGGTACTTTCCTGATATAAGGCTGAATTTTGCGCCTGCAGTTTTCCCATCGCACGGTGGTGAGATTCTCTTGGTGTGCTGGAGGCATCGTGGACCCAGGGGGGCAGAGGGCCTGCTGCCTGGGCTCCGTGTTGTCCCGCCTGTGGCCTGTGGGTGTCTGGCTGGGTCGTGGGTGCAGCTTGGTACCGCGGCTCCCCTCTCTCTTTCCTCTGCAGACAGGGAATCTTGAGGTGCTCTGGCCGTTCTTCAGAGAGAGTGGTTTCTGGGCCCTTTGCCTCAGGCGCCCTTTTCATAGTCGCCGCTCTCCACAGCCCTTGCCTTCATCCTGTTTTTGTTTGCATAGCATCATCCTCGTTTCCTGACCTGTTTGTCTCTCCAAGAGAACGTGAGCCCTTGGGAGCGGGTCCTCTGGGCCACGTGGTCCAGTCTGGAGCAGCGCCTGCACCTGGTCGGCACCTTTGCGGAGAGAGCAACTGGCCAGTGGCGGGGGTGGCGCCCGCCTGGGGGGCTGCTGGTGACCTGGGCACGTCCTGCCTGCTGGCGTCCTGGTGGCATCTGTCCATCTGCGCCGCGCCGAGTCCTCAGTGAGGCTGATGCCTTGGGCGGGGCGGGACAGGCAGGTGGCCCCTTGGATGGCGCCTGGCCCGGGGCCTGGGCACGTTGCTCTCACCCCCTCTGTCCGTGTGGCCCCTCAAAGAGGCCCCTGCTGCTGTCCGCGTCTGCTGCCTCTCCTGGCGCCTGCTCACCCCGCCTGCTGTGCTTTCTCGGCAGCGTTTGTCTCTGTAAAAGCATTGACTCGTTCACTCCAATGGGCCTGGACGTCACGCTCGAAGGGAAGCTTCTCAGTCAAGGCTCTTACTTCCCTTGCTCTTTGCTCTGTATTCAGCCTCCGGCAGTGCCTGGCACAGAACCAGCCCTCGATAAACACTTGTGGAATGAGCGAGTTACATGTTTGAGCCTCCGTGCGGGAGTCCAAAGTGTATTCTGGTGTCCGAGGAAGAAGGCGTTGGGTTTGTGTCTGTTCCCGTGCAGTTAGGTGTCCGAAGTGAAAGTACCTCTATTCTAGAGACGTGGTATGTGTGTTGTGTGTATAAAACGTACGTGTTACGTGCTTATGTCTGTCTAATAACATATATGCACACGCAAAGATACACGTATACATGACGCCGGGGCGTGAGTTTAGAACGAATAATGCAAAGTACATTCTTGTAATTTGTTAGAAGGGAGTTGACTTTAGTAGGACTTGTAGACAGAGTTTTGAAGGACTAGGATATTTTTTTAAGTGAAGTTTTTCAAGTGTGAAACCTTGATAAGAAGCAAAATAAAACTGAGCTGCAGGGGTCCGGGAAAGTCCCTTGCAGTCCAACCCTAGGGATAAAGGTGAAGGTTTGGTTGTATCCGTCACACGTTTGCCTGTGAGTCCGTGTGTAGCTTTCTCTGCTGTCTTCTTAAACACGTCACTGTAGACCACCCTGGCGTTCTGTCCCGCCTGCGTCTGTAACACTGCCCATGGGGTCCAGTGATCGGGAGGGGTTCCCTCTCCTGGTTTCTGCTGAACGACTCATCCCCTACTTGATCGATGTGTGAGGAGGGCTGTGTGTGTGTGTCTGTGTCTGTGGCTGTGGTTTGCACCAGCTTTCTGTGTGTGTGTGTCTGTGTGTGTGTGTCTGTGTGTGTGTGTCTGTGTGTATATGTCTTTGTGTGTGTCTTTGTGTGTGTGTTGTGTGTCTCTGTATGTGTGTCTGTGTGTTGTGTGTCTGTGTCTCTCTGTGTGTGTGAGTATATGTCTGTGTGTGTCTGTGTATATGTCTGTGTGTGTCTTTGTGTATGTGTTGTGTGTCTCTGTGTGTGTGTGTGTTGTGTGTGTGTATATGTCTGTGTGTCTGTGTGTGTGAGTATATGTCTGTGTGTGTCTGTGTGTCTCTGTATGTGTGTCTGTGTGTATGTCTCTCTGTGTGTGTGTGTTGTGTGTCTGTGTGTGTTGTGTCTCTGTGTGTGTCTCTGTGTGTGTCTGAGTGTTGTGTGTGTGTATATGTCTGTGTGTGTGTCTGTGTGTGTGAGTATATGTGTGTGTGTCTGTGTGTGTGTGTCTGTGTCTGTGTGTGGTTTGCACCAGGTGTGTATGTGTCTCTGTGTGTGTTGTGTGTCTCTGTGTGTGTGTGTCTCTGTGTGTGTGTCTCTGTGTGTCTGTGTGTCTCTGTGTGTGTTATGTGTCTCTGTATGTATGTGTGTTTGTGTGGTGTGTGTGTGTGTGTCTGTGTGTGGTTTGCACCAGGTGTGTATGTGTCTCTGTGTGTGTTGTGTGTCTCTGTATGTATGTGTGTCTGTGTGTTGTGTGTCTGTGTGTTGTGTGTCTGTGTGTGTGTTGCGTCTCTGTGTGTGTCTGTGTGTTGTGTGTGTGTATATGTCTGTGTGTGTGTCTGTGTGTGTGTCTGTGTGTGTGTGTCTGTGTGTGTGTGTCTGTGTGTGTGTGTCTGTGTGTGGTTTGCACCAGGTGTGTGTGTCTCTGTGTGTCTGTGTCTCTGTGTGTGTTGTGTGTCTCTGTATGTGTGTGTGTTGTGTGTGTGTGTGTGGTTTGCACCAGCTCTGTGTGTCTCTGTGTGTGTCTGTGTGTGTGTGTATATGTCTTTGTGTGTGTGTGTCTGTCTCTGTGTGTGAGTTTTTGCACCAGCTGCCCGAGGCCTCCGCCCCAGCGCCTTGCACCCTGCACTGCAGGATGCTCTCGGTGTAGCTGCTGCGGCTCAGAGACCATCCTGTTTCCAGCCCCTGTTGGGCACCACCCGCAGGGGGCAGCAGGTGGGGTGGGGCTGGGAGGAGCAGGTCATTTTCTGAGTCTCCCCCTGGGTGGGCTGGGCTGTGCGGAAGGCCTTCCAGACCTCGCCCCTTGGAGGTCCCCGCGGCCGCGCCACTCAGGTGGGAGGTGCTCCCGGCGCCTGCCCCGCTCCTCCAGGCTCCGGCACCTCCTGGTCTTCCTCGGCTCCCTCAGCGTCTGGTCCCACAGGGAGGCTGGTTCTGGAGCTCACGGGCGTTCTTCTATCCATACGAGGAGCTTGAGGTAGCTCTGCGCTCGAGGAGACGGAGCCAGACCTTCTCAGGCCTGGGTCGGTCCTTCACAGAGGCCCGTTGGGGCTGCCTCCAGCACCATGGAGTCGGCCGGCCGTCTCCAGCCGCGGGTGACCGAGGCCTGCGGGACTGCTTGACGGTCACCGCCAGCCTGTAGGGTGGCAGCTTCCCCCGGGGGGGAATGTGAGTTAATCCTTGGCAGTAGAAAGTGAGAGTAACGCCAACGTCAATAATTAGCGAATAGACCAGCGTTCACAGTTTTTGGAAAATTTGGATCCTGCCACTAAAAAGGATGTTTCTTTTTCTCTTTTGGGGGGCGGGGGCGGCACAGCGTGGCTTGAGGGCTCTTAGTTCCCCGACCAGGGATCGAACCTGTGCCCCCACAGTGGAAGCATGGCGTCTCAACCACTGGGCAAGTCCCCTTTTTTACTCTTAAAAGCCTGTGTTCATGTAGAGAGGGTAGCTGTGTTAAATAAAACACTCCAAAAAGCCTGGAAATGCACCACCCTGTAAGCTGTCCACAGGTGATGCAGAGGTGGGGTTGGACTCTGTGAAAAGGGCGGCATGTTGCCCATGCGTGCTGAACCGCGTTTCTCCCGTGACGCCCGCCCTCTCTGTCGACGAGAACTTTCATTTCCTGTGTCTTTACAGTTTGTCGGTTGCGAGATGGCAAAACAGAAGAGAAAAGAGAGCGAAGTGGCAGAGAAAAAGAGCAAAAAACTGAAGAAGGTGTCGGCTGTGGAGACGCCAGCGGCGTGCGCGGCCCCGCCAGGCCCCGGGACGGCCCCTGCCGAGGTGGGTGCAGCGGGCACGGCACGCTGGCCTCGCCTGTCTCCGGACCTGGGAGGGCACTCGGTGGTCGTGTGGCTGGTGTCAGGGTGGACAGTCCCCGGCAGACATGCTTGGTGCAGATGCAGCCGTGGGACCGTCAGAGCTGCAGGAGCCTGCAGGGCAGAGCCACGGAGCCGCGCGTTTTCCGCCTCCAGACCTCGGGATGCTGGGGCTGCGTGCAGCTGGGCCTTGAGGCCCTCGCACGGGGACGGGGCCCTGGCCCGGGGGTCTGTGTGTGTTTGGAGGCTACATCTAAACGTGTTCTGAATCTGCTCAGAAACGTGTCTTGTCTAAAGCTGCTGCTGCTACCCCCAGGCTCTGAGTGTAACTTTTCTCTGTGCCGAGCTGACTCTGATCCAGTGCGGTGTTGATCAGACGGCATCAGTTGTCACAGGTCCTGAGGAGTCATTCGACAGGAAGTGACAGTTGATAGGCCTCTCTCGCCCGCGTGGCGGGTGAAGGTGCCCACTGGGGCAGGCCCGAGCAGCCTCCGGCCCTTGGGTCACCCGCGAGAGCGCCCAGGGACCACAAGGAGGGCAGCGTCGTCGGCACTGCCCCGCAACGTGTCGGGTGATTTGGGGCCCTGATCAGCCTTAGCTGTGAGGATCTGCCCTTGATCAGCCACTTGGCAGGTCCTAGTCCAGTCTTTCTGGGAGGAGGCGGTGGAAGCCTGGCCCGGCGGGTTGGGGGTGCTGGGCTTGCTCGCTCTGGGGAGCCGTGTCTCCAGCCCTGCTTTTGTTTCGAGCCCGGGCCGTGCGCAGGGCTGGGAGTTGGGGCACACAGCCGCCCGCGTGTGCAGTGAGGGCGGCGACGCTGTGCGGGGGGCCGGGCCTCGTGCAGGACCGTCCTCTGGGCAGCTCTGTGTCCTGGGGAGGCACGCCCGCGCCTCCCTCCCCGGTGGGTGGGCAGGTGCAGGTGCTGAGGGAGGGGCCTCTGGGTCGGGGTCGTCTCAGCTGTCCCTGCCCTGGGTCAAGGTGAAAGCCAGGCCGGCGCTTGGGACCCCACCGTCCCAGGTGCCCCTCCCCGCCTTCTCCCTGGTGCCCACCTGGCCAGGGTGCCCCCGTGCCCGCAGGCTGCGCTCAGCTGGCGGGCCGCGTGCCTGGCCCTGCATCTGCTCCCGCCTGGGCTCGCGGCCAGGCCCGCGTCCCCAGGGCCCAACCTCGCCGTTCGCGCCTTCTCTGCCGCTGGAGCCCAGCTTTGCCAGTGTTTCTTGGTGTCCAGACCCCCGATGGAGCCTGGGTTTTTACAGCTGTTCCAGCTCCCATTCGGGGTCCGGCCCCGAATCCCTGCGGAACCTCAGGACGCGTGGGTTTCTCCGGCCTCTTCCAGGACACGGCGCTGATGCTTCTAGTCTCTGAAATGAGCGCCACACTGTCGCCCCCGTGACACGTGATTGTGTTGAGATTTCCAGCCCTTGGTGGTCTCTGCTTGCCGGCTGCTCGTCACTAGCAGCACCCACGGAGCAGCCCGGGTTTGTGGTAAATACGCATGCCCGGTATGTTGCTCGGTCGTGTCCAGCTCTGCGGCCCCGTGGACTGCAGCCTGCCAGGTTCCTCTGTCCATGGGATTCTCCAGGCAAGAACACTGGAGTGGGTTGCCATGCCCTCCTCCAGGGGACCTTCCCCACCCAGGGATCAAACCCGCGTTTCTTGCATTTCCTGTGTTGGCAGGCAGGTTCTTCACCACTAAGCAGGGCACAGTTCACAGTCTCCACCTAAAACCAATAATGACTCTTAAATTCAGGCGATTTTTTTAAGAAGTGATCATGTTTTTGTTCTTTAAGTGCTTGTTGATTGAAAGAAATTTGGAAAAAACAAAAGTGGGGAGAAGCTTCCCGCAGCCGAACGCAGGGTCCCGGTGGGCCATGCTCTGCAGTTTCCTCCTTGGCCCCTGGGGCACTGGGGAGGGGGTGTCTCGGGCGGCCCCCCTGGCTTGGGGCTGGTCTCCAGGGTCGTCCTCCGAGGAGACGGATGCTGCTTCCTCGAGACCACATCCTGGTTCTGCTCATCAAAACGCTTCTTTGCCCGCTGGGCCTCTGGTTCTCGTGGGAAGCCGGGGAGCTGCCGGGCCCCGCCTTTTTAAAGGAGGGACCCCTCCATCTGTGCGGCGTGGGTGGCGGGAGCCTGTGGAAAAGTACTGCCCCGCCTGCCCCCGCCGGGAGCCCAAGGAGCCGCTGTGCTGCCGGAAGTGCCGTCCGGGGACCCACGGGTGCTGTGCGGTCGCTTCCCACAGCGCAGCCCCTGCGCTCCTGCTGGGGGGCTGAGGGTCCCCGGGCGGGCGCCCCGCAGCAGGGCCGGGGGCATCTGGCTCCTGCTGTCCCTGGCGCGTTCCCTCCTCTGTCCCCACTGCCCTGCTGTGTCGGTCCACAGTCGTGATGTCTCTGCAGCTGGGCCCGTCTGCTTCTCAGTCCTGGCTGGCACAGGTCACCATATTGACCCACGGCATAGGGGAGTGGGGCTCATGGCCACGGGTGCCCCCAGCCCCAGGGCATAGGGGAGCGGGGCCCGTGGCCACGGGTGCCCCCAGCCCCAGGGCATAGGGGAGCGGAGCCTGTGGCCACGGGTGCCCCCAGCCCTGTGCTGGGTCTGCCAGGTGGGGCGCTGCCCCGGCCACTTCCTGGTCCTCCTGGAGGGGCTCGTGATGTAAATGCTTCGCAGGTCTTTCTATTCCAAGGGTGGTGCTTGAGTCACGGGTCCTGGGGTTGATCCATCTGCCCGTCTCCTAGCTTCTTAACTCTCCCCGGGAGCTGGGCGGACAGCCCCTTCCAGACGGGGCTCCAGCTTGACAGGCCAGAGGATGCATCCAGGCAGCGTGACGCGCGGAGCTGAGGGGTCTCCAGGCCACGGCTCCCCCATGCTGGGGAGATACCAGCGCAGACCCTGAGCCGCATGGCTGGGGGGACGCCCCAGGGCAGCTGTCGCCCTGAAGCCAGTGCCGGCCTGCCACCGGGTCGGGGGCACCTACGCTGCGCTGGCCGCTTCCCGCCCCTGTCTCGACAGGCTGCCTGGGGACAGGGTCAGGGGCCGTCAGCCCAGCCCTCTGCTCTGATCTCACCAAGATGAGTTCTTTATGTCTGCAAAGCCTGTTTCCATTGACAGAAGCGCCTTGACCTTGGGTTCTCGGGGCCTGAGGGGCCAGGGCAGAGGTGTGGGGCGCTGCTGGCTTCACAAGGGGGCTGGCTGGAGAGGCTGGGTCCTGGGCACGGTCCCCAGGTGGCTGGGGTGGGGAGAGGCCTCACTGGGGTCCCTGACTGAGGTGGCGCTGCCCACCCTGCCCTGGCTCCGGGCAGCGCCGTGCGGGTGGTGTGTCCACCCACTGGCCCTCCGCCTGCGTGGCTGTCGGGTGGGGAGGCCCCCCTGTGCTCCGAGCGCCCCCTAGTACGGGCCCCGCGGACAGGTGGTGGGGCAGCGGGCTGCTGTGACCTCCCATGTGCTTGGGGGGACGCAGGCAGAGCGGGGCCTCTTGGCTCCTTCCTTTTAACCTGGAAGAATCGGACAGGAATTCTGTGGGCATGAAGCCCACGCGTGCTTCATAAAACCATCGAGTGAGGCTGTGAACTTCCTGAAGCCTTGAGAATTTGCTCAGGAAAGTGACTTCATACCGATGGTATTTGCCTCAAGGAACGCCGCTGGTCTGGCGGCGGACTTGTGGTGGTTGTCGAGTGTGGGTGAGGGGTTGCTGGTCTGTTTTCTTAGCAGCAGCTCGCTCTCCCACTGTTCTTGTCTCCAGCTTTGTGAGCACAGAGCGCTTGGTGGTCAGCCGCTGGGGGCTGTGAACCGTGGGCTTCCGGAGCTGAGGGGGTTCCGGGCCTCGGACCCTCAGGGCGGCCCCTGCCCCCGGTCCCCGTGCCCCTGGGCTCAGCGCACACTGCGTAGCCGCTCCACACCGAGGCCTCGACGCTCCACACTGAGGCCAGTTCGGGGCTGTTCTGGACGTGCTGTGTACAGGGGCCGCTGCTGCTCTTTTTCCTGGTGGGCTCCTAGGACCGGGAGGGACCTACGGAGGCGTGTCTGCGCGTCTGCGGCCCGCCCGTCGTGTGGAGGGTCTCTGGGCTGCGTGCTCGCCAGCATTTGCCGCTGTCCTCCGTGTTTGCAGCCTTGGCCTCTCCTGGGGGTGCAGTTGGTTTAAAGCAGCTTTATTGGGGTGTTCACAGAGTAGACCGCATGTTTCTTCGTTTTCAGTCTTACTGAGGGTGGTCCATTCACGTGCACCCAGCTCGGCCTGAGAGCTGGGTGCTTGCGCTGCGCGTGTGCATGTCCCCGCTCCCGTCCTTCCCCGCCGCGGCCCATCACCGGACAGTGCCTGGCGCGCCTGTGCTATCTGGGCAGCAGGGCCTTGCCTGTCCAGCTCTGTGGGAGCCCACGGGGCTGCCCGGCCCGCCCTCCCGCCGGCCCCTTGGCCCCGCAGGTCTGCTCTCCGTCTGTGAGTCTCTGCTTCACAGCTGAGTTTGCGTCGTGTTTTAGGCTCCACGTGGGAGTGATACCCCGTGACCCTTGTCCTTCTCTGGCTTCGCGTAATACGATCGTCTCCAGGTCCAGCTCCGTCACTGCTGGTGGCACCGTGTCCTCCTTTCTGTGGCTGAGCAGTATTCCACTATGGCGCTCGTGGTACAGAGCCTGCCTGCCAGCGCAGGTTCCACCCCTGGGTTGGGAGGGCCCCCTGGAGAAGGAAACGGCAGCCCACTCCAGCGCTCTTGCCTGGAGGATCCCATGGACGGAGGAGCCTGGCGGGCTGCAGCCCGTGGGGTCGCGGAGCCGCGCGCGCCCGAGGACGAGCCGCGTTGCACGTGTGTCCGCGCCGCGCCGCCCCTGTCTGCTCGTCTCCTGTCGGGCGTTAAAGCCGGCTGCTTGTCTTGGCTGCTGTGAAGGGCGTTGCAGTGGACGCTGTGGTGCCTACTTCTTTCCAGATTAGGTTTTTCCGGACACATGCCCGGGAGTGGACTTGCTGGGACACACCACAGCTCTGATTGCAGTTTGAGGGCCCTCCGCGCTGTTCTCCGTGGGGGCTGCACCAGGTTACACTCCCGCCACGTGGGGGGGTTCCCTCTTGTCCACACCTGCTCCAGCACTCACTGTCCCGGGCTTGGCGGCGGCGGCGGCCGTTCTGAGCGGTGTGCGCTGGTGCCTCAGTTGCCTGAGGTCGCGTCGGAAGCTGCAGAAACGGGGGGCACCAGTGCCCTGTGTCCAGTCTGCCCTGTTGGCGCCGAGCTGTGGTGTCACGCCCCGGAGTGGCGTCGCTGCCCGGAGCGCGCTCAGACTCCGCTGGCTGTGCATGCGTGTGTGGGTGTGTTCCGTGCAGTGTGACCACGGGTGTCACGGCCCAGCCCTGCTGTGCCCAGCGGCTCCCAGGGCCACAGGGAAGCCTGTCTGCAGTCCTGGCTTTCACCGGTGCGGTGCTGGGAGCGTCCACGGGCGCGTGTTCCTGTCTCGGGGGAAACACCTGGATGTGACTGCTGGTCGTGTGGGTCACACGTGGGCAGTGGTTCAGGCCGCCGCCCCCTCCTTGCCCCTGTGGTCCATTGTTGGCAGGGGGCCCGGGCCGGGGGCGCTGGGGCTGGCTTCTTCCCGTCTTCCAGCGTTCGCCGTCTCTCGGTGCTCATGTTGATGAGGACGGCCTGACTTGTCCCAGGAGCGAGCAGACTCTTGCTTTTCCGGGCTTGGAGATGCGAACGCTGCCGTCTTCATTAAGTCTTGGAGCTGCCGGGTGGGCGGGTGGCGCACCTTCGTGGCCTGCTGGCAGCGCCATCTGCTGCGTCCATGCCAGACGCGGCCCTTGCTGTGCCTGCAGTGTGACTGTGGGCCGTTTTCCAGGGCGTCTTTGGGGCTGTGCCCCAGGGCCCGCGGTCTGTTAGTAGGCTGGCTGGAGCTGTGGGCCTGCGTCTCTGGGCTTTCTAGGTCCATTGTTGCCTCTGGGCCTTAGGGTGGAGCTGGAAGCCGTCCAGCGCCCCCCAGCCCTGGGCCTCTGCCCTCGTCCCCAGCCCCATGCCCGCCATCCCCATGCGGTGTCTAAAGCTCAGATTGCCGCTCCATCAGCGGAGCTGTGTGTGTGAGCTCTGCGTCCTCGTGGTCAGCAGAAAATAACTCAGCAAAACGTAATTTTAAAACAGCAGTGCTTATTATTTTTCCTGAGTTACACGTGGACAGGTGGACAAAAAAGGAAAAGGAACCAGAAACGCGCAGGAGCCCTGCCCGCCCAGGGGCTGTGGCTGGCACCGGGCTGGCACGGCGCCCTGTGCGGACGCTCTATCTTCTCCGCGTGTGGGGCACCGCGGGACCACGCCTTTCAGGGTCCCTAGTGCGATGAGAGAAGGCCACGCGTGATTGTTGCAATTTCACTTTCTTTGCTTCCTGCCTTGAGCGGCCCCTGGCTTCTTTCTTGCGAGCTGCCTGGGTGTTTTTACCGGCTCTGTTCCACAGCTCGCCATTTCCGTATAGATTTGAGAAAACACCTCTGCTGAGAGTGCTTTGTCCTAACAGTTCAGATATTTTTCCAGCCGAGTTATTTGTGTGGCTTTGGGCCTTAGACAGCCCCACGGCTGGCCACCCAGCCTCCCTGACGTGTGCTGGCCCTCTGGTGCCCGGGTCAGTATGGGAAGAGGGTTGTCCTGTGAGCACCGGCTGCTCGCTTGCTATAAGACCTGGAGGACCCTGACCCCCAGCCCCAGCGCCGGAACGTGGCCCGTTCCGTCCCCTCCAGCGGCCTGTGTCCGCGGCCACTGTGCCTGAGACCCGGCTCCTCCCCACTGCTGTTCACTGGAGTCAGCTTCCCGCAGGCCAGGCTGGGGGCTGCCTGGAGGGGCTCCGCGGGGGCGTCTGGGTGAGCAGCTCGGCCTCTGGGCCTGCCCCCTTCTCCCCGGAGCAGCCTCTTGCCGCCGCCACACCGTCTTCCCTGCGGCGGAGGGCGTCCTGGGTCTGGCCACTCCCGCCTAGCCTGTGCATCCACCACCTTTCCTGCTGACCGCGCGCCTCCCGACTTCGGTCCGATCCGTCTGCGGGCCCAGCCCCGCTCCCTGCAGTGTGAGCAGAACCCAGCCTGAGCCTGTTAAATTCCAGCCTCTGTCTGCCTGCCCCTCCAGCTGTGGGCGGCCAAGACTGGGTGCAGAGCCATCCTCTCCCCCAGCACAGACCTGGGACACGGGGGGGCTTGAAGGACCTGGGGGCTCCTCCTGGCGGGTCCGGATCACCCGCTGGTGCCCAGAGGCACCTCAGGGCCTGGCCCCATCCGTCCCTGCAGGCCCACTGCCCCCTCATCACCCCTGTGTCTCAGGACGTGGGGAGCAGAGCCCCTCGTCCCAGGAGGGGCTGCTGCGTCTGCCTTCTGAATAAACAGCATCAGAATCATCAAGGGAAGTTTCAAAGGGCCCAGCTCTGCGCTTCTGCCCCAGCACTTCCCCTCTCGGTCCCGCCGAGGTGTGTCTGACAGGCTGTATATCCTGTCCTTTCCGACATCACCCTTGATGTAACCTTTAAAGGCAAAGCCCCCCACCCTTTATCGGCCCGCTGGGCCTGGCCTGCTCCCATCCCCGTGTGGACGCTGTGGCCGCGAGGCGTGTGGAACGTGCTCCGGCCGCCCTGCCTAGGAGGCCCCTCCCTGTGCCGCGCTCCCGGAGACCCCAGCCCGTCCCCTGCCCTCGCCCTGGGGCCCGCTTTCCTGGGGTCTGCTGTGCCCGGGGTTTGGGAGGGGGCCGCAGTCCCTTCCTGAACTTGGACGTCACCATGACCCCCAGCCGTCTGTGACCTGCGGGTTTTGAAGCTTGAAGGGAGCTTTGCTCGAGGGTGCTTGTTTGGGACGAGGTGTGTCACCGCGCCCGATGTGTCCATAGAGCAGAAGGTGGGGGCAGGGGAACACCTCGTCCTGTAGTCTCTGCCGAGACCACCTCCACGTCCCCGCTCGTGGGGAGCCACTTGGCTTATTGTTCTCGAGAGTTGACGTCACGTTTGTTTCAGGAAGTCAGCCTCATTAGAAGGGTCACTCCTGACTATAGTGGCCCATCAGACAGTGCGCTGGAGAAAGTTCTCTAACTTTAGGTCTGAAATGCCAGAATGGACAGATGAGGCCCAATATTTGTTCAGCCTCTCAAAAGTATTTTCGCAGTGGAATGAAAAGAGCTCCCAGGACGGAGCGCTCACAGCTGGGAAAACAGTTGCTGCTTTGAAGACGGTTTTCCCAGGCACAGGGCTCACGTCTCCCGCTGCGAGGGGCAGAGATGGCGTCTGGTGTCAGTGGAGGGCTCCTGGCTGAGGCCAGCCCGTCTGAGCTGGGCCGCCCCCGGGGAGCGCGCCTTGAGGGACTTGGAGCTCGTCCCTCAGATGCACACCTGAGGCGGCAGGACGCACCTGCACGTCCGCAGGCCCCGGCCTCCAGGTGTCCATTGGGGGGCCCACCTGCACGTCCCTGAGGCCCCTGCCTCCAGGTGCCCATGGCGGGGGGAGGGGGGGGGCGCACCTGCACGGCCCTGAGGCCCCGGCCTCCAGGTGCCCATGGCGGGGGCGGGGGGGGGGGGCGGCGCACCTGCATGTCCACAGTCCCCGGCCTCCAGGTGTCAACCCACTGAGTTTTTGCTCAGAAGCCATGTGTTAAAAGGCAAGTGGGATTGAGGTCTTGGCTCCCCAGTGACCACCGGGTTTGGCTCTGCTTTTGAGTCCCAAGCCTCTGCTGGCCCGGCCCGTTCTTCAGGGCTGAGCATGGTGGCCACCAAAGCCGGACACCTCCACCCAGCAGCCCTCCTGGCCTGGTGGTGCAAGGCAGCTGGAGTCAGGCTCCACCTGGTGCAGGGCAGGGGTGGAAGTGTGTGATGGGTGTGCCTGGGTCTGGGGTGCATGTCTCAGTGCCAGGACCCGGGGCTCAGCACGCAGGACATAGACTGAGGCTTACCGACAGGTGTGTCAGGGTTCAGGCCAACCGCTGTGACACCGAGCCCCCACAATGCAGAGCCTGAACGAGAGGGTTCTCACAGCAGAGCGGACGGCTCGGGCCGCCTGCAGCAGCTCCCTGGCCGCTCAGGCTGCAACGCTGGGCCTCTTGGCATCTTCATCCGGTTCTCCCTCCCCAGCCCCGGCCCCCGGCTGCTTTTTTTTTTTTAAGATTTTTTGGATGGGGACCACTTTATTTTTTTGGAGAAGGCAATGGCACCCCACTCCAGCACTCTTGCCTGGAAACTCCCATGGACAGAGGAGCCTGGTGGGCTGCAGTCCATGGGGTCACTAGAGTCAGACACAATTGAGCAACTTCACTCTCACTTTTCACTTTCTTGCACTGGAGAAGGAAATGGTAACCCCCTCCAGTGTTCTTGCCTGGGGAATCCCAGGGATGGGGGAGCCTGGTGGGCTGCCATCTATGGGGTCGCACAGAGTTGGACACAACTGAAGCGGCTTAGCAGCACTTTAAGTCTTTATTGGATTTGTTACAATGGTGCTTCTGCTTCTGTTTTTTTGGCCACGAGGCATGCGGGGTGATAGTTCCCCGAACAGGGATCGAACGTGACCCCCCAGCCCCCATCAGGAGCACAGAGCCTTGACCACTGGGCGGCCAGGGAGGTCTCCTCCCGCTTCCCATGGGCGTTTCGCAGCCAGGCCCTGGGCTGGCAGGACTCTGGCGGATCCCCCTCCGCCACTCTCCTCCCCTCCCGCAGGCTTCCCGGGACATTGGTCTGGAAGGCCCGTTCTTCCCGATTTTCCCCGTTTTTGAGGGGCAGTTTTTGCGAGTGTTGCTCCAGGTGGAGGTTGTCGGGCTGTCCGGCAGGGTGGCAGCCTCCTGGGCAACCTCACTGGACTTCCTCAGCCGTGTGTGTGGGCACGCGACCCTCCTGCTGACTCCGTGGAGGAGTGGGTTCAGCGGGCGGGCGTGAAGCCTGGGGGTGGAGACAGCGGCCGCCGTGGTCTTCCTCCTCTCTGGGTGGTTGGCACTGTCCCATCAGCTGCAGAGAAGGCATCCTAAGCAGGGCTGAACCTCCTGTCCGGTTGCCTGTGGCAGCTGGTCATGCCCTCCCTGAGAGAGCCCGAGGCTCCTGGGGCGGGGGTGGTGGCACGGCCAGTCCCTGGACAGAGGAGGACGGCGCCCTTGTGGTGACTGGACTCTCCCGGGACCCCCTGGCAGCTGATTTCTTGCGATAAGTTCAGGGTGGCTTCACCCCCTGATGAGGCGGAGGGTCGCGGGCAGGGCTCACTCTGCTTTTGCTGTTTCTTTAGCCTGTAAAACCCTTGTTCCTGGAAGAGATCCCCACCCTCTGGACAAGGGCAAAATCCAGCCCCACTCAAAACAGCTGGCTCTCTGAGAGCACTGAATCGGGTGTTTCTGGCGAGGCTGCGGCGGAGCCCATGGGCGCGGTGACCGCCCGGGACGGAAGGGCCTTTCCCGGGCTCTCCAGCCGTGTGGAGCCGCGTCAGCCTCGGCGCCGCGGTCGAGGTGCCGGGAGGGCCCTGCTCTGACGGCTGGTGCCCATGCTCCCTTGAGACACCCCCTCCCGTCTCCCGGCCCCACAGCGCTTCCCTGCGTGCTTGCTGGTGGGTGCAGGCCTTAGAACGTGCCGCAGGGTGCGGTGGGCTCAGGGACTCCCGTGCCCTTGACCCAGAGGCTGGTGGGCACTCGGTGGGCAGCGGGGCTGGGCCGGCGACTCTGCCTTCCTCCTGCCTTCCGCTGTCCTTGGTGCGGTGTTCAGAGGCCTTAGAGACCTGAGTGGAGGCGCTTCTGTGCAGCTGCCCTGCCCTCTCAGGTGCCCACTCTGCGCACACGTGCCCTCCACACCCAGCACACACACACCAGACCACACGCCCCGTGCTCACCCCCAGCACACCGCACACCACACGCCCCGTGCTCACCCCCGGCACACACAGCACACCACACTACACGCCTCGTGCTCACCCCCAGCATGCACACCACACCACACGCCCTGTGCTCACACCCAGCACACCACAGGCCCCATGCTCACCCCCAACACACACACTCCACACCATATGCCTCATGCTCACACCCAGTATGCATACTAAACCATACACCCCGCGCTCACCCCCAGCACGCAGATCACACCACATGCCCCGTGCTCACCCCCAGCATGCAGATCACACCACACACCCGTGCTCACACCCAGCACACAGCACACCACACGCCCGTGCTCACACCCAGCACGCACAGCACACCACACGCCCCGTGCTCACTGCTGCCACAGATGCTGGGCCAAAGTCCAGCCCCAGTTCCCACCCCCCATGGCTCTGCGCCCACCCTTCCTTCTCCCGTCTGCTTCTGCCGCAGCAGCTCTGCCTCGGGAATGAATCAGCGCTTCACTAATGTGCTTGATTCCTGATGGTTGAGGATCGTCTCAGGGTTTCTCCCCCACACCCGTGGGGTAAAGGGCCAGCCAGGGGGTGGTTTAGGTACCCAGCTTTCCCTCCGATGGGGTGGGTGCACAGCCCAGCTTCTACTGACGTGAGTGCCGCCCTCCTGCCGCAGGGGTGCGGGCCTGGGTGGGAGGTGGGTTACAGAGCCCCAGGCCTCTGGGAGGTCACACTGGGTGCCGAGCCGGCCTTTGTGCCAGCCGCTCCCCGCCCCTGGGCTCCTGGCGGGCTGTGAGGAGCCTTGCTGCCTGGGCGAGCGGGGGTGCCAGGAAATAGCAAAGCCGTCGGGCGCCTTGCTGTCATCTTGCGCCTCTCGTGCCAGAAAGGCCAGATCAGCCTCCGCTGTCAGGCGCTCTAGAGGGCGGTGCGAGCGCCAGGCCCTTGGGCGAAAAGGGCTCAAGAGCGCCAGTCGGGGAGAGCCCTCCGGTGAAGGCGGGGTCTCTGCCCGTGCCTGCCCTTCAGGCTCGAGGCTGCCCACGCGCCTCCTGGGTTTGCTGGAGGGGCTGGGAGAGGCCTGGCTCTCTCACACGCTGTCTCCCCGCCCCTGCCCCCGACCCCAGCTGGGACAAGAGCAGGTGAGCACCCCGCCCCCGGGGCTCCTCCTGCGACGGGGACTTGCCAGGGTCGGGGGCTCGATAAGAGCGCTCACCTGCTCAGACGGGCGCTCACAGGGGAAGCAAGCCTCAGTGGGGCCTGAGTCGCTGGAGACGCCTGGTGAACGTAGGTACTTGCTCGGGACAAAGGCTCTTTTTGGAGGTTTGCACCCATGAAGAGCTGTTAGAACTAAAGCTGGCTCATCTCCTGTCAGCTAAACGTTGTCCAGCGTTCCCCTCTGAAGGCCCCTCCAAGAAGCTTATCCTGGTGCCCAGAGTGCGCAACGTGTGTGGGGTGCCCTCCACGTGCCGGGGGCATCCAGGGCTCAGACAGCGCCATCTGGCCAGGGGGCTGGACTCCTGACATGGGTGTTTCTCTGGGGAGGAAGGGGCGGCCCTGCGGCTGAGTCTGAGTGCTCCCCTCCCCCACAGGGAACCAGTTAGATGGAGAAGTCAGAGGCATTGGCGCCAGTTTTATTGACAGAAGGCTGAACAGCCCGACTTGTTAGGTCTTCTTTCTTATATTTTAGCAAGAAGGGTCTCTGTCTACGTCGCCACTGTCCACTCCGTTTCAGAGGCAGGCTCTTCACACACCTGCTGCGCCCCACCCTTCAGGAGGTGCAGAGAGGCTGTGCACAGAGGTGCCCCCCGGTGTGGAGGGAGGCGTGGGGGCCTGGTGCACACCCGCCGTGGAGCCCACCCCACGCCTCCAGCTCAAGTCAGCCGTGAGTTCTGTCCCCGAGATGGCGGGCACATCTGCCTGGAAACAAGGCTGCTTCATCCCAGTGACCTCCCTTCTGCTCTCCTTAGGGGCTTCAGAAGCGTCTGCCCTGGGCCCAGCGTGTGCCGGAGGCAGGGGACGGCTCTGTGGGAGCAGCCGGCGGACAGATGCCCCAGGGCCGCGTGGGGCGCGCCGTCCACTCCCGCGGCCCCTACACGGTGCTGCTGAGCTTCACCTCGGCCTGTTCTGCGCCGTCCGGGACCACGGCCTTCAGGGCCGCGTGGCAGAGGCGGTTCAAGGCCGACAGGCCGGTTTTCTGCTCCAGGTAGAGCCGCAGCTTGTCGCGGAAGGTCTCCCCGAGGAAGCTGTAGATGAGCGGGTTGAGGCAGCTGTTGGAGAAGGCGGCCAGGTTGACCACGTGGCCGGCCAGCGGGTGGGCGTGGCGCGGGGAGCGCTGGCAGGGCGCGGCCCCGGGCGGCGCGCGCTGGAGCAGGTGCACGCTGATGAAGACGTTCTCGGGCAGCCAGCACACGAAGAAGACCAGCACCACGGCCAGGATCATGCGCAGCGCCTTCTGCCTCCGCGGGCGCAGGCCGCGGTGCCGCTGCGCGCTCACCAGCACGCGCACGATGAGCGAGTAGCAGAGGCCGATGACCGCGAAGGGCAGCACGAAGCCCAGCGTGACCTCCAGCCACTGCACCTCCCGCACGTCCGCGAAGCAGAAGCACGCGTCCTCGCGGTGCTGCAGGTGGACGGCCGTGAAGGGCACCAGCGTGGCGGACACGGAGGCCAGCCAGATGAGGCCGCAGCTCAGCCGCGCGCGGGGCTTGGTGCGGAGCGGGCCGCAGCGCACGGCCTTGGCCAGGGCCAGGTAGCGGTCGAAGCTCATCCAGGTGAGGAAGAAGACGCTGCTGTACATGTTGACCTGCAGGAAGAGCGACATGAAGGTGCAGAGCGCGGCGATGCCGTAGTACTGCTCGTCCAGGTTGAACACCTCGATGAGCGAGTCTGCCACCAGGATGAGGTCTGCGGCTGCTAGGTTGATGAAGTACAGGTCGGGGATGGTCATCTTCTCCCGGAAGCGGAAGTTCACCGCCAGGATGAGCAGGTTGCCCACGAAGCCGATGGGGAAGAGGAAGACGGCGTACAGGCAGGAGAGGAAGAGCCCGATGGCGTACTGCTGCCGCTCCGAGAGCGCCGCCGAGCCGTTGGCCAGCGCGCGCGGCAGCTCCAGCCCTGCGGCAGTGCCGTTGTAGGCGCCGGTCGGCAGCTCCATGTCAAGCCGGGGGCCCCGGGGCCGGCGGGCCTCTCAGGATGCGCTGCGCTGCTCCCGGAAGCTCGTGCTGAGCAGGAAACGCATCTTGAGAGAGAGGTGGTGCTCCTGGAAGTGAGCCAGGCGACCGTGAGGCCAGAGCGGGTCCCTGGGCACCTGTGCAGCCAGAGGCGACGCCCTCACCCTGGGGCACCTGGGAAGCGAGAGCAGAGGGTCAGCGGGCGCCAGGGTGCGCCGGCGCGGGGGAGCACACACGCGTGGGTGGGCTGCGGTGTGTCCCCTCGGCCCGGAGGGTGGCCAGCCCTGAGCTGGAGCAGGGGAGCCACACACAGATATCACACACCCGGGTTCTCCCGAGGCTCCAGGGCCCTGGGCCTGAGGCCCGCCAGAGACAGCTCTGAGGGAGCAGGGCAGGGTGTCTTGGTGGGGGGTGGGGAGCCTTAGGAGGTTGAGAGGGGAAAGGTGACTCTCTGGAAGAGTGGACCCAGCGCACGCCAAAGGTCCAGCCGGCTTTGCTCTTCAGCTGCACAGGTACAGGGACCCAGTGGTCCTGGCCAATCCTGAGTTCAGGTGCTGAACGTGAAGTTGTTTTCATAACATGAAATGGAAAAAAGTGGTCATTGTTTCAGGACCTAAATTTTAAAATTTGTCTTAGTTTTGTCGGTTATTGTAAAACCAGAAGTATCTCCTTCCTGCTGCCTGCAGCCTAGAAGCGCTGTGACCAGGAGGCTGGGAGGGAAACCCTCCCGGACCTCTGCTTTTGCCAGTCCTGCCCTGGTGGTCACCAGCGCCCAGCTGGACACAGGCTCTGCTCATGTGCTCCCTGAGCCTCTGGGCAGGGCCTGGGGTAGCGGGGCATCCCGGGCTGGGGTGGGGGGCAGGCGGCCAGGCAGCTGGGTGGGAGCGAGGAGCCCTAGCAACCGGCCTCACCTGCAGATGGTTGGGAATCGCTTCCAAAGTGTTGCCAAAGCAACAGACACTTCCTGAGCAAGCGCTTGAAAGCACCGTTGAAAACAAGGAAAGCAAAGAGATACATCAGGAAAGCACCGTTAAAAACAAGGAAAGCAAAGAGATACATCAGGACCCGCCAGTCAGTTACTTTAAAAAGACTCGGTAGCCTCTGCTTCTGGGGCTGATACACTGGATCTTACTGGTGGCTCCGTGCTCTCTATTCGTCTCTGGTCGGTAATCCCAATTTGAACCAGATAAATGCCACTCTTCTTGGATCCCATCTGTAATGTTTAGAGCCTCTGTTTTTAAATTTATTTGTAAAAGCTGCTTAAGAGTATTTGCTTTGCTCTTTTTAATGTGGGGATTTGGGAGGTTGTGGGCTGATCTCCGGAAGTTCAGGGCCAGCAGAGCCGTGGGGCACACCCGGCCTCCGCAGTGCTCCCCTGCCCTCTTCTTTCCCGAGTGCTCTCCCATCCTCCACCGTTGCTGCTGTTTCTGTGCTAGTCTTGAGAAAAGACAGGCATGAGTCTTAACTGCTACACACTTTGCTCATGAAAGTTGGCCACGAATTCAGATAGAAAGGCGAGTGTTAAACAGTGGGCCCTTGTCTTGTCTCAGATTGCCACCGCTTGTCCAGATCTAGGAAAACGAGCCGCGTTCTTGTGAGATCTCTCGTGCTGAGTGGCTCAGCCGCGCCTGACTCTTTGCGACCCCGGGGACTGTAGCCCGCCAGACTCTTCTGTTCATGGGATTTTCCAGGCAAGAACACTGGAGTGGGCTGCCATTTCCTTTTCCAGGGAGATCTATTAGCTATGTGTTCTACATATTAAATTAATCTCAGGCTGGTGGGCATCCTCACTGAAGGAGAAAGCAAAGTGCCGGCTGTCAGAGGACAAAAACCGTTCACCATCCCTGCTGTCCTGTGATACAAAAGAACCTTCCCGCTGAGCCTCCGTATTGAAGTCCCAGTGGGGGCGCACGGGTTGTCCACATTGGCCCGGCCGCTGTTCACCACCCCAGGCGAGCCCGCCCAACCCAGCTGCCTGGCCCCTGCCCATCCGGGCGCCTGGGACCCCCTTACCTGTGCTGCCTCTGGCCACCCGACGTGCGTTGCCCTGAGCGGACCTGTCCCGTCCCTGGGAGTGGGGCTCAGCCAGCCTCCCAACGTCTCCCAGCAGTGATTCTGGACTGGGGTGGAATCGGCCTTTGCAGGGCTCTAGCAAGGAGCGGGGAGGAGCAGGAAGCACGGCACCCAGCCCTCAGCCAGCCTGCCCGCCGCCCTCCGGCCAGGCCTGCCCCTGGTGGCTGCAGGCTTTATAGGCGCAGCGACCATCCGCAAGCCCGCCTGTAACCCCCTCAGTGCCGGTCTCCTCCTCACCCTGCGGCACTGAGCTGGGCCCCACCACCCGTCTTCCTGGAAGTTTGCAGTTGGGCTGGCTTTTCTTCACCTGCTGATACAAACTTTCCTTTTTAACTTTGAAGGGACTGTAAGTGGGTCTTGTTTATCTTTCAGAGAATAACTATTATTCTTTGTCGGAGTTTACATATTGCTGCTTGTTTTAGCAAGAGACTGCCTTTACGACTCGCCACTAAATCTCCTTAGCCAGCAGCGTGTGAATTATGCATAGAGAATGTAACCTGCAAATCTCGACATTTGTAGACAGAAATGCAGACCCAGCGAGCAGTGAGGGGCAGGTGAGCTCCAGGCTGGGCAGCGCGTCCTGTTGGAGAGGAGCCCGCTCAGCCTCACCACCCCCGCCCCCACCCACCCGACTCCGCCAGAGCCCCTGGAGGGCTCGCCCTGCGGCTGCTGCAGAAAACCCCTCTTCCTGCCACGACCCCTGCTCTCCCGCCCGACCCGTCCCAGTGCTGACCGAGCTCGCGCTCCACCTGCTGGCGGCGCGGAGAGGCTGCCAGAGCCGCCCCAGCGTCTGGGGCGAGGGGCCCCAGGCGTGAGCTCCGCAGTTGTCATCAACACTGCATTTTAACCCATCTCATATCTTCCTCTTGGTGTGTGGTCTTTTTTTTTTTTTTTTTTTTTACCTTTTGGGTTTTTTTTGAAGCTGTACGACTGAAGTCTGAGTGGTCTTTGGATGACGGACGAATGAGGCGGACTGCTGCAGTGGGAGCCTTGGGGCGGCGCGTGCTTCCCGCAAGCGGAGGGCTGCTGACGGGCGGGAGTGTGGATGCGCGTGGGTCCCCAGCCCCGCGCTGCCTGCCGCATCCTGCGATGAGCTCCACGGCGGTAGAGTGACGCTGACTTGACACCCTTCAGGGGTGTGTTTTAGGAGAGGTCCCTTTTCAGCAGCTTCCCAGGTGGCGCTAAAGTTGAAGAACCCGCCTGACAGTACGGTAGATGTGGGTTCGATTCCTGGGTCGGCAAGATCCCCTGGAGGAGGGCATGGTAACCCGCTCCAGTGTTCTTGCCTGGAAAATCTCACGGACAGAGGAGCCTCACAAAGAGTCAGACACGGCTGAGCAACTTAGCAGGCACGCACCTATTTTCAGCAGAATACTGTGAACTTTTTATGGAAAAACCTGATATTCAGGGTTTTTCCCAGCTCTGCTTCTGATAGGCTCGCCTTTTAAAGGATGGCCCAATAACATGGATGGGGTTGATCTGATCTTAGACCTAATTTTGGCCAGCTGCACACAGGATGGTTTCCGCACTAGAAACGCTGGAGACGCCATCTTGAGGGAATGAGTCATGAGAAAGTGCAGCTTCCTCTCGAGTTACACAAATAAAGCGCGAATTCAGGCCCCGAAATAGCCGAGCCGCGCCCCTGCCGCACAGCCGCTCCCTCCTGGCGGGAACGCAGCCTTCAGCCCCACCTGTGCGACCTGAGCACGACATCCCGACACCCAGTGTGTCCCGAGCTCACCCAGGGCCGTGAACCGGGCTTCGGGCTCACCATCGGGAATGAGCTGGGGCTGCCACGCCACAGGCCTCGTGTTCCTGTGGCTGCGAATGGGTAGGCGTCTCCCCTCCTGCCGCTGCTGAGTGTGAGGGCCCGGCCCTGCCTGAGAGGCATCAGGCCTGTCGGTATTCTGCGGGCGGGCCTCCTGTGAGGCGTGGGGAGCGTCTGTAACCGTGAACACCCAGCCTTGAACGGGCGCTTCCTCGGTGCTCGCGGCGCGGCCGGCCCGCTGCACCGAGGGGCAGAGCTGCACAGCTGAGCGCGCGCCTGGACGCGACGAGGGCTGTGCGCGCACGCTGGGCAGGGGAGGGCCGGGCTGCCCTGAGTCAGGGAGGCCTTTGGGCTCCACCCGGTTCTCGAGGTGGCTGGGCAGGCCTGGGAAGTGATGAGTCCCGGGAAGATTCAAGCCAGGTCGCACTGGAGCAGGGTGGGTACAGGGACCCCCAGGCCTCCACCGCCAGCATCCTCTGCACCTCCTGCCGCCCGCGCTGACGTATGCACAGATGGACAAGTGCCCTTGAGTCCCGCCCTGCCGCGGGTGCGCCGGGGAGGGGTCTGCGGAAGGTTTCCCGGATGGGGCTCGAGCACGTCCATTTCCAGCATCCTGCAGGTCTCACCCGGGCCTCTGCCTTTGAGGACCGGCGGCTGGAGCGCGAGTGGCTTGGGGGCAGGGTGTCACCGCCTTGGACCCAGAAATTCTGACCCTGCGGCCTCTCTGCGGGGTGGGGGCTCTGAGTCCTGGAGGGAGGCCTTTAAATAACTGCGCAGGCGCAGGCGTAGGCTGCCGCGCGGGAAAATCACCTGTTTCCATGTAAATGTCCCGGCTCCTCAGACTTTTAAGTGGGGAGAGAACACTGCTGTGTGTTCAGAGGAAATTGACGGCAATAAAGTTGGAAATTGTTTCCACCAAAGGCCGAAAGGCGGGCGGGGCAGAGGCGCGTGGTGGCCATAGGCCGCGCGTCGGGCCTCGTTCTCCTCTGCACCCGTGGGTTTGCCGTGGCTCGCAGTCTGTAGCTCTCGCGTGTGCCTGTCGCACGAGCCCGTACACACGTGTGTGACGCCGACGCCCTGCGTGCACGTTGCGTGGTGTGCATTTTCGTCGACGTGCTGTCTTTATTCTGACCCACAGCGAGCCGGGCTAGAGGAGCCCCGGCTTCACTGCATCGTGTTTCTCGCTGCGCGGTGGGCTGTCTGATGGGAGGCCGTGGGGTCCGCAGACGGGAGTTGGTGTCCTGGCCTGGCCAAGGTCACCTGAACTCAGGCCCCGGCTTCCCCTCTGCGTGGTGGATGCCGGAACAGCCCCTGCCCCAGGGTGGGTGCTGGGTGCTCTGCCTCGTGTTCGGCTGGCCCGCAGGGGACACTCGCTCCCCTCCAGGGTGCAGGGCAGCGCTCTGCTCCCTCCTGGCCTCAGGCTTGTGAGAGTCTATGGCCTCAGCTACCTGCAGACTGAGGTGGGGGCCCACCCATCCCTTGGCCCTCTGGGTCCAGCCCGGGTGCCGTGTCCGCTCCCTCATTCCCCAGACTGGGGGACTGCCTGGTGCAGAGTGGTGGGTCCAGGGGCTCCAAGCCCCCCTCCCAGTGGGACCCTGGCGAACACACCTTACTGGTGACAGCCACCTCATTGGCGGGGCTGACCTCCCCTTCGAGCGAGTTTGGAAGGGTAACAGGAGACGCTGAGATGCTTTCAGGAAACTGCCCACAGTTCCCTGCGCCCCCTCCCACCCGCTCACTGCCCACCCCCCCACTCGCTCGCTCCTCCCAAACTCTCCCTGCTCACTCGCCCCACCCCCGCTCACTCCCCCCCACTCCCCCCAACCTGCTCACTCCTCCCTTACTCCCCCTGCTCACTCCCCCCATCCCCGCTCACTCCCCCCCAACCTGCTCTCTCCTCCCTTACTCCCCCCCCTCACTCCCCCCCACTTCCCCCCCCCCCACCAGCCTGGGCTCCACTGCCCCGCCCCCCAGGAGAAGCCAGGCGGAGAGGGGCGTGGCTCTCGGCGCTCCCGCAGGCAGCCGCCTTAGCCACTTTCTCCATAGATTTGCTCTGAGCTGAGGGGGCTTCCCTGTGGCTCATCTGGTAAAAGAATCCGCCTGCAATGCAGGACACCCCGGTCTGACTCCTGGGTTGGGAAGATCCTCTGGAAGAGAGAGAAGCTCCCACTTTAGTATCCTGGCCTGGAGAATCCAACGGACTGTGTAGTCCACGGAGTCACAAAGAGTCGGCACGATGGAGTGACTTTCGTTTTCACTGAGTTGGCTGCACGCTGGTGCAGGCCTGACCCCCCATGCTGAGCTGTGAGTCTCCGACGGCACCGGGTCACTGGTGTTTCAGGACGTGCCCGTGGTGAGGTCCGTGGTCGGAGGGCATCTGCGCTTAAGCGCGACCCACCTTCGATGCCCGGCGTCCTGGCCGCCCGGCGATGTGCCCCACAGGACTCGCAGTGTGGCCAGGCGGCTGGCTGGAGCGCTGCGGGGTCCTTTCTGGGTTTGTTTTCCAGAGCCAGAGCTGCCATCAGAACCTGCAGGTGGGTTTTCCACCTGAACATGTGCTTCCTCTTCTTGGGTGAGTTTTTAAGGGCGGGCTGGCCGGTTCTCAGGGGAGCGCTGTCAGCATGTGAAGCCACCAGCGTCTTCCCACGTGGCTGTCCACCGGCCCGCCTGCCTGAACCCTCGCTCCGAGGCTCTCACATGAGGCTCAGTTTCCTGAGGAGACGGGCCCCCTGGCTTATTCTGGTGCCAGTTTCAGGCCAAGGACTGGGCCTTCTGGGCCCCCTCCCTCAGCCTTGCAAAAGGGCTGCCAAGGTCCAGCCTCGGTCCCCTGAGAGCTTCCGCAGCCCGGGCCCTGAGGATGTTGTGTTCCCTTCGTGGCTCTCTGCGGGGGCTCCAGAAATAGCCCTGAGGGGGTCTAGGAAGCCGGCCCTGCTCACCAGGACTGCTTCCTGGGGCTAGAAGGCTGTGTGGGGTGTGAGTGGGGGGCGTGGGAGGGCGGCGTCCCGGCTTGCTGAGTTTTCTTTAGCTTCTTGGGGCCTGCCCGGCTTCCTTCCAGACCCGAGTCTGCGCGGGGGAGGCTCGCGTCCGGCCGGGGGCGCCCCTGAGTCCTGTGGACATCGTCGGGGGCGCTAGCTACGCACCGCCCCTCCCGTGGGCTCTTATCTCGGGTTTGGCTGGCCGTCCTGAGCGGGAACCTGTGCGGTCCGCGTGTCGCGGTGGTTCTGCGTCCCCTCTGCTTGCCTGTAGGGGGGGCGCCCTCTCCGGCGAGTGCTTGTCGCCGCGCTGCCCTTTGGCCTCCGCCCAGCTCAGACTCCTCCCCTCTTGGGCTGCGTGTTCCGACGGGCCTCGGCACGCGGGGGTGTAACCTTGAGCCCACCAGCCTGCTGGCGTTGGGGGCACCTGGCGGCCTGGCCCTTTGCTCTCGGCTGGCCCCTTGCCCCTTTTGTGCCCGCCAGCAGAACTGGCTTCTTAGGGCCTTGCTGCCTGCGGGTGTGTACACTGCGGGCCCCTGGGGGGGCCGAGGGCCCGGGTGAGGCACGTGTCCCCGTCCAGCTGCGCGGCGGCAGGGCGGGGGAGGGGCGCGGGGGGGCGACGCGGCCCTGCACCCCCCGGCGGGCCAGGCCCTGGGGCTGCGGAGGCGGCAGGGCGGGCCGTGCGGTGCACAGGGCGCAGCCCCTGCAGGCCCCGCCTAGGTGGGATAACGCCCGCGGTTGCCTTCCTGCCGGGCTCTGCTCCTCTGCCCAGCGGGCAGTGCGCTGCGTTACGTGAGGCGACTGGGGGTCAGAGCCTGCGCGTGGAGCCGGCTGCCTCCTGAGCGCCGCACCGCGTCTGTGGGTTCGGTGCACCTGGGCCGTGCATTTGCGCGCCGTGCAGCGCCCGGGGGCCGGGCGCGCCTCCACGGCCGCCCTGGGGGCCTATCTTGTGAAGGCAGGATTTGCTGCGGCCTCCTCGGGAGTCGGCGCCGCGAGCTGGCAGCCGGCGCCTCGCGCGCAGGTGCAGGGCCGCGGCGGCCACCGGAGGGCGCTCCGTGAACACGCCCGCTCCGCGCCCGCGGTCACTGAGCCACCCGTTAGCCCGCTTGGAACCCGAATTCCATCGGCTTCCTGCCTCGTGGCTCTCGGGGCGGCGGGGGCGGGCGATTTGGCAGTCCCCCCCCCCCATGGAACTGCTGGGAAACCTACACGCGGGAAGGAAGTGCCCAGCTCTGTGTCCCGCACGAGCAGTGGTGGCGGAGGGCACGGCTGTGTGAGCGGCCCCCTGCCTCCCGGAGCCCTGGCCCCCGCGGGTGTGTGGGACCCACCCACCACCAGCCCCGTGGACACACCATGGGCCCTCGGACAGCTCGGGGTTTATCCGCGTCGGACTTAAGACCCGCGTGGTGCAGGGTCAGCGCTGACCAGCAGAGGAGCCACGGTGTAGCCAGAAAGGCTGGAGTGTAACTCAGGAGGGGAAGACTTGCTTCCTTATGGCTGTGCGCTGTTTAGCTGACATGTCACACACCGCAAGAAACACATTAGAATCCAGAAATTGGCTAATAAATATCACGTAATTTAATCTTCAAAAGTGTGGGTGTTCTTTCCCCAGTTTCTAAGACCCCTGCAGTAAATTCAGGCCATCTGGGCAGATGTAAGGGGTTAGGAACGAGAAGGCCCCCACATTTCCCGCCTGATTTTAACTTCAAGAACTTGATGTGTAATTGAGCACCTTAATGACTTCTGGTTTGTCCTTTGTCAGGTCCTTTTTACAAAGAAACAAATGTTTCACTTTTTTAATTTTTTTAAAAAATTATTTGAGTCTTGGCTGCGCTGGGCCTTTGCTGCTGCACACAGGTTTTCCCCTAGCGTTGGAGAGCAGGGCTACCCCCCCCCCCCCGTTGCTGTGCGTGGGCCCCTCGTCGTGGCGGCTTCTCTCGTGGGGCTTCAGTAGGCGCGGTGCGAGGGCTCAGGAATCCCGGCTTGCCGGTTGCAGAGCAGGCGCTCAGTACCTATGGCCAGGGACTCAGGGGCTCCGCAGCACGTGGGATCGTTCTGGACCAGGGACCGAACCCGCGTCCCCTGTGTTGCCAGGAGGATTCCTGCCCACTGTGCTACCAGGGAAGCTCTGACTTCTTGATGACATCTGCTGCGATTGGTAAGAGACCCAGTTTCTTACAATTAGCTTTATAACCTTCATGAAATAAACCCAAGGCTAAACTCACCTCTGGGGATCCTGAGTAATGAAGCATGGCACGGTGGGTGAGTTTGTCTGTTGACAAAAATAAGATCATTGAAACCCCAGTCAGGGATTTCCCTGGTGGCCCAGTGGTTAAGACTCCGTGTCTCCAGTGCAGGGGCTGTGGGCTCGACCCGTGGCCGGGAACTAAGATCCCGCATGCCGCACAGTCAGAATATATACATACTAACAGTTAAAAAAAAAAAAGAGTTCGTGGTCTACCTTGACGTTTTCCAAATAGCTGCTCATTCTCTTAAATGCCTCAAGTCTTAGTATGGCCATACAGCCCCGAACCTGCCTGATCTCATTGAAATGGTTCAAAATTCATTCAATTTTTAAGCAACTGTGGCAGGGGTATTAGGAATCAAACATACTAGGGCAGCAAGAAGTGACCCGGAGTTCAGCATGAGATCATCAAGCCGACATCCATGGAAAGTAGATTGTTGTGGTACTAGCGGCTGAGGCGCAGGTGGGCTTGCTCCTCGAGTTGGGGGGCAGAGGGGGGTTCAGGGCACAGCAGCAGCAGTGGCGGGGCCTGCTGCATCTGAGACCCCGGCTCGTCCTCTGTCAGCAGTAGAGGTGGGCCCGGGACAGAAGCCTGTGGCTGCTACCGGACGACACCCTCCCCCCGGAGGTCCCCCGAGACCAGCCAGCTGTCAACCAGAGCCACTGAGAAACTGAAATAGTGACCTTAGGCCCCCTGCACTGTGCGGGGGAAACCAGCTGGGCTGAGGGGTGGGGGCCGTGGACAGAGATCTGGGCCCTGGGCGCTCCCCTTCTCCAAGGAGCCCCTGGTGCGGGGAAGAGCCGCTTCCCTCTGCTGGCTCCGGGACCCTGAGGAGGGCACTCATCGCCTCTCTGCATGGCCACTGCTGTCTGGGGACCCCTGTGGGGGGACATGCTGGGGCAGCGGGGGGCACCGCCTGAGGCCCTGGGAATTTGAGGAGAGCTCCCACCAGGCCCTGGGGCCCTGGAGCAGCCAGTGGGCATCTGTGCTCGTCACCGCCAGGAGCGCCCGGAGCCCACCAGTTCCTGCTGCTCTGTCCCCCAAGGCTTACTGCAGCCCCCGAGTCCAGCGTGTCTGTAGCTCTGTGCAGGCCGTCAGCCTGGAGGGAAGTCAGTCTGCAGGTAGGAGAGCATGCCGCTCACTCTGGGCTCCACTTCCCAAGAGGCTGGGGCCACGTGGGGCAGGTCCCCCCACAGATGCCGCCAAGGGGAGCAGCCTGGCCCTGGGGCAGCTGGTGGTCAGTGAGCTCACCGCGAGTGTTTACGGCAGCAGCCGGGCGCGGGCGGCGCCCTGTGCCGCGTTTGTCTTTCGCCTGAAAGGCGTCCTGCACGACTGCAGCCTTCAGAAGCAGGCCTTTGCTTTTAGGGCATTTCGGGCTCAGAACAGGGTTGGGGTGAGGGGCTGTGATGTCTTCGTGAAGACGTGGGGAGTGGAAAGGGGGGCGCCCCGCGTCCCTAACAGCTAACACTGACAGCGGGGTGCAGGAGAGGGCGAAGGGTGGCGGGTGGGCTCTGCAGCCCCGTGAGCCTGCCTGCCCAGATCCGTCTTGCCTGTGGGCAGGCCCGTCGGCTTTGGGGTTAGAAATCCTGAGTATTTTCCTCCCGTCGCCTTGTTGACACTCACCTTTGGGCACACTTTGGGGGCCAGTGCCGCCGGGCTCACAACTGGCGGCCGCAGACGCCCCATGTGGCCCCTCCCGCTGCGCCTGTGCGTCCCAGGAAGCCTGCAGCCCCGTCCTGCCCCGTGGCCGAGAGGCTTGCCACCCAAGTGGGTTTGCGTTTCCTTCATTTTAATACCTTCTGACTTTCCTACCAAACGTCTCATAAACAAAACGAAAGGGGGGAGGGCTAGTATTTTAACAGTACAAAGTATAAATACTGGTGTTAGGTTTTCATTACTTCGTTTGCGGCCGGGGGTGGGGGGGGGCAGGCTGTCGCGGGCGTGGACCTGAAAGGGGGGTGTGGGAGGCAAGCACACCCGAGGGCAGCCGGGCGCCGAGGACACGGCTCCCCCTCACACCAGGCACCTGGGGAACTCCACGCGGCTGCGCCTGGTTCTGCCTCTCTCCAGGGGCGAGGGAGCAGGGGCTGGAGTCAGCGTCGCCTCCTGGATGCCTGAGAGGAGGGAGCGAGCCTTGGGCACAGGGGACTGATCACCGCGCCTTGTGCTTCCGGCCAGTGCGGCCCGCCCCGCCCGCGGCGGTGGGAGCAGCGTCTATGCCGTCACCGACTGCACCCCCGCTTGGTCCGGGGAGCAGCTTTGGTGCCCACGGCGCAGCTTCTTCATCAGCCGCCGCAGCTTGCCGGGAAAGTTTCTGTCGAGGTGGCGGTACAGAACCGGCACCACAGCGCTGCTGGCGAAGGCCAGGAACTTGGACAGGTCCTTGGCGAGGAGCAGCGTCCCCACGTGGTGCCTGTCCAGTGCCTTCCCCCGTGCCGCCAGGACCGTGCGCCCCAGGAGCGTCAGGTAGTGGGGCGTCCAGAGCCCGAACTGCGCGCACACGGTGGCCACCAGCAGCCTGTGCGCTGAGGGGTCTGGGCGGCCCGCGTTCCGGTCGAGCGGCGTGTCTTCCTTGCGGACCCGCGCCAGGAGCGCGAGCGCGTAGAGCGCGGCCAGGCCGGGCACCAGGTAGCCGACGAGCAGCGTGATGGCGTCGTCTGCCGCCGCGTCCCGCATGCGCGAGCACTCCACCAGCCGTGCGGCCACGTGGCTGCAGATGTGGAACAGCAGGGAGGAGAAGCCGGCGAGCAGGGCGCCGCCCCAGACGAAGCCGCACACGTGCCGGGTGTTGTAGACGCTGGACATGTAGGTGCGCGGGAGCGCGCGCTCGATGTAGCAGTCGAGGCCCAGCAGCGCCGTGGAGTACAGCGTCACCAGCGCCGCCACGTTGAACAGCACCAGCAGCGAGACGTGCACCTCGCTGCCCGGGTCCCAGGCGGCCCCGCCGGCTGCGCCAGGGCCCAGCAGGTGCGCGGGCGCCAGGGCGCAGAGCAGCAGCCCGGCCGCCGCCATGTTGGCGAAGTAGACGTCGGGCATGGTCATGCCGCCGGGGTCGTGCAGGTTGGCCAGCAGCAGCAGCGCGTTGTAGCCCAGGCCGAGGGGGACGCCGCTCAGCAGGTAGAGCAGCGACAGCGCGGACAGCGCCCTCTGGAGGTGCAGGCAGGGCAGCGGGTCCTCGCCCCCCGTGCCGTTGAGCGGGCAGCTCCACATGGCGGGCTGTGGGGAGAGCAGCGCGTGAGGCCTTGGCGGCCACGGCCCGGCCCCCGCCCCCGAGGCCGGCGGGAAGCGCGGCTGCGCGCGTTTTCTGCGGCCGAAGGCGTCCTCGCTGGAAGCTGGGAGGGCCCTGAGAGCCACGCGGGCCTCCTTGACCCTGTTTGCCGGGAAACCCACAGCCCTGGAGCTTTAAGGTGCCTTGCTGGCACCTTGTGGCGCCTGGGCCGCGTGAGAGAGGCCTGTAGCAGGAGAGCTGGGGGGCCGGGGGTGGACCCAAGGCCTGGCCCCGCAGCCCGCCTCGCGGGAACCTCAGCCTTCCTGAGGCTGCGGCAGCCCTGCTGCGCACATCCTCCCTCCCTTGCACTGACTGCGGAATCCTGACACCCCCTCCCCCCCACCTCCGTCTGTGCCCAGCAACCCGCCTCCCTCGCGCCGCCTGGGCAGCGCTGGTGTGCCGTGCCAGGGCACCGGGACCCCTGTCCTGAAAACCAGCGACCGCTGGACCCCTGGGGAGGGGCCAGAGGTGGTGGGAGGTAGTCTGCACGCGCGCCTGGCATCCTTCCGGTCCCCTCCCTCCCAGCCTGGCAGGGTCTGGGCGGGCCTTGGCGGGTGGAGGCGCCTTGGTGGTGAGGGAAGGACAGACTTTCTTGAGCAACGCCTGAGTCCTGGGGAGGGGGGAACCCTCCACGCCATGCGTCCTGAGCCTACCGGGCTTCTTGCTCTCAGAGCGAGGCCAGCAACCCTCTGGGGCAGACCCTGGCCTCCCAGGTCCAGGGGCTAGGGAGGCCCCGCCTGCCCTTAAGTGGCCCGGCCCCACGCCGCGGCAGCGAGCCTGGCGTGGGGGGCACAGGGGGAATGACGCGACGGAGCAGGCGCCCGCTTACAGGGTGTGTGCCTGTGACCCCCCCCCCCACCGCCCCCGACACGGAGGGGTCAGGCAGGAGCCTCGCGGGGCGGGGCCGTCTGTATCCTAATGAGCCGCCAAGGCAGCGGCCGAAGGCGAAGGCGGGGGCGGGACTGCTGAGCGCCTGCTGCCTGCTGGCTTCTGGCTTCATCACCTCCAGGGAGGGCGTCTACTCTCAGTCGCTGCAGGGACTCGGGTCCCTCTTCCCAGACCTGGGGTCCAGGGTGCGGGAAGGAGCCCCAGACAGGGCCGGGCCTGAGGGGTCCTCGGAGCCTGCGTCCATCCTATTCTAGCCGATCCGCTGCCCGTTTCCCTCCCGCATGCCGGCGGGCTCCTGCGCGCTGAGCAGGCCGGCACGCTGGTCCACAGAGCATCCTGTCGGTGCCTGACCAGCCCGAGCGCCTCGCCCGGCTCCCGGGCCTCAGTCCCTCCCCTCCCTCCGCGCTGGCCCCACTCGTGGCGGGCCTGTTTCCCGGTGCGGCGTGCTCCTCCGCGAGGCGGGGGCGCATGCGCACACTCGTGTGGCGGGGGGTGGGGGGGCGCTGCGCGTGTCCGCCGCCTGGTTCTCAGGGTGCCCCTCCGCTGCAGGCGGGTGCCCCTCCGCTGCAGGCGGGTGCCCCTCCGCTGCAGGCGGGTGCCCCTCCGCTGCAGGCGGGTGCCCCTCCGCTGCAGGCGGGTGCCCCTCCGCTGCAGGCGGGTGCCCCTCCGCTGCAGGCGGGTGCCCCTCCGCTGCAGGCGGGTGCCGCTGCGCCTCCTGTTCACAGCCATTTTGGAGCCTTGAGAATTGTATCGGGAAGGGCCGGCACATGGGAAGGGCACCCTGCCCACGGGCTCCCCTGAGGCCCGACGGGGGTCCCCTGGTGCGCCTGCTCCTCCTGGGGGTCTCCATCCACCGGAGGGCAGGTTCGGCCAGGAGGGGCTGAGGACGGAAGGGTGGCCCTCTGCGATGTCTGGTGGGGCAGTGGATAGGGCCCCATGGGCTCCTGGGCTGCGGGAAGCAGGGGACGTGCCGGCAGGGGCCCTGCCCTGCTGGAGACCCGCGGGAGGCAGTCACGCGGAGCAAATCAGCTCAGAACTTTTTTCAAGAGCTCAGGTGCTTACACGGCCAGCTTGCTTGACCCAAGAGGGGTCTGCGTGTCTCAGCGGCCAGCCCGAGCCGCCGTGTCCTGGCAGCTCATACACACAGAACTTGGAAACCCTGCCCACAAAGTAGACAGCTCTGTGCGCGTCCTGTCGGTGTCCGCGGCGAGGACACGGCTGCCTTCACTGCAGCTCATGCGCTGAAGGTGCCGGTTTCCTTTGCTTTCAGCCAGTCTTTGCTTTTTGTCCCCGGTGTTCTTCCCAGAGGCTCCTCGCCTCCAGGTGTTACGCGTGGGGGTGCGGGTGAGGAGGGCAGGAGGCAGGCTGCCGACATGGAAGGGACGAGGCACTGAGGCGCTTGCTGGGGCGGGTGGTGCCCATGGGCTCTTGGGGACCCAGAGCAGCAGCTGCGCCCGGCACCCCCAGACTTGCCGTCAGCATCGGTCACTTTGGGAGTGTGCGCCCACCGCGCACGGCTGCAGGGCAGCTGGTCAAGGCTCGAGGCCTCTAGCTGGTGTCCCCCTGTGTCCAGGCCCCTGTGCTGCCCCTGCGGGGCACTTCCCTTTGTGCTCGGGCTCTGGGAGTGCAAGAGTCTGGGAACAGGCTCCCCTCCCCCAAGGCCCTGTGAGGAGGGGCCCTGAGAACAATGGTGGCCCCCGCCCTCCACACTGGCGGGCTGGGCTGGGCTGCCTTTCCAGTCACCAGCTCTCTGTTCCCTTCCTTCCTGAGAAAGGGGAAGTTGGACCGTGGCCAGAGACCAGGATTCCGAGCAGGGCTTTGTGGTCCTGGCCTCTCAGGGGCAGGAGGCAAGGCCAGGTGGGCCCTCAGCCGCTGGGCCCTGCCCCTGGCCCCACAGGCCCTCGCTGTCCCTGAGTAGCAGGGCTGACGACACCGCCTGCGGCCGCCCGTCACCCACTGCAAATCTGACTGGTGTCGTCAGGACGGCCCCAGGGGCAGGAGGGACCAGGAGCCCAGCAGCATCGTCCAGGCTGGTCCTGTCACCCTGCTCCGGGGCCGTCCTGATGACACCGGTCAGAGCTGTCCACTGCCTCCTGGCTCCCAGTCCACCCTCTAATGCGCCCCGCCTGCCCCTCCCATCAAGCACCCCCGCCCACTGCCCGCCTGCTGGACACACGCCTCTGCAGACCTGCCTGCAGACACCCCGGCTGGCGCGGCCGCCTTCCTCCTATGCTTGGTGGGGCCTCCCAGACCTCTGGGCCCTCCTCCATGCCTCCCTAGGCAGCAGCGCCCACCAGGTGCCGACCAGGGCCCCGTCATCCGACAGGGCGTTGGGGGGCCCTGACCTCCTGCCCACCCTCAGCCCTGTCCCGGATCCCTCCGGGACTCCGGTGCTGCCAGCCTGGCCAGGGCCTGGTTCTGCCCGGCACCCCTGCCTCTGCCCGCTGGGTCTGCGCCCCCCCCCTGCCTTCTGCCCCCTCTGCCAGGCCCGGGGAACATACAGGTGTGCGCGTCTGGCTAGAGACATGTCCCCTCACTCTCGGACCCTCACCCGTGGGCGCCCCTCTTCTGTGGCGGGCATGCCCAGCCAGGCCTGCAACCAGCCTTTGTCCACGGAGCAGGGGCGCGCCTGGCACATGCAGGCGTGTGGCCATGGTCTCACGGCGACGCCGGCAGCAGGACTGCCCAGCCCTGAGGTCGTGTGGCCTGGGGCGGGAGGCTGGTGGGCTCCAGCATCCTGGCTTGCTCCTTGGTCGTCGAGGGGGTCCGGCGGTCACCGCATCCGGTGTCTCCCAAGAGGACTAACTTGATCTGAAGGTGACCTGCATCCCCTCTCTGAGAGTTCGGCCTGTCGCCTCTGATCACGCTTCTGGGCCAGTGGCCCTGCCGGGCCCCGGATGACTGCCACGCGGCCAACTTCCGGCTGGTCTTGTTCCAGGGCGTGGAGATGTCTTCACAGCCTCGGGCCAGGGCAGTTCCCGCCCGGGGCCAGCGGTGGGCTGGAGCGGGGAGCGCGGCCAGCCTGGGAGGGCGCCGGACTCCCAGGTGGACCCTGACGTGCGCGCAGGCTGGCGGCGCTGCTGTGGCATCAGGGAGGGGTCTCCTGCTCTGCTCTGGACCTAAGCAGGAGCTCTCAGGACTCGACGTGTCCTCCTCGGTGCCTGCATGGGTGCCGGCACGCTGGGCAGACGGCCTCGCAGCACACGGCCTCGAGTGGGGGCTGGCAGGCGGCAGGGCCACGGGGCAGATGAGTCGACGGGCCAGCCTCTGCTCGGCGCCCAGGACTCTGAGCCGGGCGCCGGGGCAGCAGTGAAGCAGCCCCCGGCCGCTCCACCCCCCGCGCGTTGGTGATGCGGACGGGGGACACGGTGGGGGCTGGTGGCAGGCCCCGGGGAGGGGGTGGCATGCGGGCCGGGTGCCCGTTGGGGAACACTGGGCCACAGGACACGTGTCTAAGCCCCGCTGCACTGAGGGCCGCCTGCTTCTTATGCTCTTGTTCTTTGGGGAAGCAGCTCGATCATGCCCCCTGGCCTGACTCAGACCGCCCCTTGGGAGGGGCGCGTGCTGCCTGGTGGCAGCTCCCATCCGTGGGCCGCAGACTGAGGACCAGCCTCCCCAGGCGCCTTGCCCGCAGCTGCCTGGCTTGGGTCCCTGGTCAGGCCGTTGGGAGGATGGAGTGCGGTGGTGAGCGCGGCCCTCCCTGGTGCTGGGCGTGGAACGGCGGGTCCTCGCCTCCCACACACGCGCCCTGCCGTGCTGCCTCCTGACTCTGCCAGCTGCCGCAGGGAGAGGAGACGGGGGAGGGAGGGCAGGGTTCGTGAGCGGGCCCAGGCCAAGGGCAGATTCTCATGGAGCGGGGGTGGGGGGCAGGAGGTCCTCCCACAGCTTAGCGGCCCTGGGCCCCCAGGGCTGCTGTAGGAACAGACAGCGAGTCTCTGGAGCCGCGCTTGCTGAGCTGGGGCCCCAGCCCCACGGGGTCCCGGCGGGTCCTCCCCGATGGCGCCCTGCTTACGGGCGCCCCTCTCTCATTCCCCGCAGGCAAGGACCGCACGCCTGGGTTAGCTGCTGGAAGTATTTTGAGGCCAGATGTCAGCATCTTTTCTCCTTGGGCTTTTTTTTTTAAAAAAAAAGAGCCTAGAACTGTATAAACTAACCCTTCAAAAGTGAATGTCCACGGGCAATGAAAAGCCTTGCCGAAACGCAGGGCTACAGCCCACGGTGACCTCCATGGAAAGAGGGGGGCCGGGAGTGCAGCAGAGCAGAGGCGGGCGGGGGCCACGATGGGCAGGGGCCCCCCAGTCGCCCTGTGCGCACACAGCCTGCCCAACCAAAGCACCAGCTAACTCCCCTCCAAGGTCGCTCACCTTATCCCACAGCACCCCGCCTGTTCCTGCCTGCCCAGAGCACCCCAAAGAGGGAGCTCCGTGGCCGGTGTCCTGCAGCCTGTGGGACGGCCTCAAAGGCCTTTCCCCAAGGCGAGCGCGAGGACCCACCGGGCAGAAGGGCCGGCAGAGCTCAGACCAGGAGGTGGGCGCAGGGCCCCGAGGCCAGGGCAGGGCGTCCTGGTGGGCACTGGCCCGGCCTGCCTGCCTGAGGTCCTGGAGACCCACTGTGTGCTGTGCCTGGGCTTCAGCTGAGTGCTCTGGAGCCATCAAAATGCTTTGAAAGTGACTCGACTGTTTATTTCCTTTTGCAATAATGGGCAAAGGCTCTAGCTACAATTAACATCCAGCTGGTAGGAGCCAGACACTCCGGAAAAGCTGATGTTTTCATCGGTTTTCAACATAGAGCGCTTACGCATACCGATTGGTATCGCGCCTTCCTGGACTGCGATAAGCAACGGTTCATTATACACTTGGGGTGGCTCGGTTTTCGTAGCCTGTTGCTTTTTAAGGTTCTGAATTAGCAGTGAGCGTGAAGCAGGCAGCGTCTCCGGTTCTCCCGGGAAGAGAACGGGCTTGCCCGCTGCCCGCCGGTGGGGAAGGGCTGCGGGCAGCGGAGCAGCCGGCGGGCCCTGGCCCGCCCCCGGCCCCAGGCTCTCCCTGGAAGGATTCGGGCCATGTTCTCCTCTGCTTGTGGAGCGCTAGTCCCTTGGCTTTTTTCTCTTATTGTCCCCCGATTAATCTTTTGAGGTTACCGCTCCTTCCAGTACTCTCCATCAGGGGAAAACAGACTAAGAACAGACCCGTCTCCCCTGGCACCCAGTCGGGCCCCTGCCCAGCCCGACACTGGTGTGCTCTTCCCTGGGGGCGCACGGGGGGCAGAGCCGCAGATCTTATCGTGGCCTGTGGTTCTTTCCAGGGGAGGAGCCAGCAGTCAGTTTTGCTCCTTACACTTGGTCTGATCATGACAGTTGCTTCCTTGGCTCTAATTAAAACTGGGAAACTCCTGTGTGCTCTCTGCCCTCCCACCGTGTGTGTGGGAGGAAGGAGACCCCTGTGGGACTGCACAGGACACCTGGTCCTTTGCACCCTGTCCTGCTGCTAACTTGCAGGGGGTTCTGTCCATAGGTCCCTGGGGGGTGGAGGAGGGACCTGAACTCTGACCCTTGACAGCATCGCATTTTTTAGAGTGAAAATTCACTTTTACGCCTTACACTGAGGCCCCCTGCTCTGCAGCACCTGTGAGACCCCACGGACACTTGCTGCTGCCCAAGCGCCGGAGAGGCTGCAGCCTTGAGAGAGCTGGAGGACAGGGCCCTGGTGGGCGGCAAGTTGTTTGCTGAGGTTCCCGGATGACACCCCAGGGCCTGGAGGGTGTGGCTGCCGCCTCCCCAAACAGTGCCTTCCTCTCAGGCCCCGGAAAGTGGCTGGTGCCTCGTCCCACCTGGAATCACTCGTGCGTTTGCTGGCAGGGACCCTGGCAAGTTCGTCCCTCTTTCACTATGTAGTAGGTTCAAGCAGCTCTAGGGCTAACGATGCTGAAGCTGAAACTCCAGTACTTTGGCCACCTCACGCGAAGAGTTGACTTACTGGAAAAGACTGATGCTGGGAGGGATTGGGGGCAGGAGGAGAAGGGGACAACAGAGGATGAGATGGCTGGATGGCATCACTGACTCGATGGACGTGAGTCTGAGTGAACTCCGGGAGATGGTGATGGACAGGGAGGCCTGGCGTGCTGCAGTTCATGGGGTCGCAAAGAGTTGGACACGACTGAGTGACTGAACTGAACTGTCTGAGGGCTCGCCTGATGGCTCAGGGGTAAAGAACCTGCCTGGCAAGGCAGGAGGCCCAGGTTTGATCCCTAGGTTGAAAAGATCTGGAGAAGGAAATGGATACCCACTCGAGGATTCCTGCCTGGGAAATCCCATGGACAGAGGGAGCCTGGCAGGCTGTAGCCAGGGGGTTGCGAAGAGTGGGATACGACTTGGCAACTAAACAACGATAAGCAGCTCCACGTCCTGGCTTAAAACCCCACCACTCGTGCCCAGTGGACACAGGTGCCTTTCTCCTGTCACCCACCCGCCAGGGCCTTCTGAGTTCCAGGGGCCCCAAGTCAGTGAAGAACTAACGCTGGGCTCGTCTCTCCTCTGTATTTCTGTGAGCCCCACGGCGGCAGGACAGCAGTGGTCAAGGGCAGGGCCTGGCCCCAGCTTCCTGTCCATGACTCGCCACAGTATGCATGCGCCAGATGGGAGCTGTAATTTTTAAAAGCCTGTTATCTCTAGAGGTTTTCTCCATTTAGCGAGATACCAGAGGTTCCAGTTGGGAGCGCCACACCCGGCAGGCCAGGGAGCATGTGGCTATCCCCAGGGCATAGTTATTACTAGGGCCTCTTTCTCCTCTCGGTGGTGACCGGTGCCCCAGTGAAGACCCAGCTGAGACGGCAGAGTGTCTGGTCCCCGTTATGTGTGAGCAGCCCAGGAGCGTGGTCAGCTGTCGTGTCCACACTCTGGTGTCTGCAGAGGCCTGGCCAGCAGGCTGCTGGCCGCCTGGGGACTCAAGGCCAGCCTCACTAGGTGCTGCAGACACAGTGGGGAGGAGGGGCCGCTGCTCCGCCAAGATTCGGAGCTGGTTGTTGGCAGGTGGCCTGGGGCTGCCAAGCAAGTGTGCATCCAGCAATGAGGGGACAGTCTGTCCGGTCCCGACTCACCCTCTGTCCCCCAAAGCTCGGTTAGATGGCCGGGGCCAGTGCCCCGCTGAGAGAACCCAGCCACCGTGCTGCCGCCCTTAGCTTGGTGTTGGGTTTCTTGTCCCAGGTCAGTGGGCGCTCTGAGGCTGGGGCACTGCCTTCTCAAGTTTTGAAGCAGCCTCCAGGCACAGGGGGTTTTTTTTATCAAGTGTCCTAGGACACTTGGTATCTCCATTTAGATGCTGTTCCAGAAATCTCCAAGATTTTGTAATCATAAAAGGGACGAAAGTTACAGCCACCGTGACCCAGAACAGGCGGTCAGCTCCCCGCAGGACATGTGCGGAGCCTGTGGAGCTACCGAGCCGCCTACGCGGCGTGCGGCTCTCAGCGGCCCGGACAGGTGAATGACCGCAGGGCAGCGGCCGGGCCGGCCGGGCGCCGCGCGGCTGGAGGGCAGCCACGCGAGGGGAGCGCGCCCGGGCGGGGCCTAGGGGACCCGCGAGTCGGAGCGGAGAACCGGCCCCCGGCCGCCGCGTCCCCGCGCCGGTCCCCGCGCGGGCCGAGCCCGAGTGTGCCCACCGCCCCCACCCCGAGTTCGGCGTCCACTCACCGGCTCGCTGGGCCGCGGGCCGCGCAGTCGCCGCGGGAGCGGGCAGCTCGGGGCTCCGGCAGGCGGCGGGGCTCACGGCGCGCACGCCGCGCGGGCCTGTGTACACACGTGACCGCGCCGCGCCGGCCCCGCCCCCGGGCCCGCCGGCCCCGCCCCCGGCCCCGCCCCGGCCCCCGTGCTCGCCCCGGCCCCCGTGCTCGCCCCGGCTCCGCTCCCGCCCGGCCCCGCCCCGCCCGGGGTCCCCCGATGCCGACAGACTCCCGGGCCGCCGAGAGTCCGGCGCGCGCTCGGCTGAGGTCCGCGGGCGGGCCGGCCCGCTGAGTCAGAGGCGCCTTCATCTGCAGGGGACAGTCACCCCGCCCTCGAAGGCTGTAATCGGGGCCTGCCAGGCGCACCTGCTGCTCTGCCCCAAGTGTGTTTGCTGGCTCCCCGCTCACCCCTCACTTCCTGGCTTGAGGAATTTCTTCGTAAACAACTGGCCGCAGGAAAGCCATTTAAAGAGATAGTGCACTGTTTGCAGCCTAATTAATTCCGTAGCCGCTGCTCTAAGTAGGTGTTGGAAAAGCGACAAGAACAAGGTCGTTTCCTCTGCTATAAGGCTTGTGCTGCAACAGTGCTCCTAGCAACGCGCTCTGGCTCCGGCGGTAAGAGCATTGGCTTCCGAGAGCCCAGGCGTGCGGGTTGCAGCGCTAAGGCAGGTTCGCTGCGGGACCAGGGGCTGGTGGAGCAGGGAAATGAGCATCGCGGCCGAGGCTGGCCCTGGGTGGTGGCAGGGTCCTGCCTGCCGGGCTCAGGGCCCCTCCTCAGACTACCCTGCTTCACAGGACAGCTTCCTGAACACGGGTCAGAGAGGGAAGCTGGGGGTCAGCTAGGGAACCAGATCCCCCTCCCTCTCTCACAGCCGCTTGCAGAACCCTGGGCCCCCACCCTTCCCCTTGGCCCTGTGGTCGTTCCATTAACCTGCTTCTCACCCCAGCGCCGTCCTGTGGCAGTGGGTCGCCAGCCGTGGGGAAGACCTGGGCGTGGTCAGCCGGCACTAACGCCCGGCAGTGAAGGGGGACAGGCTCCGCGCAGGTTTCTGTTCTGCGCCCTCAGAGCAGCCTTTCAAGGTGTATAAGCCTCGTTTCATCAAGTCTGCAACTCCGTCAGTGCTGCAAATACCAGAGCTTTATGGGCCGTTGCAAGGAGACAGTCTGATGCTGTGCGTGTAAGCAGCCTGCTGATCTTAGAGTTGTTAAAGTGAGGAGCCACGTCTTACGATCGATGGAGGACAGTACCCTCCTCCTTTTAAATCGTACTGAGGCTCAGAACTTAGGCAGGTGCCCAATGTCACACAGCAGGTGGTCTTTGCTTTCTTAGGCCTTTGGATCATTCTAGCAATGTGATTAAGGAGTGTTGTTACCTCCTTTTCTGAAAAGCCTTGGAGCCCAGAATTCCAAGCCAGAGACCCTAGGATGCCGGGGTGCCCTGCACCTGGCAGGGCTGCGATCCTGACTGGGTAAAGCAGGGCCTCTAAGCCTTGGGTCGCCCCACTGCCTTAGCTGCAGAGAAAGACTTCCTCCACCACGCAGGCTCCTGGCCAGGGGAAATGGCAGAGCTTGAGCGTGTCAGAGATCTTCAGAGTGGACCCACCCTCCAGCCAGGCTCAGATCAGCGTTCTATAGCTGGGGAATGTAAGTGTGCTCCGTGAGGCTTCAGCTCTGTGGCCTGCTGCCTTCTGCTCCCGGGGCTCAGGCCAACGCCTGGGCCTGGGCCGCTGCACCATCCTGGGGGCGGAGCTGTGGGAAGCTGGTCCTGCTTCCGGGGCTTCCAGCTGCGTTTCTGGGGTTGACTTCTGAGAACCACGTGGAGTCGGCCTCCCCACTGTTTCTGGTGACGCCCCTGAGGAGCTGTCCTGTGTTTCCAGGCCCCAGGCCTTACAAGGCTGGTGGCCTGAGTCTGCGCCACACTGTGGACGAAGGGAGACTGCAGCCCGGCGCTCTGCTGTGGGACGCGAGGCTGCTCGCCAGGCTGGAGGCGTGGCCGGCCCTCCCGCTTGTCCTGCAGCAGCAGTGACCGCAGGGGGCTGCACGCCGGGGGCTCCGGGCCGCTGGTCAGGGGCTTGAGGGCCACCTGCTGCTGGGGCCACCCTCTCTGTCGAGGCAGAAGGGTCTTCCTTCTGAAGACGCACCTTTTGGGAAATGACACGCCGATGGGAGTGTGGTTCTCCGTGACGTGTGAGTCAGGGCAAGGGGTGTGTAGGCTCACTGGTTGGCTCTGGGTGTGGCTCACGGAGAGGTCGTGTGCTTTGCCGCCCCTGTGGCTCTGTCGCTGCAGCGTCTTGCTGCTCAGGCCCGGGTCTTTGTGGTCGACGTCGATGAGGAAGCCGGGGGGCGGGGGGTGGGGTGGGGCCTGGAGGGGCTGGGGGTAAACGTGAGTGAATGGCTGGGCCCAGGAAGTCTGGCCGTCCTGGGTCATCCGCCTGTCGGCGCAGCTGCCTCACTGCCCTTAGTCTGCACAACCTGCCGCCCCCACCCCCACCCACGTCCAGTCCCATTCGGCCTCTGCCGGCACCTCTTCTGTCCTCCCTGGAAGCAGACCTCCCCATTCCTAGCACAGGAAGTGCTGAGGGTGGGCCCATGCTGCGCCTGTCCCCCAGCTAGGGGACCAGTTCCCCCTCCCTCTCTCACAGCCGCTTGCAGAACCCTGAGGCCCCCGCCCTCCCCTTGGCCCTGTGGCCATTACAGTAACCTGCTTCTCTCCCCAGCGCCGTCCTGTGGCAGTGGGTCGCCAGCCGTGGGGAAGGCCTGGTGGGGGAGACGAGCAGCTCTGACAGGTCAGTGCACTGACCAGGCCCGGCCCCTGGGAGCCGCTGGCTGGCCCGAGGCAGGCGCTGAGCCGAGGCTCTGGGGGCACCCGGGAGTCAGCAGCGGCGCCTGGCCCCGGCGCTCTGTCTGGCCTGAGGCTGATGGGCACCCTGCATGCCCAGCAGCCCTGGCACGGCCTTTGTGGCACTTCTTAGGTCTGGAAGACGCGGCCCCTCCCAGGAGCCCCTGGACCACCTGGTGGCGGCCAGGTGGCGGAGGGGGCCTCTGTAGCTCTTAGGTGCCCAGTCTGGGTGTCCAGAGGGCCTTCCCCCGGTAGGTGGGCCCCCGCTGGAGAGAGCCCAGCTTCCCATGGGGAAGGCAGTCCGCCCCGTGCCAGGATCCTGACTGAGGCCTTAGGGGACAGTGGGTGGGGGTCTTCGTTTTTACCCCCTAGGACCTGTTGAAATGAAGGCGGTGGGGGGAGGGAAGCTGGCAGACTCCCCTGCACAGGAAAACCTGGGCTCAGGACTGAGGCTGGGTGCCTGGCATCTGTGCAGGCTGGCTCTCCACGCGTTGGCCCTGCTCCTTCTGCCTGGGATGGACGGCCAGCCGTCACTGAGCTGCACACTAGATGTCAGGATGCAAGGTCAGCATACAAAGTCAGCTGTGTTTCCGTGCATTCGCTGTGAACGCTTGGAAACTGATACTCAACGTGGCAGTGTGGCGCCGTTCCCCCCGGCCCGGCCTTGTGCTGGCTTTCAGTCCTTGGGCCGGTGGTAACGTCGGGGTTTCCCAGGGAGCCCTCCTTGGTGCCTCTTCCTCCTCATTCTCTTTCCTAACCCCAAGCAAGCAGCTCTGCCTGCCATCATCCAGGAGGCCAGAGGGCCGCCAGCCTGGCTCTTGGGCCCAGGGGTAACACCTCCGAGAGGGAGAGTGCCTCCGGGTGCTCTGGCAGGGTCTGAAGGGTGGGTGTACATGCTTGGTGGGCGGCAGGGGGAGGTGACGGGGAAGGGTGCGGGCGCCTGTTGTGGCCCCTGGCAGCTTGGTAAGGATGGTGCCCCTAAGGTTGCCTCTAAGGCTTGGCAAGTGCCACTCTGGCAGGTTTAGAAATTTCTAAATAAATATTTATTAGTGGTGAACAAAAAAACCCCTGACAGTGTGGTTTAATGGGGGGAGAGAAGCGTGTTTGAATAGTGACCCGGAAGCCACCCTGCACCAGCAACCTGAGTCCCAGCAGAGGTGCAAGAGCAAGTCAGGAGGGGGAAGGAGGCTCAGTGCGGTCTGCACGGGAGCGGCGCTGCAGCGGCAGGACATGCAGAGGAGAAGATGCTCAGACGCCTGGGGCCCTCACCCCGCCGGGAGACAGACGGTTGTGTTTCTTCCTTTCCCGTCTGTGTGCCTTTGATTTCACTTCCTTGCTTTACTGCACAGGCTAGGACTTGTAGAGCTGTGTCGATAGCGCCAGTGAGGACGGGTCCCCTCACCCTGTTCCCAGGCTGCTGGGGGAGCGGGCCAGTCTGCGTGTTATTTACCGAGTCGAGGAAGCTCTCCTCTATTGCTGGTTTTCTGAGAACGCATATCGTGAGTGGGTTTCGAATTGTGTCAAGCGCTTTTTCCGTGTCAGTGGACACGATCATGTGATATTTCTCCTTTAGCTTTATAGATTGATTCTTGGATATTAAACCAGCCTTGCATCTCTGAAATAAGCTCCACTTGTTAACCGTGTATAATTCTTTTTATACATTGCCGAATAAGATTTTTGCATTTATATTTATGAGATTTTCATCTATATTTTTCTTTGCCTTTTTTGGGGGTACTATTTTTGTCTGATTTGATATCAAGGTAACGTTCGCCTCATAGAGCAAATTGGGAAGTGGTTTCTTTGCTTCTATTTTCTGGAAGAGGTTATGTAATTGGTGTTAATGTTTCTTTAAGTGTCTCATAGAATTCCAGGAAAACCGTCTGGGCTTGGACACAGGCTTCTGGAGCCAGGCCTGCCATCACCTGTCACTTTAGTGATGGCCGGGGCTAGTGGGCAGCCACACGGAAGCCTCCGGAAGTACTCTGCTTCCTCCTGGCAGACTCTGCTCCCCTCCCCTACCCCACTGGGGGCTGAGGCTCCCCTCATGCCCACACTCACAGTTCCCACCCGCCAAGTGCCTCCGCGCAGGCCTGCGGAAGCTTGTGGGTGTCCCGGTGGGTGTTCCAACCCCCCGCAGCATTTCCTGTGGACTGCACCAGGGCTTGGTTCTGGGAGGCAGTGAGGCGCGTGCCCGGGAAGCCGCGATCGGATCAGCCAGATGGCCTCCTTGATGGCGTCCGTGTCAGACGGATTGACTCTTCCCTTAATGACGCAGAACGAGCCCCGTGCTCTCGCACCGCACCGGCGCCCTGGTTTCTAAAGCTTGCTCTTACTGTCTCGGGGAAGGGGTTTGGTGGCACCTTCACGCTCCTAGAACTCCAGCTTGGCAGAGCTGTTCTGTCCCCCCACCCCACGCCCCCAGCCATCCTGACTTGTGCGCTGCCCCCGCCAGGATATGGGCTTGCTGCACCCCTGGCCTGCGCCGCCTCTCCCCCAAACAGCCGCGCACGGTGCCCTCACCTCCGAGTCTCGAGAGTCACCTCCCGGAGGCTGTTTTCCTTGGCCTGTGCCCTCCTACAACCGCTCTAAATCACAGAACGAAGATGAACCTGCTCCCTCTGCCGCACCTCATTTTCCTCCGTAACGTTATGGCCTTCCAGTGCAGCCTCCCTGCAGCCAGGTGTCTTGGTTCAGCCTGTCACAGAATACCGTAGGCTGGGTGGCTCAGAAGTAGCAGGTTTCTCTCTCACACTTCGGGAGGCTGGAGGTCCGAGACCAGGGCGCCGGCGGGTTTGGTGTCTGGTGGGTTCTCGTCCCAGATCTCGCCGTGTCCCCTTGTGGGCGTGGGGGTGGGAGGAGCTCCCTGGGTCTCTCTGATGAGGGCACCCATCCCCTTCAGGAGGCCCCCACCCTCACCATCTGATCACCCCCAAAGGCCCCACCCCCTAGTGCCATCACAGGGGGTGGGGTGGGTAGGAGTATAATACGGGGGTTCTGGGGGACTGGAGCTTGGTCTGAGGTAGCAGGCATTTTTATCTGTTCCGGTCCCCACAGTGAGCCAGGTCCTCCCCCAGTCCAGGCCAGCTCTCCGCTCTTCCCGCTCTTCCCTCGTCTCTGTCCCAGTCTCCCACGGCGGCCCATTCGCGTCACCAGGACAAGACCGTGGGAGGAGGAGACCAGATCAGCGGTTCTCAGGTCAGAGGACTGACGCAGGAAGTGCAGAAGACCCTAAATGGAGTCCATTCCACGGAATCGCAGACCGTGAAAACTGCTCGATTACATTTCCGAGCCTGTTTCCTTCTCTGTGAGGCGAGAGTACCGATGCACGCATCCAGGGAGTGAACAGGATCACAGAGGTGAGACCTCCTAACACCGAGGCTGGGCTAGCAGCGAGCCCAGTCCTCCGCTCTGCTCCCCCGACCCAGCTCTGGCCCAGTCCTCTGTGATCCTGCCCCCACCAGCACCACCGAGCCCGCCTGTGCGTGGACCGGCCTTGGGTGGCGGGGAAACGGCCAAGAGGGAGAGCACAGAAAGTCTTGGCTCCGGAGCTGGGAGATCCTTATCGGGCCGGGAAGCTGGGACACCTACGCCCAAAGCGGGAAGCCCACACCCGCCCGCGCACAGCGGGGGGTATGAAGAGAGGCTGCCAGCAGCCTCAGCAGCCAGGGCCAGCGTGCCCTCAGGCCAGGGGGCCCCCCAGCAGCCCCCGGACCCAGCGCCGCCTCCAGGGCGCACGCGGCAACGAGAAGCGCTGGCCTGCGGCGTTGTCTCGACTGCGAGCCTCTCCGGAGCACCTGCCTTCTGTCAGTCCCGGTGGTGGGCAGACGCGCCCCCACCCCCGGGCAGCTCACAGTGGGGGGGTCGAGACACTGATAGAGGGCTCGAGGGTGAGGTTAGCGGGCGAGGCAAGAAGGCCTCCTGGAGCTGGGGGCTGAAGTGGCGCTCCAGTCCGCGGGCAGGACCCAGCCTGTGGTCGGCGCGCGTGCGCGCGAGGTGGCGGCACCGCGTGGTCTTCCTGCTCCCCTGCGCGCCGCCCGGGGTCCGGGCCCCTGAGCCCTGAGCCCTGAGGGCAGCTGCACGCAGGGCCTGGCCGCTGGCCTCGCTCCGGGCCGGTGGCCCTCGACCCCCGCAGCGGGCGCGGACCAGCCGCGGCCCCGCCCCCGCGCCCCGCCGCGCTTGCGTCACCGCCCCCGCGCCTGCGTCACCGCCCCCGCGCCGGCAGCCCCGCCCCCGCGCCCCGCCGCGCCTGCGTCACCGCCCAGCCGGCTGGATCTGGTTCCAGCCGAGCCCGGCCGGCCTGACATGCGCAGTGCGCGGGGGCTGCGGCGGCCGGGCGCGCCGCGCTGCCGGCTGCTCCTGGCGGCGGGGGATCCGGAGGTCAGTGCTCCGGGCCGGGAGGGGGCCGTGGGGGGCTCGGGGGCTCGTCCCGCGGGGCGGGGGCGGCGCCCTGCGGACCGCGGGCGCGGGGCCGGCCTGGGCGCGCTCGCCGCGGGGCGGGCCCGGGCCCCGAGCTGCGCCCCGGCCCGTCCCCCTGCCGCCGAGGCCTAGGGCCCGCTGCCCCCGCGCGAGTTCCGGGACCCCGCGCGCCTTCTCGCTCTGCCGGCAGGCGGCGTCTGCACCGCGCCCGCCGGGCCGCCCCCTCGTGCGGCCGCGCACGCGGGCCTTGGTCGCCGGCGGCCTCCGTGGCCCCGCGAGGCCCACCGCCGCAGCGTTAAATGTCAGGGCCTGGGGGCGGAACCCGCCGGAGCATTTACCGCCTGGCTTGCGAAATCCCTTGCGTGTGAGTGACTCGTTACTTGGCTCTGTGAGTTTTTTAAAAAATTCTTTGTTACACTCAAGAATTCTTGGGAAGTGAGAAAAAAAAGCCAACCAGCGGTTCCCTCGTGTTTTGAAGTGATTATGGAAATTACGTTTAACGACGAACGAAGGGATGAGGTAGTAACGTGCTTCGTTGTTTTTCCCTGAACAGTCGTCAGCCTGGTGCCCGGAGGGCCGCCGGGCCCCCGAGAGGCCCGGGTGGAGGGGTCAGCACTCGGCCCTGGTCGTGCAGGCTTCTCTCCGAAGGGCCCAGGGCCCGGGAGCCGCTGAGGAGGACTGTCCAGAGCCTGCTGGGTCGCCGCGGGGCGAAAACGTGATTGAAAGGCCTGTGCAGAAACGTGGGGCTTTGCTTGAGGGAAGCGGTGTCGGAGTGGGAAAGCTGGTGCCGGGCCCACCTCGACTGAAGGGGGAAGAGGCCTTGTACGTATTTCTTAAAATGACTCTGGTTTTCCTTTAAATGGCAAGATCAGGGCTGCCAAACTAGGAGCAGCTTGGCTGATTTTTCGGGAGTCGCTGGGAATGGCGCCTTCTGCGTGTTGGAAGTTGTTTTCCAGGCTCGCAGCTCCTATACCTGACGTTTCGCCCCGCTCCACCGGTGCTGACTGTTCGGCCGGAACAGTGTTTCCAGGTGAAACGCAAAATGCAGCCTAAACCCCTCCCGGGCCTCACGTCTCCAAAGATGAAAGGGCAGCGGGCTCTCTAGGGAGGAGGCGGGCGTAGCCGTGGCCTGCGGAGCACAGCGGCTTCTTTGAACACTGGCAGTGGAGCCCGGGTGACCTTTGCCTTCCGATAGCTGGGATGGCCCACGTGAGGCTGTTGACTGAGCAGAGGGCAGCTGGGCTGCAAGCCTGTGTGGGCCTCCCAGTAGTGAGGGTTTCAGGGAGGGTCGTGCAATACTGCCCTCGTTCCTAAAGCCCGAGGACGGCCCACGGGCCAGTGTTCCTCATGCTCATCGAAGCTCTTGGAGAGGACAGCTGATGCCTGTTGGCTCCCTGGATGTGGGTGAGATCAGCCTACAAGCCTAGCCGAGATTCTGGGAAGCGATGCGGTCTGGGGGTTCATGAGGATGCCTGGCCCCTGTAGCCGAGAGGGGCTGTGGCGGAGGAAGCGGGGCAGGCAGCCCCTCCTGTCCTTAAAAGGCCTTGAAGGCTGGGTGAGGAGCCAGGTTCCCCTGTAGGTCAGTGGACGCAAGCGGCTCCCCGCTTAACACCCGGTAAGAGGACTCACTGGCCCAGCTCATTGGGCAGCTGGTGGCCTCTGGAAGCAGAGTTGCCCCCCGACTTCCTGCCTTGGAGGGCTGGAAGTCTTCCCGATGCCGCGTGCTGTGTGCTCGCGGCCCCTCTGCCGTGTGTTCTGAGATCTCATCTGAGACCTCGGTATCTCTGGGGACCATGTGGGCCTGCACACAGCGCCCTGGGTGGCAGATGCTGGGTGCAGCAGGTTCCCCAAGTCCAGGCCCTGGGCCTCGCGGGGTGGTGCTGGCCGCCTGTGTGCCTGCCAGCCGGCATGATGCTTACTGCCCCCGCTGGCTGGCTGGTGGGGGAGGGGTCTTGTTTGCATTTTTGCTGCACTTGGCTCTCCTGTGACCACAGGTCGCCGAGGGCTCCCACAGCCCTTCCCTGGGATCGGGGGTCCTGCCTCCCAGCCCGCCCCCAAAGCTCTAGCCTGGCTTTGCTCCCTTGTCCATTCACGGGCAGGAGCAGGTGGACGGCCTTTGGAAAGGAAGAGCGAGTGAAGTATCATTTGCAGCATCTCAGGGTTTTCTGTTCCCAGAATCGAATCTGATCTTTATAAACAGGGTTTCTGTCTCAGGGTGTTCACACCAGGCCTCCCCTTGGACACGGGCGGGGGCTCACAGTCTGTCCTGGCTGGGACACCACCACCACCCCACTCCTGGCCAGAGGAAACCAGAAGGTGGTCCCAGCACAGCCTTGTGAGGTCTGCCCCCAGGTCATACAGGCTGAAGCTTTGGGGCCCTTGAAAGGACTTGGCCGGCTGGTCACCGGCTCCCTGGCTTCGGCACCCTGATCTGTGTGTCCTATGTCTTCTGGCTTTTCCCGTGCACATGGAGATAAACGTTCATTTTAATTCTTGGGTCACAAGAGAAGCGGGATGAAAGTTAAGTCTGTGATCCCTGGCATCCCCAGCCCGCTGAGCCTGCCTTCCGGCTCAGAGCCTTGATTCCGGAGCTGCTCTCTGAAGAGGGCCAGTGTCTCCCACCCAGGTGGAGAGCAGGTCCTGCTTGCAGCTTAGGCCGCAGGGTTTGAAAAAATGACTGTGAAAGACCCTCCCCAGAGCCCTGGCTTGTCTGGGTGGGCCATCAGCCCATGGCTATGGTGAGACCCCCGATAATACCTGAAACTCTCCTCTTGCTCTGTAACTGAGCAGCCGGTCTCACGCAGGATTCGTGTGTGTAAACAGGGTCTGATGTGTGCGTCTTACTGCCCAAGCCCTGCGCAGAAGAGGCTGGAAGGGCAGAGGTGGGCTTGGGAAGGGGACGCCCTTCTACGAGGTGCCCGTGCAGCCCGGTGCAGCCCGGGGGCCTACAAGCGGGAGACTTGGGCTGGGCCTGGTTGGGGTCAAGTACGGACTCCGTCTCACCAGTTCAGGGGCTGACTGGACTTTAGCGTTTCCTTCCACTGTACCTGTTGCCAGCTGATGAGAGTGGCCCAGGAGGTGGGGGTGGGGGGGGGGTGTGCAGGGAGATCTCAGCGTGTCCTCTCGTGTTTCTGCCCTGGGGGGGTTGATGACGCAAGGAGGCTGTGTGCTGTGATCTGGTCTGGTTCCCTCATCTGAAGGCCCTGCAGCGTCTGGATGGAGGGCCCAGCTCCGAGGGCCGCCCAGCCGGGGCAGCCGCTGTCCCTGTCCTCCAGGAGCTCACTTGGTCCGGCCGTGCGCTCCTCGAGGCCAGAGCCCGCGTCTGCTTCCCGCCAGCACCAGCGCCTCTGCAGGGCCAGGACCCACGGCAGCCCCGCGTCCCTGCCGAGGTTGCTCACAGCCCCCTGCGTCCTGTGCTTCCTAAAGTTGTTTGGAATTGTTTTAACCAGGACACTGCAAATAAAAGAGGGCAAACAGCACTTCCTGAATCAGCAAAGGCCACTCGGCGGCGTGCACTGGGGCCACGAGCCCCTGAAGAGCCCAGCGGTTTGTGCCTGCAGTTTGTTTTTAGGGGCAACTGAAACATCTCTGTCTCCTGTGTTTTGTGAGTGTGTAGGGAGGCTGGGTGGAGGGCTCGTGGCCTCTGTATGTTGCTGTCCAGGTTACATCTAGTTAATTTCAAAATATAAAGTTTTATTAAAGTACCGTAGGAAACACTCTCTTTTGTTCTTTATTTTCGGAAAAGGAAACGGTAATTGGCTACTGTGAATAGTGCGCGGCTGCTCAGTCACGTCCGACTCAGTGAGACTCCGCGGCCTGCGGCCCCCCAAGCTCCTCTGTCCACAGGACTTCCCAGGCGAGGACATGGATGGGTGACTGTTTACTCCTCCGCATCACGAGTTACCCTTTTGAGTCTTAATAACTGCAGTAGCGATTCTGGTGAAAGTTCAGTTCTCACAGCGGAGCAGTGTCCCCTCGGGGCTGAGGCAGGGGCGGGGCTTCAGGCCGGAAGGAAGAGCGGGCCGGTGGCCTGGGGAGGCCCCTGGCCTGCAGCCCTGAGCTCTGCGAGAGGGGGCAGGGCTCTGGGCCTCGGTGGTGGTTGGACAACGAGCACTGTGGGCGCTGGGCAGTTCGGGAGAGAGCTGTGCCCTTCGGGGGCCGCCCAGCCTGTGGGCAGACAGCTGGGCAGAGGACTGGGCTCCGCCGCCCACACACACACACAGACACGCACGCCAGGGCCACTGGGACTGTGACCCCAGCCTGCTCAGACCTGGTTCAGGCTCCTATGCCACTGACAGGGACTGAACACACACCTTTCTAGTCTGCTGATTGTGTGGGGTTGGTTGAAAGGTTTCACCCAGACAGCATGTGGGTTATGGGCTGGTGGGTGGGGGTGCTGCCCTGCAGCTGGCCGGCCCCCACCCCAGCCTCCCCTGCCTGTATGTATCTGGTCAGCCAGGAGCAGCCCCTTTCCCCCCGGAATCCCACGCAGGGGGGCACATCCTGCTGGCTCAGCCCCATTCAGGCACCTGCAGGTGATGGGGGGGCAGGGGGCTGGACCCCTAGGCTGTGGTGGATGCTCTTTACAGCAGGAGGCTTCTGGGGCCCATGTGGGTGATGGGCACTGCCCTCCCTCCTCCAGGTCAGCCCACCCCAGGGCCCCCCAGCTCCTGAGAGTTGCTGCAGAGATCTCACCACCCCCAGTGGGGCTGCAGCCCTGCAGTGAGGCCTGGGGGGACATTGAGACCAGAGGTGGGCTCCGAGGGTCTAAGGGAGGAGAGCCCGCCAGGCCCACGCCAACCCGAAGCCCTGGTGTAACCGGTCAGCACGAGATGGCGAGGGCCCCCAGCACAACCCCGCTCTGGCCGTCCCAGCTGACCCTTGCTTGGCCCCTCCCCAGACCCGGGACCCTCCGGGTGGAGAGGCAGACTCCCCCACCCCCGATTCCCAAGCATCAGCCCCTTGGGCGGGAGCTGACAGGGTCCAGGCTCCAGTGGGAACCCGTGTGTGTGGTCTGGGAGGCTGAGGTGGTCCAGGCACCCGACACAGTGGGACCTGAGATGCCCCAGGGGCTACACTGACTGGCTATCTCCACACGCACACGGAACTCCGGAAAGCCTCACCTGAGCGCGGCGAGGGATCGAGGGATCGGTGCAGGAGGGCTCCAGAGGAGGGACACTGACCCAGCTCGCAGACTGCCCTGCCCTCCTGGGTCTGTGCTGCGCCCGCCGGCCTCCTTGTGGTGGGAGACTCTGCTCCCCGAGGCGAGGGAAGGGGAGAATGGCTGGGAGAAGCCGGTGTGTTGGTAACCGGGGGGCCCCCTGAGTGTGGGCAGGACGCCCGCCCTCCCTGTGAACCGTGCAGGAGCGGGTGGACCCTTCAGGCCCCGCCCGCTGCCCCGCCCCCCGGGGTGCCTGGGCCCGTGCCCCGCCCTCCCAGGGCACTCTGGCTCTCACTGCTGCTGCCCTTCTGCAGCGGGCCAGGCCCCTGCCAGCCTCCTTCCTGCGCCCCTCTACGGGGCCGCGGGCCCCCCACGAGCCCGTGGGGCCGGGCACCCAGCTCCACTCACCAGGTCTCTGATGAGGGCGTCTCCTGTGGCCTGGGGGCAGCAGCCAGCACCCCATGAGATCAGATGGGTGGCCGGGGCCCCCATGTCCTAGGAGACCTCCTGCCCCTTCCCTGACCTGCTTGATCTGCCAGCCTCCCTCGGGGGTCGGTGTTGACCCTTCCCCGGGACTTGGGGCTGAGTGGCCAGTTCGATGCTCCCTACGTGGCTCAGAGGGGCCGGGCTCCCTGCGTCCTTCAGCGTGGGCTGCTCCGTGAGCCGCAGGGCATCTCCTAGACCCCAGCCCGCTGCACTTTGGACCTGTGACAGCATGGATGGGCCTGGAGTGCGTCGTGCTGGAATAAATGTGATTTCACACACGTGGAATCTGCGACACAAGCAGGCAAACAGGAGGATGCAGAGAATAGGGTGGTGGCTACAGAGAGGGGGCGGGGGCGGGGCGTAAGAGGGCCGACCCCCGGGGACAGAGGGAAGCCAGAGGGGAGGCAGGGGCGGGCGGGCGGGCGGGGCGGGGCGTAAGAGGGCCGACCCCCGGGGACAGAGGGAAGCCAGAGGGGAGGCAGGGGCCGGCGGGGGGGGCGGGGCGTAAGAGGGTCGACCGCTGGGGACAGAGGGAAGCCAGAGGGTTGGTGGTGAGTGCTTCCCAGGCAGCACTGGTGGTGAAGAACCAACCTGCCCGTGTGTGAGTCCCTGGGTCGGGAGGATCTCCTGGAGGAGGGCATGGCAAACTACTCCATTACTCTTGCCCAGAGAACCCCATGGACAGAGGAGCCTGGCGCACGCAGGCCATAGGGTTACAGAGTCGAGACACGGCCGAAGCAGCGTAGGGTCCTCAGAAGCAGGAGCTCGTGCTGGTGCGAGCCAGTGTTAACTCCAGCAAATAATATGCTGTTTAAAAAATCTGATTCTATTCCTTGTCAGCAGGAGTCTGGCCGTGACTGGTGTTGGTATTTTAGGCACGGGTGTGATTCTTAAAGTGCGCACGCACCCGGGGCAGCCAGGTTGGGACCCTGCTGTCCTGTCCTCTGGCTGTTCTGGAACCTGCCCCCACCCCAGGGAAGGCGCCTCCTGCGCGGGTGGGCGGCGTGTCTCACGGCAGGGCTGCCGGCAGTCCTGGGGTGCAGCCCTGAAGCTCCACGCAGGCGGGTAAACCCCAGCTGGTTCCAGGAGAAGGCGGGAGCAGCTGTGGAGAGCATCTCTCTTGTTTTAGAAGATTCCGGAAGGAGGGGTGTGGCGTGGGAGCAGAAAGGGTGTCACGGGCTGGCATCTAGGAGGAGTCTGCCTGCCAGAGGCCCCACTGTGCCTCACTCTGGGGTGCGGGGGCAGCGCCCAGGGCTCCGGGCCTGCACCCCACTGAAGTCGCCTGTTCCGGGGAGGTCCGGGGAGGTCCGGCGGGGCGGGGCGGGGCGGAGCGGGGCGGGTTGCATCACAGCCCTAGCGCCCGCATCCCTCCTGCTGCCCTCAGGCCTGGGGGTGGGGTGGGGGTGGGGGTCCTTGCAGGCGAGTGCAGCTCCCCCAGGTCCGGGGCAGAGGGGCCCCAGGGGTCCCAGATCCTGTGCTGCCCCCTCCCGACGCCCTCACGGGGGTCCCTGTGCTTCCAGGGGTCTGCATCCGCGTCCCTGTCCCCGGAGGAGCAGAGGGTCCTGGAAAGGAAGCGGAAGAAGGAGCGGAAGAAGGAAGCGCGGAGGCGGCTGCGGGAGGCGGGCGTCGCTGCGGCCCCAAGCCCGGCAGTCAGGCGCTCCGGGGCCGCGCTGGCCCTGCAGTACTTGCGCAGGTGAGCGGCGCTGGGCCTGCATCTCAAGAAAACGAGGGTCAGGCGGGCACCGGACGAGATGGCGGTCTCAGAGTTTCCTTGAAAGGCTCATGGGCACGTGATAGAGGTGGCGTCTCAGCGCCACCGTCAGCCGTCACCCCATCACCCCCCGTCACCCCATCACCCCCCGTCACCCCATCATCACCCCCGTCACCCCATCACCCCCACCTCCGTCACCCCCACCCCTGTCACCCCATCACCACCTGCACCCCCACCCTGTCACCCCATTACCACCTCATCACCCCCAGCCCCGTCACCCCATCACCACCTCCATCACCCCCCCCCGTCAACCCCCCCACCCCGTCACCCGTTAGCCAGCCCTGTCCTCCGGGGCCCCCATCCTCAGCATCGTTACTGCCCCCACAGTCACGTGCACTGCAGGCTTCTCTCCAGGAACTGTTCTTTCCTGGGATCCTGGACACCCAGCCAGGAACTGGGGTTGGTGGCCTGGAGCCAGTTCAGGAGCAGGGCTGCTGGGGGGTCCCTTGGGGTGGTCTGGGAGGGCAGACAGGCCTGCACATGTGTGCAGAGTGAACCCAGAGATCGGCCAGGAAGGGCGCTGTGGAGACGGTGGGATTCTGGAGCCTTCTTGGAAGGAGCTGCTTTGCCCAGGCTCCCTGGGGCTTGGTATAGGGCAGAATTCTCCTGATCCCTAAACAGGGCTGACCCCCCGGGAGTCAGCTGCAGGGCAGCTATTCCACTCAACTCCCCTCCCCTCCCCTCCCCTCTCCCCTCTCTTGGGGAAATGCTAGAGGCTGGGGACCCCGCCCCGGGCCTGGGCAAGGCCCACAGGCCCCTGTTGGACAGATTGGGGCGTGCCTTCCCCCCAGCCCATTGGAGCCTGGCACAAAGCGGGGGCGCAGGCCATGAGCAGGACGACATGGGCGCGGGCTGGGGGGCCTCGGCCCTGCCGGAGTTCCTCGAGGGGCGGGGGCATGCTCCCCACTGAGGCCTGCCCCCTGCCTGCAGGAAGTCCACCTTCGGCCACCCTGTCCTCACAGGAAGTCCTTACCCTGCAGTGACCACCCTTGACCGTGTGGAACCCAGGGGGCAGGAGCCACCTGGCGGAGCAGCCTTCCCTGGGCCTGGGTGGTTCTCTGCGAGGTGGGGGGTGCCATTGGGACCGGGCCCCTCCTTTACACCTGGTCCCATCCGGGCGCTTCCCCCTGCAGCAGCGGCCCGCTGGCACTAGGGGGCAGCTCTGAAGACGGTGGTCCCAGGGAGGCGCGGTGGACCCACCCTTGATCCCTGGAGGACCAGCTTCCTGTGATCTGTAGTCTCGGGAGACTCCTCACTCCTGGGCCCTGCCCCGTGGGCGGCACCTGAACCGGCCTCTCCTCGTTTGGGAAGAAAGAGCATCCTCCTGGGGGTCGGACTCAGCCTTTTCTGTCCCCCGTCCCCTGCCACCCCCCCACACACACCCAAGGGCCAGTGCTCCCTCCGTGCTGACCTCTGACCTCACTGTAATCACACAGGTCCTCCAGCTGCAGGCCCTCCCCCACCAGGGCCCCGGGCAGGTGGTCCTGGTGCGTCTGCGAGCCACCTTTGGGCTTCTGTGGGGCCCCACACTCCCGAGGCCCCAGTTCAGTGCCCACTGCCCCCCGAGGGCAGGGCATCCGCAGCCAGCTCAACGCCCCCAGACCCCAGAACCACCTCTGGGGCCCTGTTGACCGCACAGGCGCTGAGTTGGCCGTCAGGAGGAGGCATTGCTTTGGGCAGATGCCCTGCCCGTCCATGCCAGCAGTGAGGGGATAGGGCCGGTGGGGCCCCAAAGCCGCGCCCCAGACCTCCGTCCCCCTCGGGGCCTCCGTCCCAGCGTTGGGGCCTCACCTGGGCTCTGCCCAGTGTCCTGGTCACCCGGGGGCAGGCATATCCAAGGCCACGGGGACCCCCACGTGGCCCTCGAGGTCGGGGGGTCCTGGCTGCTCCCTGCCTCCCCTTCCCCATCCTCCAGGGCAGGAAGGCTGTGCCTGCGCCCCTGGTAATCCGGGTGACCCTGCCTCATCCGTATTTCTGGAAGGACAGGGTTTGTGAAATTCAGGGTATATCCCATTAGAATCATAAACCAGTGGCCACGAAGAGCTGAAAGAAAGTGGCCTCGTGCCCCCCTGGGCCTGACATCCTGGCCGAGGGCCCCCAGCAGGCGAGCAGAAACCTGGCGGATGCCCTGAGACTCCCCCACCCCGGCCGCCCTCCCTGGCAGGATCCTCTGCGGACGCCCTGGCCCTCATCAGGGAGAGGCCGCTGGCGTCTCCCCTTCGGCACCTGAGCCGCCCTGTCCTTGCTCCCCAGCTGGGCCCAGAAGCACGAGGACTGGAGGTTCCAGAAGACGAGGCAGACCTGGCTGCTGTCTCACATGTATGACCGCGATCAGGTGTGGCTCCTCCCCTGGGGGTGGGGAGGCCTGTGCACACCCCGGGGCCCAGCGGGCGGTCCGGTCTCGCCGGGATGGAAGGGAAGGGCTGGCCGGCAGCGCCTGCTTGGGCCACACTGGACTCGGAATTCCTCCAGGAATGCGGAAGTCCTCCCCCTCCCAGGGCCTGTCTGTGTTAGAAGGACAAGGAATCATGACGCTCAGGCAGGCCACGTGGGGGAACCGCGCTGAGCCCTCCGCCTAACAGAGACGAAACTGGGCTCAGAGGGAGGGACCCCTGGGGGCTGGGGACAGAAGCCCTGCCGGCTTTGCCCAGCGGTCAGACTCAGCCATGGGGCTCCCGGCTCCCAGCGCGGGAAGTGGCTGCCGCTCCAGGAAGGCCACGGTCCGTGTGCTTGGAGGTCCTGCCCCCTCTGCCGCGCCACGGCTCCTCCGCTGAGACCGGGGGCTGCCGGCAGACCCGGCGGTGCGCGTCTCCGATGATGGGGCATGCACCAGGCCTCGGTCCCGCCGTCTCTGCAGAACCGCGCTCGCCCGGGACCTGCCCTCTGACCTGACCTGACCCGCCCGGCCCCGCGTGCTCACAGAGGGCAGCTGCGTGGCACTTGTGTGCCCGGCGTGGCCGGTCCGCGGTGGCTTGACGTTATCAGTCGTGTGACCCGGGGCGGGGGGGGTGGCTGGCGGGCTTGTTCCTGTAGCGTCTCTCCTGACTCCTTCAGTGACGGGCACCTGTCTGGGGGCTGCTTTGAGCTGCGCTCCCTGCCCCTCAGTGACCCTGCCCGGGGCCTGTGTCCTGCCGCCGCTGCCCCGCCCCGCCGTGGGCTGCGAGTTCCGCGTCAGCCTAGACTCGCCCGTTTCCCTGGACGGGCTGTAATCCGTTTCTTCGGGGCCGTCATATCCACCGTGACGAGCATCAGAGTCATCCCAGTTATGAGGGCTCCACCGGTGGGGACGTCGAGGGCCGCCTCTGCGTGCGCGGGGCGGGGTGGAAGGGGGAGGCCCTGCGCGGCGGGCAGCACGCGGGGCGCAGAGGCCGGCAACACACGCCCCTTCTCCGCGCCCCTCCCCACTCGGCGCGCGGGACACCCGCCGCTTCTCAGGTGGACCCCAGCCCCCGTTTCAGCCCCGCCCTTGCTGCTGCTGCTAGAAGGGCCGCGCAGCCAGCCCCGGCCAGGCTGGGGGTCGGGAGGGGCTGAGCAGGCCTCCCGGGTCTCGCTTCCTCTTCCTGGGACCCGGCACCCTCATCCGTCTCCGCCCCAGAACGCTGTCAACTTTTTCCTGGATTCTCTGTCCCAAGAGAGTTCTCTCTTTAAAAAACGATCTGCCAACAGTTAGTGTTTCAGGAGGGCCGACGTCTGCCAGCCCCTGGAGCGTAAGGAGAGCCTGTGCGGGGAACGGGGGCGCCGTCTGGGAGCAGCTCGTCGGGGTGAGCCCTGGACACCCGGTGTCTCCACGCTCCGCCCTGACGACCTTCCCGCCCCTTCCAGGTCCCTGACAAGCACTTCCCCGCCCTGCTGGCCTACCTGGAGGGCCTCAGGGGCCGCGCCCGCGAGCTGACGGTGCAGAAGGCGGAGGCGCTGATGCGGGAACTGGACGAGGCGGGCGCCGGCGCCCTGCCGCCCGGGGGCACCCAGCGCGCCCGGCAGGTGCTGCAGCTGCTCTCCTAGCGGGTGGCTTGGCGGCACCTGGGCCTGGTGGACCCCAGCGAGGGCAAGGGCCCTCTCTCCTGACTCCTCGACCAGGGACTCTTTAGAGGGGATGACGAGTCACCCCTCCATGGTAGAACAAGGTCATTCTGAAATGACCTGGCCTCCTGGTGGCCCGCAGGCTCCCACGGAAGGTGCTTTTTGCGGGAGACGTCTTGTCTTTCTACCAGGACTATCCTAGAGCTCAGAGCTGGCCTCTCCTGTCAGCTGGGGCCCATCCGCGTGGGGGCGTGGCCTCCTCCATCTGATGATCCCGCCCCTGCGTCTGCCTGGCCACCTGCCTGCGTTCGCTGACGGCTGGGCTGGGGTCCGTCGTGCCTCCCCCGGCTGTGTTTTCAATAAAAACAGGCCCCTGGGGGCCGTGGCTCATCACGTGACTCGTTTTCTGCCCGGGGGCGTGAGCGTGGGCTCCCTGGCCTCCCTGGGGTGATGTCTGGGGGAGCCCCTCAGGTGGGGCGTCTGCTCTGCAGCCACATCTCCAGGCACCAGGAGGGACTAGCCCTGCCCAGTCCTCGGTGCCCAGTGGCGCCCGAGTTCAGGGAGCAGCTGGGCTGCCTCAGACAGTTGGACAGGTGGGGGGCAGCTTTGGCCCACCGGGTCTGGTGCTCTGCTCTCGGGCATGGTTGGCGTCCAGCGATTGTGGATGTGCTGCTGGGGCCGGGGGTGAGGTGACTGAGGACACCGCACTGCGGTGCCCTGAGCCCTGGGAACCAAGCCCTCAAGATGGACCACAGGGCATGGAGGTCACAGGTGGAGCTCCCACCAGTCCCCCAGGGATTCTCGCCTACGAGAGCTTCAGCCCAGAAACGGGGTTCCCCAACTCTGCCACGCAGGGACACCCCTGGGGTCACCGTGGTTCCCAGTCGCGTCCAGGGCCTCTGCCCACCCCACCCCCCAACCTCTCCGCTGTGCCCAGGGCAAGGCATGTTCTCTCAGCCCCCAAACCAACGCCTAAGTGTTTCAGACCGACAGGAAGAGGACACAGGACTCCCTGGTGGTTCAGTGGTGAAGCATCCACGCTGGAGCCCAGGGGACAAGGCTTCGATCCCCAGCCAGGTGGACTCAGATCGCACCTGCCTCGCAGCAGTCGCAGCAGCGCTCCCCGTGAGCGCTGGAGCCCACTGACCCAAGCAGAGTCAGTGCACCCCAGCAAGTCCCCTCCTGCCAGGATGGAGGTCCCGCAAACCGTAACTGAGGCCACCTTGGAAGTCACTGACTTCGCTGAGTTATTCAGAAAAAAGGGAAATTGCCAACTTCAAGCTTCAGCTCAGGATGCCCTGAGCCGGGGTCACAGCACAGCCTGACGGGCACAGTTGTCAGCTGCCCTCTGCACCACGCCGTCCCCTGGGACCTGGCCATCGCTCAGGGTGCAGGTATGGGAGGCCATGGGACATTCTGTCTCCCTGGAGCCCCTGACCCTCCAGCCTCAGGCCAGCTGGGGCCCCCTGGTGGGACTCGGCCTGGGTACTTTCGGCAGGAAGTCCAATGTTCCTGCGGGTCTTAGGCTCCGCCAGCCTCGGGGGGTGACTAGGATCAGGACTGAAGCCAGCAGCCTCTGCCCCACACCCATGGCCTCAGGTCCTGGAGAGATGGGGCTGGAAAGTACACGTGAGCCCCGTGCCACCAGACACACATGCCCCGCCCCCACCCAGACACGCGTGCCTGAGCGAGTTAGAGCTAAAACTGCGCAGGCGACCCGGGTTCAATCCCTGGGTCTGGAAGATCCCCTGGAGAAGGGAACGGCACCCACCCCAGTATTCTTGCCTGGAGAATTCCATGGACAGAGGACCAGGCGGGCTACAGCCTGAGATCGCACAGAGTCGGACACCACTGTGCGACTAACTTCCTTTATTTTTAAGTTCTAGAGAAAAACGAAATACACGTGGCCGTGGGGTTTGGAAATCAGGGCCGGTCCTCACGATTCCTGACCCTGGAGGAGGTTCAGGGACTGGAGGGAACCGAGCCCCATTTCCGAGAGGACCTGCCCAGGGCCACCCCCACCGGTGAGCAGGTGCACCTATTACTGATTTGATGGCGGGCAGGTGGGGACCGCTGCCCTCGGCTCCCCTGATTTCCAGGAGCGCAGGGCATTGGCCTGGGGTCAGTGGGGCAATGAAAGCCCAACCCAGCCGAGTAAAGAGACAAATCCAGAGAAGAGGAGGGCTCGGCGGCGCCTCCACCCTCCGCTCCCCAGGCCCACTGTGCTGTCCATCAGGGCACCCATGCATGGCGCCCACAGCCCTACCCCAGGTTCTCGGGAAGCTTCTCCTCCCCACCTCTCCCCCAGATCTGTGTGCTGCCCGAGGCATCCTGGGCCGTTCCATGTGAACGTCTGGAGGGAAACGTGCCTGTCACCCACCTCCTCCCACCCCAACCTGTCCTGCTCACCAGCTCTCGCCCCGAGGGCAGCCTCCTCACGTGGTCACCGACACTCAGCACGGGCAGACCTTCAAATTCGTGCTCCTCGGATGCACCCCTCCCCCCTCCTCCTCCAGGAAGGCCCTACGGCCCCAGCTGGGAACCAGGGCCCCACGCCTCCCTCGGTCCTGTCAGTTCAGTCGGTGAGCTCTGAGCTCCAGGAGGGTGGGAACCATGCCTTGATTGCCCATGTCTCGCTCGCAGAGGTGGTGTTGGGCAGGCAGGGCTGTGATCTCAGCTGACCTCCTGCACGTCCTGGCCCGCCCCTCGCCCCTCAGAGTGTGGTCTCCACCGAGAGACCAAGAGCTGGCTTGTGGGGAGGGTCCTGGGGGATTGTAGGGCAAGAGCTCTGGGAGGAGGCCTCCCTGCAAACTCCTACGACCCGCCCCACCCCAGCCTGGCTGACCCACTCTGGGCAGCGGCTCTCCCTCGACTGGCCCACGGTCCACAGGGCACCCAGGAGCCCTGAGAACAGGGTGGGGTCTGCAGAGGTCCCGGTGGGCCCAGGGCCTGGCGCAGTGCAGAGCAAGCCGGAAACGCTGGTCCGAGGTTGGCCTCTGGGTGGACGTTGCCATGGGGCCCAGTAGCCCCGGCTCTCTCCCTGCACCCCAAGCTCAGGCAGGTGACACCCCTGTGCCTGGCACGTGGCCTTGCTGGGGAACTGGGTGAGGGCCAGTGGCGAGGGGAGCATGGGAGAAGGGGCAGCAGGAAGCCCGAGGTGCCTGTGGGAATGGGGGGTTGTGGCACCTGTTGAGGGGTTCCCAGAGGGCTGGCAGGGGCCGTGGTGTAGACAGAGGCAGCAGCAACGCCCAGGGTCTGGGGGCAGAGCGGAAGGGGACCCAGCTCTGCCCTGGGCTGTGGGGCCTGGGAGCTGGAGAAGAGAGCTAGGCTGGGAGGGGCCCTCGGGCCGGGGGGGAGGGGGGTCACCCCATCCCCTATGGTGCCCAGATGAGGCTCCCTGGCCCGGGACACACAGCCCGTGGTGGCCGCAGCAGAGAGCCCGGTGAGGGCCTGCATGTCTGTCCATCCATCCTGTCCCGACCCCAACCCCAGGGCCCTGGGAGTGTGTCACACAGCCCAGGCCTCTGCGGTCAGCGCCCCTGCAGCCTGGGCACTGCGCACAGCGCCTGGGCGGACGGCCGTGCGGTGAAGGCAGGGGCAGGCGTGGTGTCCAGGGCAGCGGCGCTGAGGCCGGGTGGGGGCAGCAGGCGGTACCTCTGTAGGAGGCCGGCGAACAGCAGGAACAGCTCCGACCTGGCCAGGCTCTCCCCCACGCAGACACGGCGGCCTGCAGGGACATGGGGCGCCGGTGGGTCCCGGGGCTGTGGGGGAAGCCCCGAGGGCGGGGCCCTGAGCTCAGAGGCCCCGGGGACCAGATCACCGCCGGCGGGGGGCTGCAGTACCTGCGGAGAAAGGCAGGAAGGCCGGCCGCTTGACAAAGCGCCCGTCGGCGTCCAGGAAGTGGCCCGGGTTGAAATGGCGGGGCGTCTCCCACTGCGTCTCGTCCAGGAGCACGGAGTTCAGTAGGGCCAGCACGGGTGTGCCCTGTGGGGGCGCCAGGTGAGCGGCGGGGCTGGCCGCTCTCCGCAGACCGGGAGCATGGGAAGCCCTGCTCAACATCTCTGTCCCTGAGACCCCGTCCCAGCCCCGTCTACCGCGGCCTAGAGGAGAGGGGGCAGGGTCTGAAGCGGCGGGGGCCTGGCCCTCGCACCTTGGGGAGCAAGTAGGGGCCCAGCTGGGTGTTGGCGACCGTGCACCGGGGCGCGTGGGGCAGCAGCGTGATGAAGCGCTGCACTTCGTGCAGCACGGCGTTAGTGTAGGGCAGGGCGTGCACGTCCTCCGGCCGCGGGAGCCGTGCGGGCCCGAGCGCGCGGTCCAGCTCCTCCTGCACACGGCCTGCGGGCGAGACAGAGGGCCAGCATGCCGGAACTCCGCCCTGCGCCCCGGGCCCCGCCCCCTGCACCCCGGCCCCGCCCCCCTGCGCCCCGGTCCTGCACCCTGGCCCCGCCCCGTGCCCCGCCCCCGCGGCCCCAGCCCCGCCCCCGCGGCCCCAGCCCCGCCCCCCTGCGCCCCGGCCCCGCCCCACCGCGACCCGGGCCCCGCCCCCTGCACCCCGGCCCCGCCCCGTGCCCCGCCCCACCGTGGCCCCAGCCCCGCCCCCGCGGCCCCAGCCCCGCCCCCTGCGCCCCTGGACCCGCGGAGACGCGCCCCCCGGCTCACTCTGCACGCGCGGGTGCTTGCCCATCAGCAGGGCGGCCCACTGCAGCGTGGCGGCGGTGGTTTCCGTGCCGGCCATGACCATGTCCAGGACACAGGCCACCACGTTGGCCTCGGTAAACAGGCCCTCGGGGTCTTTCCCCTGCAGAAGTGGGCGGGGCCGCGCTCAGCGGGAGGCAGGCTCCGTGGAACCCCCAAGAAGCCAGCCCCCTGCTCGAGACAGTCGTCGAAGACAGGCGCATGCTACGTCGCGGGCTCACGCGGCCTCGCAGCTGCCCCGCGTCTCAGGTGAGGTGACCGAGGCTCAGAGGGGCCCGGCCAGGGGGTGGAGGGGCACGGCCCAGGGTCGGTCGGCTCCCTCCCCAGCCCCTCTCCCCCAGGCGGGGCCCCAAGATTCCCCTCTCCCGCGGCCTCTGGGGCGGGGGCGGGCCTCGCCCACACCTGGCCCTGCTGGATCAGGGCGTCCAGGTAGCTCTGCTCCGGCCCTCGCGGGGGTGTGCGGCGCCGCCGAGCCTCCAGGAGGGCCCTCAGGATGGCCCGCACCTCCTCGATCTTGCGCAGGACCGGCCGGTGCAGCTGGAGGAGGGCCCCGAGCCGCGGGTAGAGGTTGAAGAGCTGGAGTGGGGGGGCAGGGCCGCGTGGTGAGGGCTGAGGGCAGGCCATCCGCCCGGAGGTGCGGCCACCTGTGCCGACCGGCAGCGCCCCAGGCTCCTGGCAGAGGTGCCACCCTCCCTCTCCCTCCCCGAGGGACCAGCAGCCCCGGGGCACGGAGGAAAGCCTCCACCTGGGTGCGCAGAGGAGGGGCCAACCAACAGGTAACACACCTGGGGTCCATGCAAGTCACAGCAGGCGGCTGCCACCGACGCCCCTGCTCCACACCCACCAGAGTGGGGGAGAGGGAGGTGGGGCCGGCCGCTGCCTTGGAAGTCACTGACTTCGCTGAGTTATTCGGAAAAAAGGGAAATTGCCAACTTCAAGCTTCAGCTCAGGACACCCTGAGCCGGGGTCACAGCACAGCCTGACGGGCACAGTTGTCAGCTGCCCTCTGCACCACGCCGTCCCCTGGGACCTGGCCATCGCTCAGGGTGCAGGTATGGGAGGCCATGGGACATTCTGTCTCCCTGGAGCCCCTGACCCTCCAGCCTCAGGCCAGCTGGGGCCCCCTGGTGGGACTCGGCCTGGGTACTTTCGGCAGGAAGTCCAGTGTTCCTGCGGGTCTTAGGCTCCGCCAGCCTCGGGGGGTGACTAGGATCAGGACTGAAGCCAGCAGCCTCTGCCCCACGCCCATGGCCTCAGGTCCTGGAGAGATGGGGCTGGAAAGTACACGTGAGCCCCATGCCACCAGACACACATGCCCCGCCCCCACCCAGACACGCGTGCCTGAGCGAGTTAGAGCTAAAACTGCGCAGGCAACCCGGGTTCAATCCCTGGGTCTGGAAGATCCCCTGGAGAAGGGAACGGCACCCACTCCAGTATTCTTGCCTGGAGAATTCCTACAGTCCATGAGATCGCACAGAGTCGGACACCACTGTGCGACTAACTTCCTTTATTTTTAAGTTCTGGAGAAAAACGAAGTGCACGCAGCCGTGGGGTCTGGAAATCAGGGCCGGTCCTCACGATTCCTGACCCTGGAGGAGGTTCAGGGACTGGAGGGAACCGAGCCCCATTTCCGAGAGGACCTGCCCAGGGCCACCCCTACCAGTGAACAGGTGTGCCTATTACTGATTTGATGGCGGGCAGGTGGGGACCGCTGCCCTCGGCTCCCCTGATTTCCAGGAGCGCAGGGCACTGGCCTGGGTCATGTGGCCGGTGAAGCCTGGAGGCTCTCCCTGCCCCCACCTCGCTCCTTGCCACCGCACCCTCCCCCTCTCACCCCCACCCCCCGGCCCAGGCTGGAACATCGACCTCTCACCTGCACACTTGGCTTCCCCAGGAGGACCATGACGTCGTCAACGAGGCCCAGCAGGGACCGGAACACAGGATCCCGGTAGTCGAACCGCTGGCCGAAGAGGAGCGCGAAGGTGATGTTGGAGGGAGCCCAGCGGAGCACGGCCAGCGGGAAGGGCCGGCCTGTGGGTGGAGAGCGGCTGTCAGGGCTGCGGGCCGCGCGGGGTGGAGGCGCCCCGGCCCCCACTCACCTCCGTAGCTGTCCAGCTGTGCCGTGAGGCACCTCAGCTCCTGCAAGACCTTGTCGGCCACGGGCGCCCTCCCCACGCCCAGGCTGTGGAGGGCGCGGACGGTGAGCTGGCGGGCGGCCCGCCAGCGTGGGCCTGAGGAGAAGAAGACGCCTGCGGGCCGCACACGCCCGGTGGTGAGTGGCCCTGGGGCAGGGTCCTGGTGGAGCCTCAGGCCCCCTGAGCCCCCAGCCCTCACCTCCAGCTGGCCTGGCGGGGCCTGTCTGTCGGTGTGCCCTGCCCCCGTTGCTCTGGGCCCGCCAGGCAGGCACCCTGGTGCTCCCCCTGGGCCTCCTGGGAGCACTCACCCATGCCTCAGAGAGGGACAAGCCCTGCAGGCCCCACGCATGCGGGCACCCTCCCCCCGCACACACCTACCCCCGCCTCTGTTGATGAGCTGGAAGATGGCAATGGGGGGCCGGCCAGCCAGCTCCTGCCTGGTGCCCACCAGGGCCTCCTTCACCGCCTCATAGCCAGTCAGCACCACCGTCTTCTGGTGCCCAAGATGCACGGTGAACACCGGCCCGTACTGTTTGCTGAGCTGGTAGAGAGGGGCAGGGTCCATCCGCTGCCCCACCCCCAGGTCCCTGGGGTCCCCTCACGCCCCTCCAGCCCCCTCTGTCCTCACCACTCCCCTGCCCCTTCTACAGATGGGCAGACTGAGGCCTGGGGGTGGGCAGTGAGCCTCTGTGGATCACACAGCGAGGCAGAGCCGGCTGCTGCTGTCTGCCGGCAGCTCTGGCCCCAGCCCTTGGATGGCGGCCTCCAGGGCCCCGTGGACCCACCTGCATCAGCGCCTCGTCCTGCTGTGCCCCCCGCAGCAAGTGGAGGTTCCCGACGAGGGGCAGGGGCCGCGGTCCCGGGGGCCAGCGGGGGGCTGGGGCTGGGGTACCGGCGCGGGCGCGGAGCAGCCCCCAGAGCGCCAGCAGCGCCAGCAGCGCCAGGAGCAGCAGGGCCATGAGTCTGGCGGGTGGCGGGCAGCTCCCCTCCCGGGTGCCGCCCGCCCTGCACCTTATGGGCCTCACGGGAGGGCGTGCCGGCACCCCACCCTCCCGCCACCCCACCACCCTGAGAATGTGGAAGGAGCAGTCTGCACCCAGGCGCTTAAAGCGACAGGCGTGCAGGGATCGTGGGGGCCAGTCTGTGCCAGGGGGCGGGGGACCGTCTGGGGGGCCGGCGGCCAGTTGGGCCCTTGGGGCCTCCTCGGCCCTCGCCTTGTTGGGGGGGACAGAGCACAGTGACCGTCTACTCCCCGCAGGATCCGCCTCTGCCCCGGCTCCCCACCAGAGCCAGGGCTCCAGGGCCTTGGGCCCCACCCTCCCCAGGCTCTGAGCCTCCCTCCCCGGGAGCCCCGTGGCCCGCCCAAGCCCACCAGCGCCTGTGTCCATCCAGCACCTCTGTGCCTGGGCCAGGGCGGGCATCAGGTCTACACGGCCAGCGCCTGAATGCTGGGGCTCCAGAGCCCGACAGCGAGCTTGCCAGAGTGGCAGTGTGCCCCTTGGGGGCTGTCGGAGCCCGGCCCCCGGGAAGACGGCCCTGGTCTCCCCGGGACAGGGTGGGCATGAGGGCAGGTCGGCTGCGCAGAGGGGCCCAGCCTGCAAGCAAGGCCGCTGGGGCGCCAGGTGCCGGGTTTATGAGCTCTCTGTCTGGGCTGCACTCTGCTCCAAAGCCTGGAGGCCCAGCTGGGAGGGAGGAGGCGCCCTTTGGAATCGAGCTCTGAGGGGCCAGAGGCTGGTGGCCCCAGAAGCAGCTGGGCCTGTGCTGGGCCTCCCGCCCCGGCAAGCGGCAGCGGGACCTCCCTCCCTGCCGCTGGGCCCCTCGCCCCGGGCCTGTCCCCTGGGCTGACATCTGTGCCCCTACACCCACCCCAGAGCCAAGGCAGCCTGCGGGCCCTTGGCCCTCCCAACCTCCATTTGCACGCCTGCCGTGATGGGGTGCTCACTGCCTCACAGGCAGCCCGTCCAGATACACGGTCCTGGGGTTGCCAGGAGGGGTAACTGCTCTCTAGCCGCTTGGTCTCTGGGTCTTTTGGGCTGAGGAGCTGTTCCCAAGGTCCCTACTGGGCGCAGAGGCTGAAGGCACAGCACAGTTCAGGTGGTTAACTCAGCGTGCATGTACTGAGCTCTGTGTCTGACCAGGCTCTCTAGGGGCTAGGGCTGCAGGAGTGGGCGCTGCAGGGATCCTGAAGGGTCCTCGCAGCCCAGCGGGGGCGACTGGGGGGCATGTGGCCGTGACTTTGCGCAGAAAACCCCTCGGGCGTTGGAGCTGGAGTGTGGGTCTCAGGAGGACGGGCATTCGTGAGGAGGGGACAGCTTGTGTGGACCTGCAGGGGCGGTGTGTGGGGGGGCCCTGGCAGCCGTGGGTCACGACCGCAGAGCCACACTGGGGGCCCAGCCTCGTGGGACGGGCAGTGTGGCTGCGGGGCTGGAGGGGAGCACGCATCCCCGTCGGGGGCTCTGCTCCGGGCCGGTGAAGCCCGTGCGCAGGGGCCTGCTGGGCGGGAGCCGGGTCTTGGTGCTGCCGCAGTGCGTGGGGAGGCCGTCTCGAGGCCCATCCTGACAGAGCCACCCCTGGCGTCTGGAAGTGGGCTCAGCTGGGCGGCGCGGTGGCCCGTGCCCCAGGGGTGCAGGGGGCGGGCCCCACAGCACCTGCTGAGTGACCTGCTGCTCTGCCTGCATCCTGTCCAGTGAGGGGGGCACCGCGGGGAGGGTCCTGGGAAAACCCAGACTGGCTGGAGCAGGGCACTGGGTCTAAGGACGCTCCCCCGACAGTCACGTTCCCCCAGAGCCTCCGAACAGGGGCCTCTTTGGAGGGCGGCTCTTTAACCCAGTCACCTCGCCCCTCATTCAGTGACAGAGGCAAGGGACCCGGGAGCCGCAGAAGCTGGCGGGGGCAGGAAGGACCCCCCTGGAGCCATCTTCGGTAGGCGCCCTGCCTTCTGGCCTCCGGAGCTGAGTGGGTGGTGGTGGTGTTTCCAGCTCCCCCAGGCTATGTCCGTTGTGGGGGCAGCCCTGGGAGGCCTTGGGAGCCTTGGGATGGTTCAGAACATCACCCAACTCCAGAAACACGGCAGACGGGTCACATGGGTCCCTTCGTGGGGTCGCCATCTAACCGCCTGCCTGGGGGTCACTTAGTCCCCCCGGGAACGGGGGTTCGCTCTATTTGTTGTCTATGACCGACGGGGCCCAGAGGCCACCAAGCCGACCAAGAACAGGACAGATGCAGCTGAGCCCCCGTAAACACACAGAGGACTTCTGTCTCATGGAGGAGGTCACCCCAGAGGCTCGGCTCTGCTGCCCGTCAGACGTTAACGCGTCCGGAGCCTGCTCGGCGGGCTTGTCTGGTGCTCTCTCCTCTGACTGGATGTGATTGTCGGCATTTGCACATTTCTCTTTGAAGCAGCCTTGCCGTCTCGCCCTGTTCCCTCGTTAACGGGCAAGAAAAAGGTCGGCCGTGTGCTCCGTACCTGTTAGTCTGAGAGCCTTTTGAAAATTACACTTGGACAGCAGAATTTATTAACGTCAAAACACTAGCAAGATCTGGTTTCAGGCCAGGCTGGGTTCGGGGGCCCAGTGACCTCATCAGGACCCTGATGAACCCTCCTCTCTCTTGGGTCTGCAGGCAGCACTCTGGGCTGGGCTGGGGAGTGGGGGTTGTCGGGCAAGCGGTGTTTCCGTGTCTGCCCCTGGTGGCCAGGCAACCACCTGCTCCGAGGCTCACCTCCTCCCAGCTGCAGTCCAGGGGGCAGTTCTGCCAGCCCCGTACTGCTGCTCGAGCAGAAACCTGGGAACTGTGTGGTCAGAAGTGAGTGGCCGGGGTCCCCTGGGGCTCAGGTCACACCTGGCCTGACGCCTGAGGCGCAGGTTGTTCCCTAGAGGGCTCTGGAGTTGCACAAACCACACCTGGCCCCTCCGTCTACTCCTCGGCTGAGATGGCATCTTCCAGTGGCAGCTCCCAGCCCATAAGCTCTCCATCTACTTGGCCCTCAGCCATGGCGAGCCAGGGACTGTGCCCTTGAATCTGGGTGGGGGATAGTGACCGTGATGGAGGCAACGTTCTGAGACTTTGGAGGTAGGCCATGAAGGCCACACGGCTTCCACCTGTTGCTTCTGGGATCCTTTGTGCAGGACACAGTCAGCATCCTGGGAGGAAGCCCTGGGAGGCGGGCAGAGGGCCACGGGGACAGGAGCCACCGCCCCAAGACCCAGGCCCAGCATGCAGCCTCGCGTGGTCAGTCCTGAGGGGCTTCCCTATCCTGAGGTGTGGTGGCCCCAGCGGATGGCCCATGGGGCCGTCTCCACGAGGCCTGCCTTCTCCCCGCGTTTCGGAGCACAGTGGATCACTGCTGTGAAACAGCTTGTTTGTTTCAAACAGCGTTTGTTACACAGTGGAAGAAAACTCATACACTGGCTGTGTAACCCTGGGCAAGGGGCTTGCCCTCCGTGTGTCTCTATGTGTGACCTGAAAACTGCATCCATTCTTCAGAAATCATTTGTAACTTCACTTTGCAGTTTCTTTGTTTTTGGCTGCACCAAGTCTGTGTCCTACGCACAGGCTCCCTCTGGTGACGAGCAGGCTTACTCTTCGCTGCAGTGCTCAAGATTCTCGCTCAGGGGCTCCTTGTGGTCCAGGGGCTGTAGCGTCCGTAGTTGTAGTCCTCAGGCTTTCGAGGGCGGGCTCAGGGGCTCCAAGGCACATGGAGCCTTTCCCTACTGGGGATCGAAGCCACGTCCCCTGCGTTGGCAGGGGGATTCTTAACCGCCAGACCACCAGAGTCTCCCCAAATGTTTTAAATTAACTAATTAATTAAATTGTTGGCTATGCTGCATGGCTTATGGGATCTTAGTTCCTTAAGCAGGAATCGAAACCAGGCCCCAGGCAGTGAAAGCATCAAATCCTAACTACTGGACTGCCAGGGAATTCCCTCTTCAAAAGATACTAACTGAATAGCTACTGTGTGCCAGGCACTGTGAGCCCATGAACAACAGCCCAGCATGTAAGAGGGTTTCCAGAAGCATTACTCCCTGCTTTTTGACCCAAACATTTGATGAACTGCTGAACATCTCCTATGAAGCAGTAACTACTTGGCAGGCTGACACCTCCTGGCCGTTGGGCCTCGGGGCTTCATGGGTCCCCCAGGGCCGCCCCACGGAGAGGAGAGGTGGGGGGGAGCGGTCCTTTCCACTGCTAAGTGGTGCCATCTAGTCGCAGGGAAAGGTGCTCTCTGCTGGGTCATAAACGCTTCTGTTGTTCGCAGCCCTGGAGCATTAAAGAGTAACCAGTGCAGGGCCCCTGGCTCCTGTGGTGTCGACGGCTGATATGGCAGGGACGAGGAACACGTGCCATCTTCCTCCAGTCGTTTTCTGTGGGCCCGGAGCCCCAGGCCGACTCAGGCCCGGCGACAGGGCTGGGCTTTCCCCATGGGCCCGGCCCACTGACTTTGGTGGAGCTCTGGGCGGGCTCCGGACAAACAAGGTGGAATCCCACCTCAGGCCAGAGGTTGGGCGGTGTGCACCACGGGGGCCCTTGTGAGTGGGTGCGGGCATACTGGATGCCTTCTGCAGAAGGGGGCATCCAACCCAGGCCCTGTGGGGAGGGGGTGCTGCTGGGACTGGCGGGCAAGCCCCCGACATTACAGGGGGCAGTGGTGCTGGGCCTGGCGGGAGACTGCTTGTCCAGGGGACCAGCTGGTGACTCTGCGGTCCTGAGCGCCCTGTGTGCTTATGACTAGGGTCTGGCACGTGGCTGGCGCCAGGGACCGCTACGTGGGTGGAGTGGATGCGTAAATGGGGGTTGGAGCTCAGGGAAGAATCAGACAACAGGGTGGTGGGCGGGCGGCCACCCACCTCCATCAGCTCTGCCCAGGGTACAAGGTTGGGAGGAGCCCTGCTGCAGAGAGCTGGTGACCCCCCCGACCCCAGCCCCTCCCCTGCCTTTACTGTTGCTGTTTCCGGTTTTCACTGTTTACGGTAATAAACGACCACCAGGAGCTTTCCTGCTGCAGTGCATTTTCACTCTTTAATCTGTTGAATCGTGTGCCTGGATCCACGTGTTGAAGTCCTAGCTCCCCGTGCCTTAGAATGTGACCTTTCTGGGAACAGGGCCACTGCATATGTAGTTAGCTAAGGTGAGGTCATGGGGTGGGTCCTAATCCTCATGGAAAGATGCTGTGTGGACACAGACACACCGGGAGAGGCCACGTGGTGGGGCCGAGGGGGTGATGTGTCCACAAGCCAGGGGCACCAAGGGTTGCTGGCGATCCACCAGCAGGGAGCGAACACCCGGCTCTCGCATGACTGGCCCCCGGAACTGTGAGAGGAGTCTCTGCTGCCCTAAGCTGCAGCCTCGCGGGGATGCAGAGGCCCCCGCCCCTGCCAGGGGCAGCCTTCCAGGAGCGCCCACCTGCCCTTTGGCTTCTTACGGCTCGAAGCTGTGTGTCCTTGGGCAAGTTGCTGACCCTCTCTGAACTTCGTTTCCTCGTCCTAAATAGATGGCGCCTGGACCCTCTGCCATTGCGTTGCCTCGAGGATAGTAAGAAACCCCAGCGCAGAGCAAGTGCCCGAGGGTCCCGGCCTCTCGGAGCCCAGGGGCGGGGCCTGGGTGCGAGGGGCGGGGTCTCGGTGCGGATCAGGGGCGGCTCGCCGCTCGACGTGCTCGGCGCTCCCGCGGGGGCCTGCTCCGCGATCGGCCGGCCGGCCTGCGTGCGGCGCGCGGCGCGCTGGGAGAGTCCGGGGGCCGCCATCATGTCGACGGCTATGAACTTCGGGTCCAAGAGCTTCCAGCCGCGGCCCCCGGACAAGGGCAGCTTCCCGCTCGACCACTTCGGTGAGCGCGGGCGGTCCGGACTCGCCGGCCGGGCCCGCACAGCGCTGGGGCGGCCCTCTGCGGCGCGGCCCGGGGCAGGGCGGGCCGGCGTCCGGCGCGGAGGCGGGAGCCGGGGCTTCGAAACGGCTTTCGAGAGGCTCTGTATTTGCCAGGCTTTGACCGAGAAATATTCCGGGCCGAGGGCGCCGCCGCTGGGACGCCCGCCTTTTCCTGCCCTCGCTCTCCCGCCTGGAACATTGTCCCTTCTCCTCTGTTTCCGGAGTGTTTCTGAAGGAAGCTAGTTTCCCGAGGAGGAGGAGGAGGAGGAGGAGGAGGAGGAGGGCTGCCTGTAAGGTTGCTGGGCGGGCATGTCCTGTTTTCACTTTAAAAAGAAAATGTTTTTCTGTTTCGTTCCAGGTGAATGTAAAAGCTTTAAAGAGAAATTCATGAAGTGTCTCCGGGACAATAATTTTGAAAATGCTTTGTGCAGAAATGAATCAAAGGAATACCTAGAGTGCAGGATGGAGAGGCAAGTACCTGCCAACCAGGACTTAGGCCTTCCCCGCCCACCGTGTCTCCAGCTGAAATGTTTGTCCCAAGAGGCCTCACCCAGGCCTGGCTTCTCCTTGTGTTTGGACCCGAGGGGCTGCCTGCCTGTGAAACTGAGGCATCTCGGAGACGAGTTGTACTCAGCTGTTGGCAGCCGTGGGCACCTTTTCTCCAGTGACTGCATTCCTAGAGTTTTTTCCTTCCAAATGTGTGATGAGTCATTCAGGTTTCCCAATCGTACATCATAAAAATGCTGAGTGAGTGAAAAGATCTGTGGGTACAGAGCTTGTTCTTAAAACATTCTCAGAACATAAAATACGTGCTGCTTTGCTTGACATCCACTCGGAGCTGTCTGTAGTGTCGACAGGCAAGACAGTGGCCGGAGAAGCGGTGAGAGATGAGTGCCTCTTCCCGTCTCAGCCAGAGTGCCCAAGACCCACCTTTAGACAAAAGGAAAACTCTTCTAACTGACCCACTGAGATTTTACTTCAGAAGTACCATTGTAAGGCATCATGGGGAAAGCATGCAACCCGTTATTATGTGCTTGGGTGGAGACTTTTGTTTCTGCCTTTTGAGCCCTTTGCTCAGAAGGGAACCCAGTCTGTCAGAGGCCTTGTCTGATTACAGGTTGACAGAAAGTGATGCACTTGGGCCTGTTGTCAATATTTGCTTAACAGACTCGGACCTTCCCCTCCAGGCAGGCTCGGCGGTGCTTCTTGGGCCCCAGGTGCGTTGAGGGCTCTGCGGACGTTTGGGAGTTTGAGGGAGGTGGGCCGCCTTGGCGCTTGGGCCTCAGGTGGTGCCCTTCTCCTGCCTCGTGAGTCACGCAGGCTCACAGGTGTTACAGGGTAACGGTGGGCTGGCCTGACGCCAGCTGTCATCTCTGCAGGAAATGGCAACCCACTCCAGTGTTCCTGCCTGGAGAATCCCAGGGACGGGGGAGCCTGGCGGGCTGCTTGCTGTCTATGGGGTCGCACAGAGTCGGACACGACTGAGGCGACTTAGCAGCAGCATGCTTCGCTCACTCTCTCCAGTCGAAACATTGAGCTCAGGGAGTCACTTCTTGGCACTGCCAACCTTGGTGACAGAGTTTGGAGCTCGTCTCTGCCCTGTGCCTCCCCGAAGCTGGGGTCACCATCCCCGAGTCGGTCGTCCCTGGCCCGGCACAGGGTTGCCTGGAGGGTCAGTTGCTTTGGCTCCGGAGCCACTTCTGCTGTGAGAGAGGCCTTCCCTGCAGGGCCACCAGAAGGGCTGTCTTTTCCCGGTTCGCCCCTGGGCCTCTGAGGAAGGCCCGCAGACGGGAAGGCATCAGCTGCTCTGCAGGTTCCACGATTCAGGCGGCCTCACGGGCTGGTCAGGCCACGTGTGGTTGTGAGGGGTGTGTGTGCTTCTGACTGGGTCCATATCTTGCCCACTTGCTTCTCCATCACTCTTTTACAAAGCTGCTTCCTCTCCGTGTGTTTCCTCTTTGCTGATGCCCCACACCTTCCTTTCGTGTGCCTCATGCGCGTGTTTTTAGGAACTGGGCCTCAGTAGGATTTGTCAGGTGGCTCCCATGGGCCCCGTCGGCCCGGAGTGGTGTCTGCTGCTGAGGGCGGGGCTCCGCTTCCTCACGGCAGCTTCTGTTAACATCGGGCTTGCACGGTCAGCAGAGACACAGCGCATCCTCGTGGGGGCCAAGGCCTCAGGTCGGCCGGGCCTGCTGACCTGGCGTGGATGTAGAGCATCTGGTCGTGGGAAAGCACTGGGCCCGACCAGGTGCAGCCCGGTGCTCCCCTCAGGAGGGTCTGTCCCGACCGGCCCAGCTCCCGGGCTTCGTGCCCTTGGCTGTGGCGCGCCCGCTGTGCTCACGGCCCACAGGGCTGCGTCTTCAGATCCTCCACCGCTGTGCGTCTTGTCTTTCCGAGCAGAGGCAGCCAAGGGTCTCTGATTTTAAGGATCCTGGGATTAGGTTGGGTCCCCTTGGATAATCCACGGTGGTCTCCTCTGAGTTGGCTGACGGGCAGCCTTGTTTCCTCAGCAGCCTTAATACCAACCCCCTGCCCCTGGTATCAGGTCTCACTCAGATTCTAGGGCTCAGGGCGTCACCTGGGGGCCCTGGGCCTGTCAGCCACATTGTGTGTGAGTGGCCGGTTCTGGGAGCCGTGTTCTGCCTGTAGTGGGAGCTCATCGCTCTCCGCGCCCTTGGGTTTCAGGAGCGCCTCGTGCATTCTGTCGCTGTGGGGTCAGTGTCATCTGTTGCCAGCTGGGTTCCGTGAACTGGTGTTTGTCATTTGGGGGATGTTGTCCTAAGGACTGTTGCCAAGCCTCTGGGCTTTGTGGGTGTGGCGGGCAGGGGCGCAGGGGCCTGCGCAGGGGAGCACGGCAGGGTGCGGGTCGGAGGCTGCTGTTCCAGGAGGGGGTGGAGGTGCCTGGGCCCGAGCGGGCGCATGGACCCTGACAGCTCTCACGTTTCCTTTCAGGCAACTGATGGCACAGGAACCCCTGGAAAAGCTCGGATTTGGAGATTTGATTGGTGGGAAGTCAGACAAAAACTGAGCTGTGCTGGGAGGAAGCCTGCCTCCCCAGCGGCGTGCTCGTAGGCGCCGTGACTCAGGAGGGGATTGTGGGGGTGCCTGCGAGATGCCGCTCGGGACCGTGCCAGACGCCTCTCCCTGGTGGATGTGCCTTGACACTGGGAACGGTGCGTCTTCTGAAGCTCCCGGAAGGATTTTGGAAAAGCGGTCTCCCTTTTGGATTGCTGTTTCCCTTGGGCTTGTGAAGGTTTATCCTAAGTTCCCGTAGGTGACGGCCCCCGGGGAGGTAAGGTGCCGGGTGGTGTCTGCCCACCAAGAGGGCACCGTGGGCGCCAGTGAGATGCTGGGTTCACGTCACAGGCTGTGTGTGTCCTTTCTGTGCTGGTGGTAGTCAGCTCAGAACGCCACGTAGAAGTGACGCAGGCGTCAGGAGAACGCTCCTAGCGAGTGGGTTTTGCTCTAGGTAGTCAGGAGAACGCTCCTAGCGAGTGGGTTGCTCTAGGTACTCATAGCATATTCTCTGTCCCTTTCCTTTCCTTTCCTTTCCTTTCCTTTTTTTTAAAAAAAAGCAGTGGGTAAGCCTGGAAGGGGAAACTGGCTTCTGACATACCTGGCTTGATTCTTTCCTGGTGATCCGTAGCAGGTGACACTGTACAGTCAGCTGTTTAGTTTCAAGAAGTTGTCTGCTGTAACCGAGGAGCGGGCTCTCTGCCCTTGTCAGGCGGGCACGCGGCGGCCTCTGGCGCTTGTCCTCTGAGGAGCGGCCAAGCCTGCGGCCAGCCGCAGTTCTTGGCCGTGAGGGGTCAGGGCAGCGTGGGCCCGTTGAGCGCTGCCCGAGTGCTGTCAGACCCCAGGGTGCAGACCCCAGGGCTGTGTTTCTGGGGCGCCTTGTGGGTTCAGAGCCTCAGCGAAGACCCTGGACTTGCCCTGTGACTCCCTCCCTGGCCCCAGTCAGCTCAGGTTTGTCCCAGTGTGGTCGGGGGGCGGGGGGCGGGGGGGTGCCAGGAATACCCAGGTGAGGGCCCTGACCCCCTCCTGCTTGGCGGCCCAGGCCGGCTGTGGGGAGCCCCCACGCCTCCCCGGCCACGTCCAGTTGTCTGCCTGGCCTCCCTCCCCTCGGTCCTGCGGGCAGCCGTGCTCACTCAGGCCCTCCCCTCGCTCCCTCCAAGGCCGGCTGTCTGCTGGGGGCTCCGGCACCGCAGGCCCCGTGGGGGTCCAGCCCCCGGCGCTCAGTGTGTGCTTTGTCAATGGGCAGCATCGCCTCTGCCTACGCTTCTAGCTAGTTTATGAAAAGCCTTGCTTTTTGTCACCAAGCCGAGCCATGGCAATACCCAGTGTGATGCACAGGGTTATTGCGGCGTTGTTTGTAATTGTAAAGCATTGGGGTGACCTGGCCACCCATGCTTGTCCCCAAGGCAGGGCCCTGGGCGGCTGCCGGAAGGGCTGGGGGAGACCACGGTGTGCCCTGCATGGCCCTGCAGGTGGTGTGAGAGAGAACTTGGGGCCCAGAAGGCAGCGTGGCGGGAGCGGGCCGTGGGTAGGGAAGCAGACGCAGAGGTGTGTACACGCGCTCGTCCCCGTTCAGACGGACCTCCCTTCGCTCTGGGTCCCGGGGGCCTGGGGTCAGTGACCCCTGGTAGCGAGGGGCTTGTCTGGTGGCTGACTCTTTGATTTGAGCCTCTCCCCAGCAGGGAGACCCAGGGCCAGAAAGTCCATTTGACCCTGGACCTTCTTGTGTCAGACAGTAAGGAGCTGCCGAAGCCTTGATGGGCTTGTCAGGAGCGCGGCAGGGCTCCCCGTGGCCTGGTTGGCAGCAGCAGGAATGACCGTTAGGGTTTGGCCGCAGCATCAGTTCCTGCCGAGGAGTCCCGCTGAGGGAGTCACAAGTGGATGAACGTTCCCGCACAGGAAGAGACAGCCCTCCTCTCAACCCCAGCCCGTGTGGAAGGATGGGCATCCGGGCGTCCGTGTGTCCGGAGGTGGGTGGGCAGCGTTAGGTGAGCGGGTTTGCCTGTTCTGGAGGACGCCCCGAGAAGCACTCAGCCAACAGCTAAAACCTCTGGGATGTTGCCCATGGCAAGGTCCACACGGCACCTGCTCTGATCTGCCCCACGGAGGCGGCGTCACAGCTGCTTTCTCTGAGCGCGTCACCTCTGTCTCCGAGGACACACTGACGTGCCTGGCCCGAAGGCCAAGCCTGGCATGAGGACCCACGGTGCCGTCCCCGAGGACGGGCGAGGGACTGCTGGTTGCTCGCAGCGTGTCACGTCCACACACGGGGTGTCGGCAGGAGTGGGCAGACTGGCCTGCTTCTGCAACTTTTGGAAGTTTGGAGTTATTTCAAAATAAAGAATTTAAAAAATGTTGCGTGCTCATCTCTTTGTAGTTGAACTTTGTACATACAAGACTGGGTGAATTTGTGTTTTGAAACACATTTGGGAATCCCACAGAGAACGCAGCTGTGGTGGCGTCGCGAGGGGGCGCGGGGCCGGAGGACCCCGCACGAGGACCGCGGGCTCCTCGTGGAGGCGCGGCCGCTCCTGCAGCCGCTGCTAAGAATGCGAGGCTTCGTCTGGTCCTGCCAAAGCCCCCGTGAGGTGTTTTTGGTTGCCCATCATTTGTCAAGTAAAGAATGCATTTTACTTGTCGTATCTGCTTGTCTCAATGAGCCAGTGACATTACTAGAGGGCCCTGAAGACAATGGGCAGAACGTTCTCCAAGCGTCTTCCTTAGGCTTATGTCAGGGCAGTCTGACGACCACCGTCAACCCTGGGCCCGCAGCCACCTTCCTGAAGAGCGATGCTAATGGAGCCCCTGGGACGGGAGCTGGGGGCGCAGGGCCAGGCCCTCTGCCTTAAGAAGCAAGCCAGCTCCTTGTAACAGCTCTGGAAAACTCGAGTGGAGGAAAACAAGGTGGTTGGAATAGCTTTTACTCTGTGTCTGCTTAGGGAGGCAGTGCTTTTGTTAAAAAAAGCAAGTTAGGTTCTTTCCCCACTAACAGGATCAGCACAAACTCGGTGGCTTAAGCAACACAGTTACGCTGAAGACTGGAGGCCTCGTGTTCAATAGCTCCCGCAAGCTGGCTCCTTCCCAGGCGCTGGGCAGGGTCTGCGTCCTCCTCTCCCAGCTCCTGCGGGTGCCAAGCTCTGTGGCCCGTCCTCGTCCTGAGCTGGTGGCTTCTCCCTCGGAGACTGCCTCCTCCCCCGTCCTCTCTCTGACCCGGGGCCCCCACCTCCCTCCAGGAGGGTCCTTCATGATGATGTCGGGCCACCCAGGTATGGGCAGCTTAGAACCGGGGGACACAACAGAGAACCCCGCTTGTTTCATATACGTGAACAGCTTAAACTGGGGGACACGGAGAACCCCGCCTGTTTTACACACGTGGCTCACGTGTTACTGTGTGCGGCGCTTTGCGGTGGCTCACGTGTTACCGTGTGCGGCGCTTTGCGGTGTGCGGTGGTTTTATTACCCAGTAGACGTCCTTCAGAGGAAACTGAAGGGTGTGCGCGTTGACCTCACTCCTGCTGGAGAGAAGCCCGTGGCCTCTGCCCTCCCTGCATCCTGGACGGCGCGGCTCCAGCCCTTGGGAGCAGCGGGGGTCTTAGGTGGCTGCTCTCTGTCCTTGGGAAGCATGTGGGGGCAGCGGGGGCCCAGAGCAGGACAGCCCCTCAGCCCCGGGGTCCGGGAGAGCTTCCCGGAGCGTGTGGAGTGGGCCCCGGGCCGGCCCTTGGTGGACAGGGCCGGCGCGGCACCGTGCACGGGGGGCCGCCTGTTTTTCTTTGTGACTGTTTATAACAAGCATCTATCGTTTTTTAGAAACAATAGAAACATCAACTAGGGGAACAGTCTTCTGAAGGTGCCAGGCTGTTTTACCAAGCTCGGGCTTACAACGTCGCGAGGCTGGGGTTAGGGTTGGCTGGAGGGGGCCGGCCGCCCGGTGACAGAAGCTGGACCTGGGAAGGGCCCTGCTCCACGGGCACAGACTGTGGCGGCGTGGCGGCCCCTGCTGGCCGGGGGTGGCGCCGCAGTGCCTGGGGACACCTGCAGGAGGGCGGCCGCCTGGGGCCCCCAAGGGCGCAGCGAACCTGCAGTGGCCTCCACCCTCCGGGAGTGACACAGCAGGCCAGGGCTGTGCGCCTCTGAGGCCCTGGTTGCCCCTGACACGGGGGGCCAGGCTGGAGGCCCCAGCTGAGGCCCAGTCCCCAGCGCCTGCGCCCCTGGTCACCCCGGGCTCAGGGAGCAGTGAGGGGCTGCAGGCGCTCGCCGTCCACACCTGCGGGCTGTGTGCCCAGGGGGCAGTGGGGCCCCTGCAGAGGAGACCGCCCCGGGGCAGAGGGCGCTGGGGGAGGGCCAGGGCCGGGCTTTTGCCCCACTCTGAAGAGTCCCGGGCGTGGTGATGCGGGGAGGGTTCTGGAGAGGAGACCCCTGTGCCCGCGCTGGCGGCAGCTCCCCAGGCTTGGCTTCTGACCCCAGCGCCTGATGGTTGCCATCCTCACGGCCCCGGATGGGCTGCGGTCAGATGGTGGCTGATGCCCCTCTAACACCGTACCCGGTGCCTGGCACATGAGCCGGGTGGGGGGCGGGCGGGAGGTGGGGGACCCCCACTGGGCCTTGGCAGGTGGCGGCTCAGGAGAGACTTGGGGAGACAGGGCAGTGGCGGGAGCTGAGTCCTCTCCCAGTCTTGAAGGCGGGGGTCCTGGGTCCTCCTGGGTTGGAGGCTTCCGGCCCCACCTTTTGGTGGGCGGGCAGCGGCTAGGCCCCACCTCTCGGTGGGCGGGACAGCCATAGACCCCACCTCTATGTGGGTGGGGCGGTCGCTAGGCCCCACCTCTGGGGCGGGGCAGGAATCTCCTGGGGAGGGCGCGTGGGAGGCTGACGGGCGGACAGCGTGGGGCACAGACCCTCCCCGGGAAGGCCGGGGCCCCTCACGCCCCGCCTGTCCCCCCGTCCGCGGCCCGACCTGTCCTGTCCCTGCGTGTCAGCCCAGGACCTGGCCCTGCCGTGTGCGCAGCCTGCAGGGCCTGGTGAGCTGAGGGGTGCTTCCACGGGGCTGTGGACTCCCAGCACCTCGCCCTGCAGGTGGGGCGGGGTCCCTCGCGCTCATCCCACTGACAGGCCTGGGGCTGGTCCTGCAGAGAAGCCTCGGGCAGCCGGTGAGCAGGGCCTCGCAGCCCCGGCTCCGCGCCCCTGAGGACCGCTGACCCGTCCATTCCGCGGGCCTGGTGGCTCAGCACGGGCTGGAAGGGGCAGGCCCGAGGCCCCGGCCCGCCATGGGCGTTCACGCCCGGCTGCCCTTCCCGACCGCTGCGGTTCGTCCGGGCTGTAGCGCTGCAACGCTGCTGTCTTTTCAGCGGCCGAGTCCAGACCCTGTGCCCACGCCTCCGCCGACGGACAGGGGTTGCCCCGCTTTGGCTCCTGTGAGAGCGCTGCGGTCAACTTTCAGGCACACGTTTCTGAGCGGGTGCGCGTTCTGTCTCAGGCGCGCACTTGGTGGAGTGGGTGATGCTCTGTTTATGGGTCCGCGCTGGTGCAGCCGCCCCCCCGTCTCCCGATAGCTGTGATGCTAGGTACGTGTACGTCTGTGTGTCTTCCTGGGAGAGAGTGCTGCTCAGGTTCTCTTCTCACTGGCTTGTCAGAGGTCTTTGTGAGTTTTGAGTCACGCTAATTTGTGAACTTTAAGTCTGGGGCTGGATGTCAGTGCTCAAAGAGCCGGGGCCCGGGACACAGCATCACCGCGGCCGCAGCCCGCTCCCCAGACCGCACCTGGGCCTCCCCTGGCTCCCACGCCCGCCCCAGGGGGGCACCCTGGGAGCCCAGGTCCTCCAGGAGCCCGGGGGGCCTGCAGACACCTCCCCATGCCCCATGCTTGTTCTCTTCAGGATACCAGGCAGAAACTCTTTAAATGTCCCCACACCCACTGAACGAGCCCTGGAGCTCTGCCCCCACGGAGACCCCACCCCACCCATCCCCTCTGGGGACCCCCCCAAGACCCTCCCGGGTTGCTAGGGCCAGCGGCGCTCGTAGACGGACACACGGTCCTGGTCCCGGGACCGTCCCCACCGCCCCGGCTGTGGTTCGGGGAGGGGCGCACACCCTACACACTGAGGGTCACCTTTCTTTGGGGTGTTTCTGTTTCCTTTGCTGGGGTGGGGCTGGAGGCTGAGGCTCAGGAATTACACAGGGTGAGGGCTTTAAAACAGGAACTGTGCCAGCCACACCGGAAGCCGCCGCTCGCGGCCAGGCGTGTCAGCCGTGCCTCTGTGCGTCTCCCACATTCTGGGAGGTGCTTGCTTCCTCAGCCCCCAGAGTCCCCATGGGGACCTTGCCCCCAGCTGCCACCCAGTCCCCGACGGAGAACTGACCCCAACCTCCCAGCTTGTCCACTCCTGGGAAGACCCGTGGGGTTCCCGGCCCAGGTGTGGCTCAGCAGGCCGGGCGGGGATGGAGGGTACAGGGAGGAATGCCCCAAGGGCCCTCCCAGGCCCAGGAGGGTTTGGGCTGAGCCAGCTTCTGGCTGGGTTCCTGCCCTGCTCCTGTCTTGCCCAACGCCACCCCGGAAGCTTGTGGTTGCTCAGCCCCAGCCACGACGAGGCCAGGAAAGGCTGGAGGACAGTGTCCACTTTCCCTCCCCCATGCACCCCAAACCCAGGTCTTAGGCAGGGATGCTGGTGGGGGCGGTGGACACAGCCTGGGGCTCCCCGTTTTCTCCCCTTGGTAGACGGATCCCCGCTGCTCAGGGCTCTGCACAGAACAGGCGCACTGAGGGTGCTGTCGAGGGCCTGGCCGCCTGGCAGGCCCCTTCTGGGTGCCCTGCCCCACCCAGGCTGGAGTGCCAACCCCTCTGCCCTGCAGAAGTCCCTCAGGAGTCTGGGCACCGCTGCCAGGGGCTGGTGGCCGGCATCCCATGGGGTGCCCGCTTCAGCCCCGGCGCCGCCTCCTGTCAGCTGTGTCTCTGTGCCTGCACCTGTCGCCCTGCAGCCCCTGGGGCTCAGGTCCTGCCTCTTGGGCCCTCCCCTCCCTTGCTCTCCGCCCCGTCCTCGTGACTCCCCCACCTCCTGCCCGGCCCCCCTCTACCCGGCCCTGCTGGGGGGCCAGCCGCGGCCTCCATGCCATCGACTGCCCCAGACTCTGTCTCCAGCCCTCAGGAGGACCGCTCCCCGGGTTTCCCGGGCACTTTAGCGCCCTCCCCAATCCTCAAAGCCACCCTCAGGCTGCAAGGCTCTGAGTCCCAGGCGTTTTCCTGTCGGTGTGTCCCCCACACCTCGGTGGGCAGGACTGGCTCCCGGCCACACGTGCCCCCTCCCGAAGCAGACAGTGTGGTCACTCCCCTTGCTCCTGCCCCCTCAGCACAGGGGCCGGGCGCTGGCCTCCAGCCCCTCTGACGAGCCCCCGGAGCCTGGGCAAGGGCCTGCCGGGCATGGCCCGCCCGGGGCTGCGTGTGTCCTGCGCCCTGGGAGCCCCACATCAGCCCAGTGCACCTGTGCTTCCCTTTGGCCTGGGAGCCCGGCCAGGGGCTGCAGAGCTCCGTCCTGCCTGTCTCTTTAAGGATCTCACGTCCAGACCTCTGTCCTTGAATCCGCCTCCCTGGACCGTGTCATCACCCCCATAGTCGGATGGGAAGACAGAAGGTGAAGGACCCGCTGCGGACAGGGCGCGGCTGTGTGCTCGCCCGCCTGTGCCTCCTTGCTGCGAGCCCCTGTCTTCCTGCCCCCACCCATCCCTCCTCGGCCCTCAGCAACCCTGCCGCTGGGGTGGGGGGCTCAGCTCTTTCCCCCCAGCTGTGTGTTCATCCCAGTCCTTCCACCTAGAAGCCACGTGTGGCCTTGGGTGTGACTGAACAGCTCCATGCCTCTGTCTTCAGCATCTGTAAAATGGGGATTCAGTGGGAAGGGGTTTGACCTAATGCCTGATGTCGGGGTAAGTGTCAGTGAAGTCACTCAGTCGTGCCCGACTCTCTGTGACCGCACTGACTGTAGCCCACCAGGCTCCTCTGTCCAGGGGATTCTCCAGGGCAGAACCCTGGAGTGGGCTGCTGTTCCCTTTTCCCCACCCAGGGGTTGAACCGGGGTCTCCTGCGTTGCAGGTGGACTCTACTGTCTGAGCCGCCACGAGGTGAGGCAGTTGCTATTCTGACTGATGCCAGTTTGTCTTCGTGAAGTGCCACCCCCCACTCTGCTCTGTGGCAGATGCTGACCCTGGCGTGGGGACCCCGAGATGAGGACACCAGCCATCCCTCCCGGAAGAGCGCCATCTGATGAGGGAGAGGGGGGCCAGTTCAAGCACGTGGTGATGCAGGACCTGTGGTTTAGAGACTCACGCCCAGTGGGCTCCCGTGTCCTGCCCGAGGGACCCTCAGGGCTCTGGAAGCACCACGCCCCAGTGTTGGCCAGAGCAGGCCTCGGTGGGCAGTGCCCACGCCGCCTCCGTGGAGGGCGAGGTGGCAGGTCCGCCCCCGGCCAGAGGCCCTTCTCCTTGTCCTGGAGGCGCTCTCCTGGTTGTGGGCCCCCCCGGGACTCCGGCACAGCATCCAGCAGAGACCCTCGCAGATGGGGCGCACCGGCAGCGCCGCCCCTCCCCGCGGGCTGACCGGCGAGGAGCGTTCTGGAAGAATGCTAGCAGTTGTCGACAACGGGGCCGGGGGTGGTGGGGAGGCTGCATCACCGCATTCATAATTTAAGAAGAAAACGGAAAGAGTCTGAACAAACAGGGGCCCGTCCCCTCTCCTCCCCCATGCTGTCCTGGCATCTGGGTGCTGGCCTCCTGACTCAGAAGGCTTTATCCAGAGCACCCTTCTCCCCCCCACGCCCTGCCCCGCCTGTCCCCGCTGGGTGCAGAGTGGGGCCCTTCTGTGGCCTGAGCGCCCACCGCACTGGGGCTTGTTAGCCGCCGGCCTCTCCGCCGAGGCCAGCCAGGGAGGTGGTCCTCAGGGCCGCGCACGCACCCCTTCCAGCAAGCATCCCCTGCTTGCCCGCTGGGCCCGGCCCACTGCCCCGGGGCACAGTAGGTGTCCAGGCGCTGCAGGGGCGAATAACCAGGGACGGCCCCAGCCCCACCGTGGCTGCGGGCACCTTGCCCGGGCAGGTGGGCCCTCTGCACGGGGATAGGGTGGGCGGCGGCCCGCAGACCAACCCTGAGGGTCCCTGGGCGGGTCCTGCCAGCGCGGGCTGGGGCGTCGGGCCCGGCGCGGGAGGAGGCCGTCCGCCCGCCCTTCCGCCCGCGCCGCTGGGGGCCGCCCGCGGGCCGCGCCGGCCAGAGCGCGCCGTGCGCCCCGGGCCCCGCGCCGGCACACGCTCGGCGGCCGCGGCGGCGAGGAGAGCGGCGGCGGCGGGGCCGGGCGGGCGGCAGGAATGCGGAACCGGCGCGCGGGCTGAGCTGCCCGGGATGGCGCAGAGGCGGCGGCGGCGGGCGGCCTGCGTGGGGCCCTAGTGCGGCGGGGCGGGCGCTCCCCCCCGGCGGCGCGGCCATGGCCGAGGAGCGGCGGAAGGCCGTGCTCCAGCTGCTGCAGCGGCCGGGGAACGCGCGCTGCGCCGACTGCGGCGCCCCGGGTAGGTGCGGGCCGGCCGCGCGCGCCGGGGGGCTGTGGGCCCGCGTGGGTGCGGGCCGCGGGCGGCTGCGGCCCGGGCCGGGCGCCGGCCTGGATGCCAGCCCCGGGCCGGGGGGGGGGGGTGCTGCTGCGGCGCCGGCAGGGCTGGGGGCCGCGGGCCGCGGAGCCCGGCTCCCGCTCGGGTGGGGCGCGGGCGCGGGTCCCGCCAGCCCCCGGCCCCTGGCTCTGCCGCCGCCTCCCCTCCCCCAGGCTGCGTGTCTTGTCACCCGCCGGCAGCCACCGCCTTGCGAAACCCGGGGCTCCGCAAAGAAAGAGGAAATCCCGGCGGGAGCCCGGCAGCAGGGAGGGCATGGGGGAGCGGGGCCGCGGCTCCTCCGCGGGGATGGAGGGTCCGCCGGCGCCCCCACCTGCGGTGACGTCATGGCCCGTCTGCAGCCGCCCCCCCACCCCCCGGCCCTGCGCTGGGAGCGGGGGAGGAAGCACCTGCCGCGGCCACGTGGGCCCGCTGGGAAAGGGGTCGCGGGGCCCCTCACCCCCAAGCCTGGCTGCCCTGGCCCGTGGCCACTTCAGGTGGGGCCCTGGGCAGGTGCCGTCTCCGGGCGGGCTCTCCTGGACTTCGCTCCTGGGTGGTGCCTGCGCTGGGGTGATTTCCTAGTCGCGGCCGCCCTGGGGCTAGCGTTCAGGGACCGGCAGGAAGAGAAAAGGCTTTGCTCTCAGGCCCCGCGAACCCTGCTAGGGAGCTGGGCGCCCCGGGCGGGTGGTGCTGCAGTGGGGGCTGAGGCAGGAACAGCAGCCGGGCGGCCCTCCGGCCTGCAGGGACACACTGGGTGCTCCTGGGGGCGCCTAGCCTGAGCCCCTCAGAGCAAGCCGAACAGCATGGAGTGGCTGAGCCCCCAGAGAGGGACGAGGGGGACACGGACTGTGGACATCGGCCAAGCAGGACCCACCGCCCGGCTCCCAGCCGCGGCTCGGGCACTGGGCTGGGGGGGATCTCCTCCCGGCTGCCGCCGCCTCCAGGTGCCGGGAATCTGCTGGAGCGCCCCGAGGGGAAGCAGTGGCAGGCTTCCCTGGAGGCGGGTGGGCTGAGGGCCTTCCCCACGGCCTCCCTCGGAGCCGGCTGCCCAGGGCCTGTGGCTGTGTGCGGAGCCTGCATTGCCGCCGCCTGCTGCTGCTGCCCGCCTGGCCACCCCTACCTCTCTCTCCCGGGCCCGTGTTTCCACTTGTCAGGAGGGCGAGCCGTGCCAGGGAGTGGTCTGGGGAGGAAGGCAGCCCGCACCATCTCCTGCCAGGCCTGGTCTGAGGGGCCGGGCCATGGGGCCAGCCTGCCCAGAGAAGCTTCTTGGGACACCGAGCCTCCCTGGCAGGAGGGAGAGGGGGCCTCCTTGGTGTGGTGGTCCTGCAGCTGCCGCACCCGCCCACACACCCACTCGGCCAGGGGCACTCCGCCCCTGCCCATGGGCACAGGCGCTCAGGAGAGCCGCTGCCTGGTGCTGGGCCACACCCCTGCCCTTCAGACTCGCTCCAGCGCCTCAGATCCTCGCCTGGTCTGTTTGGCAGCCTCAGGAGCCGCCAGGACCCGGGCCCGTTTCACAGCTGGGGACACCGAGGCCTGGAGACCTGCAGCTGACTCCGCGGGCGTGGGGCCTCAGGGGTGACCGCTGTCCGGGTGCCCGGCCCCCTGACCTGTGTCACGCCTGCCGTGTCTCCACCGCAGCCCACCCGGAGCGGCGCCTTGGGGCTGGGGGTCCCCAGGGCCCTGGCCCCCCAACCACCAGGTGTGGGGCTGTGGGAATAGATTTGGGCAGGTTGCCACATGAGGGCTGCTGGCAGGGAGGCCGTCTGGGGGTGGTTGCAGCCCCTAGACCCTAGACTGTGGGGCTGTGACCCGGTCACAGAGTGGGCGCTGCTGCCCTTGAACATGGGGCCTGGTCTGAGGCTCCTGGAGGTGCTTCTCACTGCAGGCCTGCACGGGGGGTCTCCGTCCCAGAGGTGGGGGGGCTGCACTTCTTCCCTCTGGGTTACCCGCCTTGTTGGTCACCCACCAGGTGGCTGTCTGGCCTCCGACAGGCAGGAAGGGCGAGGCCTCCACGCGTTCCCTGGGCTGAGGTACGGGTGGCCCTCCTGTGGGGCTTTGATGCCTGTCACCTGGACCGCCAGGTGAAGCCAGTTCTGACTGGCGAGGTCTGGGCTTGTCAAGGAGCGCTTTCTGGGAGTGCGGGTGGTGGGACGGTGGTGCGGAGACCTGGCTGGGGGCCCGGGGCTGGGGGCCGGGCCTCATCCCTCAGCTGGGACTGGAGCGTCTGCTTGCCCCATCTCAGAACAGGAGGTCTGTGCTCCACCCCAGGGGGCTTCAAGGCAGAGGTGACTTTTCAGACGTTGCTGTGAAGCAGGGCAGGAGCGCCCAGGCTGGGGGGGGCTCCGCAACGTGGCTTGATTTGGGAGAGGGTCCCCTGAGAGCGTGGCCGGCAGGGGGCTGCTGAGGAGTGGGCTGGGCAGATGGTCCCCGCCCCCTGGAGCCGCAGCCCGCTGGGGCTTTAGGGCGCTATTTTTTTCGTTGTGGGGAAGTACGCGCAGTCACCCTGTCACTGGGTGCTCGGCGGCGTTAAGTGCATCCACGTGGCGCAGCCGTCCCCACCGTCCGTCTCAGTCTGTCTCGCGCGCTCTTTCCATCTTGCAACAGAGGCCTGTTCAGTTAGACACTGCCTCCCTCCTCTCCCCAGCCCGCAGCCTTCCGTGGCCGTCTGTGGGCTCGACCCAGACGAGCAGGATCGCACAGGCTCTGTCCTGCGTCTGATGCATTTCTCTGAGCAAGACATCCTCAGCGTTTATCCTGCTGAGTCTGGCGTCACAGTTTCCCGCCGTCTTTGAACAGTCGTGATGTCGTTGGCTGTGACACCGTACTGGTCTCAGGTGTGAACAGTGATCCGATGCTTGTGCGGCCTGAGGAACGGCCGCCGCAAGAAGTCTAGCTAGCGCCCCTCACACAGCGTCTCTTCCTCGTGGCGAGCGCCTTTCAGACCTGCTCTCAGCAACTCCCGGGTGTCTGCTGCCGCGCTGTCGGCCCCAGTCAGCACGCTGTGCGTTCCGTCCGCAGGCCTCGTTGATTCTGTAACGGGAAGTTGGTACTTTCTGACCCCTCTTCACCCAGCCCCACCTCTGACAACCTGTCCTCTCTCTCTGTGAGTGTGGGGTTTGGGGTTTTGCTTCTTAGATTGCACATGTTAATACAGCATTTGTCTTTCTGTCTGGTTTATTTCACTTAGCGTGACGCCCTCAGGATCCATCCACGTGGTCACGAATGGCAAGGCCTCCTTTTTGACGGCTGAACAGTATCCATGTGTGACACGGCTTTATCCAGCCATCCATAGCTTCACTGTGGTAGACGGTGTGTGGTAGGCACGGGGATACAGATATCTTTATGAATTCATTTTCGTTTCCCTCAGTGAAATATCTGGAAGTGAAATTACTAGATTGTGCGGAAGTCCTATTGTAACTTTCTGAGGAACCTCCGTACTCTCTTCTGCCTGCAGGTCGCCTAGATGTATCCTTATATCCACTGCCGCCCTTGCATCCTCATCTTTGCAGGCTTCTAGTTTCCCGTCTTTTTCTTGATGGCTCTTCTCATGGCTGTGAGCTGACACCTCACTGTGGAGCTGATCTGCATTTGCCTGGTGGTTAGTGCTGTGAGCGTCTCTCCACGCACCCGGCATCAGCATCTCTTCTTTGGGACGATGTCTCCTCAGAGGCTGTGCCCACTTTTTAATTGAAGTGTTGAGTCTTTTGTTGGTTTGCTATCACGTGAGTTCTTCGTGTGATTTTGGATGCATTTAGGCCCGTTGTTAGGTACACGATTTACAGACGCTTTCTCCCATGGATCGCCTCTTTATTTTGCTGGCGGTCTTGCTGTGCGGGAGTCTTTAGCCCCACTCGTTCATTTTTGCTTCTCTGCCTTTGCTTTTGGGGTCAGACCCCAGACTCATCGCCAGGACTGGCGTCAGGGAGCTCGCTGCCTGCGCTCCTCCGGGAGCTCCGCAGCTCCCGGCCTTGCACTCAAGTCTTTAGTCCATCCTGAGCTGATTTTTTGTAAGACAGTGGTCCCAGTTCATTCTTTTGCACATGGAGGTCCAGTTTTCCTGTTTATTGAAAACACTGTCCGATTTCCTTTGTATAGTCTTGGTTCTTTCGTTGTAAATTAATTGGCCACAGAGGTGTGGGCTGATTTCTAAGCTCTCTGTTCTGTTGTGTACGTCTTGATGTGTGCGTCTGCTTTAATGCTAATGCTATCCTTTTTTGCGCGCTTTCTCGATCACGATAGCTTGTAACGTCGTTTGAAATCGGGAACTGTGATGCGGCCCGCTTTGTTCCTCTTTTTAGAGCTCGCTTTGGCTGTCTGGACTTCGAGGTTCATAAACACGTTAGGATGGTTTGTTTTGTGGTGCCACTGGAGTCTTGACGGGGTCTCTGCAGATGCCTACTTCGACACTGCGGACGGCTGTGGGGAGTGTGGCAGTTCTGATGTCAGCTGTCCCTATGCGTGAGCGCGGCGCGTCTCCGTCCGCCCGTGTCTCCGGTCTCTGGCTTCTGTGCCTTGCAGCTTTCAGCATATGTGTCCTTCGCCCCCTTGCCTGAACCTGTCCCTGCTGAGTCGCTTCAGTCGTGTCTGACCCCGTGCGACCCCGTAGACGGCAGCCCACCAGGCTCCTCCGTCCCTGGGATTCTCCAGGAGAGAGCACTGGAGTGGGTTGCCATTTCCTTCTCCAATGCATGAAAGTGAAAAGTGAAAGTGAAGTCACTCAGTCGTGTCTGACCCCGTGCGACCCCATAGACGGCAGCCCACCAGGCTCCTCCGTCCATGGGATTCTCCAGGTGAGAGCTCTGGAGTGGGTGCCATCGCCTTCTCCAAACCTGTCCCTAGGTGTGTTATTCTCTTTGATGCAACTGTAAATGTGCCGTTATCTTACTTTCTCTCTCTGATATTTTTATTTGTGTGGCTTTGTTTTGGGCCGTGCCGGGCGCTTGCTGCCACGCGGGCTCTGTGTCGAGCTGCGGTGTGTGGGCGTCTCTTGCTGCAGAGCAGACTCCAGGGCACTTGGCCTTCAGCGGCGGCGGCTCCTGGGCTCTAGAGCACAGACTCAGTGGCCGGGGCGCAGGCTGGCCCCTGCACGGCGCGCGGGGTCTTCCCGGGTCGGGGCTTGGACTTGTGTCCCCTGTCTTGGCAGCTGGAGTCTTTGCCGCTGAGCTGCTAGGGGAGCCTCTGATCATCTGTGTGTGTTGGTGTCTAGTGTAAAGAAACACAGTAAATTGATGTACATTGATTTCTGTCCTGCAGCTTTGCTGAAGTCGTGGAATAGTTCTAACAGCCTCTCCATGGAGGCTTGGCTTTCCACGTATTATCCATTGTCGTCTGCAAACAGCGACAGCCTTGCTTTCTCCTTTCTTGCTTGGGTTCCATTTCTTTCTTTTCCTCGCTGGTTTGCTCTGGCTAAGCGTTCCAATACTTTGTTGAATAACAGTGGCGAGCCTGGGCACCCTTGACTTGTGCCTGGTCTTGGAGGAAAGGCTTTCCGCTGTTCTCTGCTGACTATGCTGTCGGGAGGCTTGCCGCGGCCTTTGCTGTTGAGGAGACTCCCTCTGCTCGCTTTCCTGGGAGCTTTTTCATAGATGGGCACTGAATCTTGTCAAGTGCGTCTTCTGCGTCTGTCGGGAGGGCCGTGGCTTCCACTCTGCGTCTGGTGGACCGCACGGACTCTGTTGCTCCCCTGGCGGCTCAGTCGGGGATCCGCCTGCCGCGCAGCCAACAGAGGAGGCTCGTGTCCGATCCCTGGGTCGGCAAGATGCCCGGAGGCTGAAGTGGCTAACCCACCCCAGTATTCTTGCCTGGAAAATCCCATGGACAGAGGAGCCTGGCGGGATACAGCCCATGGGGTCTCAAAGAGTCAGACACAACTCAGCAGCTAACCCACCACCATTGATTGATTTGGGAATATTGAACCGTCCTTGCATCCCTTGTGAGAGTTGGACTATAAAGAAGGCTGAGTGATGAAGAATTGATGCTTTTGAACTGTGGTTGGAGAAGACTCTTGAAGAGTCCCTTGGACTGCAAGGAGATCCAACCAGTCCATCCTAAAGGAGATCAGTCCTGGGTGTTCACTGGAAGGACTGATGCTGAGGCTGAAACTCCAATACTTCGGCCACTTGATGTGAAAAGCTGACTCACTGGAACAGACCCTGGGAAGGTTGAAGGCAGGAGGAGAAGGGGACGACAGAGGAGGAGATGGCTGGATGGCATCACCTACGCGATGGGCATGAGTTTTAGCAAGCTCTGGGAGTTGGTGATGGACAGGGAAGCCTGGTGTGTTGCAGTCCATGGGGTCGCAAAAAGTCAGACATGGCTGAGTGACTGAACTGAACTGAACTTGCATCCCTAGAATAAATCTCAGCTGATGATGGTATATGATCCTTCTAATGCATTGTTGAATTTAGTTTGATAACAGTTTGTTGAGGATTTTGTATCAGGGATATTGGCCTGTGATTTCCTTTTTGTGTATCTTTATACAGGAAACCAGGTGTCTATCTGATTTTGGTATCAGGGTAATGCTGGCCTTGTGCAGTGAGTTTCAAAGTGTTCCCTCCTGTTTCTGGAAGACTTTGAGAAGGACTGGTATTAATTATTTTTTAAATGTTTGGAAGAATTCACCATGAGGCTGTCTGTCTTGCACTCTGGGTTGCTGGGAGGTTTTTGATTATGAACTCAGTATCCTTGCTAGTTACTGGCCTGTTCAGATTTGCGGTTTCTTCGAGATTCGGTCTCGGCAGGTCGCATGTTTCTAGGAAATAATCAGTTTCTTCCAAGTTGTCCAGTTTCTTGACTTTTCGTTCCATACCACTGTGGTTAGCAAAGACACCTGGTGCCATTTCGGCCTTCTCAAATTAGCCCTCTTTTCTGGCCTAACGTGTGATTGATCCTGGGGAATGCCCGTGTGCACTCGGGGAGGATGTGTGCTCTCTGTGGCTTCTGGACGGAATTTCCTACGTGTGTTGTCCAAAGCCAGAGCTTCCTGCTTGGTTTTCTGTCTGGACAATCCAACCACTGGCGAGCGTGGGTCTTAGCGTCCCCCGCCCTTACTGTGTTGCTGTCTTTTTCTCCTTTTACGTCTGTTGACATTTGCTTTACATTTTGGGGTGCTCCTGTGTTGGGTACCTCAGTTCAGTTCAGTTGCTCAGTCGTGTCTGACTCTTTGTGACCCCGTGGACTGCAGCACGCCAGGCCTCCCTGTCCATCACCAACTCCCGGAGCTTCTCAAACTCATGTCCATCGAGTCGATGATGCCGTCCAGCCATCTCCTTTGAGTGCCTAAATATTTGTGAATACTCACACGGCCTTGCTGGGCTGATCTCTTTATGGAACGTCCTTCTTTGTCTCTCATTGCAATACTTGTCTCAAAGTCTTTTTTTTTTTCTGAGTATTTTTTCCTAAGCGTGGCTATCCCAGCTTTCTTTAGACTTCCGTTCCCTTCCATTTTAAGGTCAGATCATACTCCATTGTATGGATGGACTATTTTACTTGCGCGTTCTACCGTCGGTGGGCCCTTAGGCAGCGTCCACGTTTCAGCTGGCGTGGACGAAGCTGCTGTCGACGTGGGTGAGCAGACGTCTCAAGGGTCTGCTCTCGGTCCTTCTGGGTGTACACGCGGAGGTGGACTTGCTGGGTCACCTGGTTAACTCTTTCTTTACTCTTGTGAGGAATCTTGTGCTGCTTTCCAGAGTGGCTGTAGCATTTTATATGCCCACCAACAGCGCACGTGGGCTTGAATCTCTCCCCATCCTCACCGTCTCTTGCTTTGGTTTGGGGGCAGCAGTTGCCTCATGGGTGTGAGAAGCTCTCTCGCTGTGGTCCTGATTTGCACTTTCTGAAATCATTCATCACGTTGAGAATCTTTTCATGTGCTGACTGGCCATTTCTATATCTTCTTTGGAGAAATGTCTTTTTAAATCCTTTGCCCACTTAGAAATTGGATTGTTGTTTTTTGTTGTTGTTGAGTTTTGGGAGTTCTCTATATATTCTGGATATTAACCCCTTATCAGATATGTTATTTGAAAATATTTTCTATGTTTCTGCGGTTTCGCTTTTTACTTGGTAGATAGTATATTTTGATGCACAAAATTTAAAATATTTTCATGAGGGAATTCCATGGCAGGCCAGTGGTTACGACTGAGTGCTCTTACTGCTGAGGGCCAGGGTTCAGGCCCTAGTCAGGGAATTAAGATTCCACAAAGCCATATGGCATGACCAAGAAAAAGCTTTTTTAATTTTCATGAAATCCAGTTTGCTTGTTTTTTCTTTTCTTGCCTTTGCCCTTTGGTGTCACGTCCAAGAAAGCATTTTCAAACCTGGCGTCACGAAGGTCCTCCCGTGTTTGCTTCTCAGGGCTTTGTTGGCTTAGGCCTCACACTTAGGCGCCTGGTCTGTTTAGAGCTGATTTCTGCATCTGGTGTGAGTCAGGGTCCAGCTCTCTTCTGCAGGTGATAGCCAACATTCCAGCACTGTTTCTTGAACAGAGTCTTTCCCGCTGATCTCGGCTCCTTTGTCAGGAAATAACTCAGCCGCACGTGTGAGGTTTGTTTCTGGGCTCTATTCTGTTCTGTTGGTCTCTGCCTACTTTTACGCCAGTATGTTTTGATTATGATTTGATTACTGTAGCTTTGGAGGTCCCTTCAGATTGCATATGAATTTTAGGATGGGTTTTTCTATTTCTGCAAAAAAAAATTTTTGGAATTTTTATAAATATCGCATTAACTTTTTAGATCATTTTGGGTAATTTGGCATTTTAACAGTATGAAGTTTGCAATCCACGGACGCGCGACGTGTGTCCTTTTATTCATTTCTCCTTTAAATTCTTCCAGGAACGCTACGCTGCGCGGGTCTTTCTCCTCCTTGGCTGAGAAGGTCCTGAAGCACGTTGTTCTTTCGATGCTGGTGTGACTGGCGTTACTTTCGTGGTGTCCTGCTGAGACTGCCCTGTGTGTGTATGGTGTGTGAGCATAGACACATGTGCCTCTGTACGGCAGCTGGTTTCCTGCGTGTCAACCTTGAACCCTTTGCTGCTTTGCTTAATTCATCTACTAGTCTTGGTGGCTTTCCGGTGGCGTCCTTACGCGTTTCTACGCACCAGGCCGCTTTGCTGGCGAACGAGATGGTGCTGCCGCCGCTCCTCCTCTGCCGGGTGGATGGTTCTCACTTCTTCTCGCCTGACCCTCCGGCCAGAGTCCCCAGAACCCTGCTGAGCACAGAGGTGCAGCTCCTGCTCTGGTTTCTCTGTGTGTCTCGCCAGCCGTTCGAGTCTAAGGACACGGAGACTCTGGGGTGGGCAGCCACGTGGGCTCAGAGCTGAAGCTGAGCAGAACCGATGCCGTTGACGTGCAGACCGCCCCTCGAAGCTGGCGGGCTCCCGCAGGCTCCGGAGCTCAGGACCAGTTCTGTCGTCCGAATCTGCGGGCGCCGTGACGCTCCAGGTGGAGAGACTCCGGGTGCTCCCTGCCCCACCAGCTTCCCGGAATCTTGTCCAGGATGGGCCCTCCACTGTGGCTGTCCAGGACAGCGTGTAGGCCCGGAGGTGGCCAGCAGGGTGCCAGCCTCACCTGGCCCACGGCAGCCCTACCCAGAGCCAGAGTCAGCCGGGGCTGACCTTGGATCTGCCCCAGAGCCGGCGCTGCCCTGCCCGTGTGTGAGTGTTGGGGCACCTGGCCCTGTGCCTCGCTTGAGCTCTGCGCTCTCGTGGGGGTGGCCGGTGGGCAGGTGGCCCCGTGCAGAGACCAGATGGGCTGCGGGCGCGGCAGCCCCTCCTTCCTGGGGGTCGGGAAGATGCTGCCTGCTGGAATGTGGAGGACAAGCTTTCGGACTGTTGGAGCCGCTGCCCACCCGGCCCTGTCGAGGCTGCTGCAGGGAGTGGGCGGCGGCTCTGGGGACAGCAGGAGAGCTCGAGGTCACCTCAGCTAAGGGCCGGCCTGGGGTGGGTTCAGCGGGGAGCTGCCTGAGCCGTGTTCGGGGGCCCGGGGGAGGGGAGCTGGAGGACACTGAGCCCTGGGTGGTCCTCGTGGGGACCCAGCCAGCAGAGCATTCGAGGGACCACAGGGAGGGGGGCCCCACTGTTACAGAGGGGCAACTCGGGGTCACCAGTTGGTGGGGCCCGGGATGGTGGGAGCTGCCCCGTGGAGGGAGCAGGCCCGCCCCTGCTGTGGCCAGGACCCCGGAGGAGGCAGCGCTCGAGGTGCTTTTGTCGTGGGGAGCAGCTCTGATGGAGGGGCCGGATGCCCCCGCCTGTGTGTGGCCCCAGGTTAACCGGCGAGCCTTTTTGGGCTGGGCTTCCCCTGCCCATGGCCGCCCTGGCACAGGCCTTGGTGAGAGTGGGCAGCACTGGGCAACAGGGGGCCGTGGAGCCTTGGCCAGGCGGCGGTCAGCACGGGGCCCCCGGGTGGGGGTGAGCGGCCTCCGTGACGGGAGCGTGTGGGTGCAGCCGGGCCTGGGGCGCTCACGGGGGGAGGCTGCTGCTGCGGTGTGACCTGTGGACAGGTGGTACCGTGGCTGCCAGGGTCCCCCGGTCACGGGGGCGCGGCTCTTCCCGGAGCAGGAACCTGCCGGGCCCCTGCGAGCCTCGCTTGTTGCAGGGAGAAGAGGGGAAGGCCGCGCGTCCAGCGCTGGGACGCTGGCTCGGAGGTGCCCGTGGCGCAGAACTGAGTGGTGGGGGGACCGTCGAGGCCTGAGGAGCTGGGTGCGCCGGCAGCGCGGGTGTGGGCAGCAGGGCCGGGAGGGGCTGCGGGAAGAGGGGGAGCCGTCCACGTGCCCGGGACTGGAGATGCCTGGCGCTCGCGGGGGTTCCGGAGCTGAGGGCCGGGCTGGGGGCGGCAGAGCCGGCCGAAGCTGCTTCCCCGTTCGCTCTCCTTCACCTTCACAGTGGCGACAGTCACGCAAGGCAGAGCTGACAGTGGAAAGGGAAGAATTCACGGCTTTAGAACATCCCCTGGTTGCGTGACCACCGCCTGCGTCGAGCTCAGATCGTAGAGCCAAGAGCCCAGATGAGAAGCTGGAGGGCCCCTGGTGGGGTGTGCGTAGCCTGTGGGGGGCTGTGGGCAGGGGACCCGCGGTGGTGCCTGGTCCAGGAGGGCTGGGCTTGGCGCCAGGGAGGCCAGGGTCTCAGAGGGTACCCGGTGGAGCGGCGGAGGTGCGGCTGGGAGGCGAGGAGGCCCTCGGGCCCAAGAGGGGCTCTGACCACTGGGTCTGGCCGCTGCTGGGAGCGATCCGAGAGAGAAGGGAGCGGGGCCCAGGTGCGGAGGCCACGCCAGGCCCGGGTCCACTGCTTGCCTCTCCAGGGACTGGGCGGGAGGAGAGAAGGTGTGGCCACAGACAGGTGCTGAGCGCCTGCTGGATGCAGCGCCCCCCAGAGCTCGGGCTCCAGTGGGAGGCGAGGGTGGACACCCCAGAGGTGCTGGACGCATGGGGGGCAGCTCAGCAGGGGGCGCCTGCAATGGGCGTGGGCAGTGCACCCCGAGGCTGGCGCCCGCCCCCCACCTTGGTGCCCCTTGGGCCTCTGCCCAGAGCTCAGCCCGCCCCGCTGCAGCCTGCGGCCTTGCCAGGGGCCCCCCCACCCCGGGCTCAGCAAGGGGCACACCTGCTCCTCCCACCTCAGCCCCAGGACGTGTCTCATCTGCCCTGGAAGAGCCAGGGGGCTGCGTCACGCAGTGTCCCAGGAGAAGGCAGGGTAGCTGGGGGGGCAGGGCAGCTGCAGGGCAGGAGAGGTGAGTGGGCAGCTGGCGGCCTGGGGCACAGTCTGGTCTGGTCACCGCGCCCCCCTCCCCCCCCTCCCCGTGCAGGGGCCCAGAGAAGCGCGGGGCAGCCCCGACCCCTCTACCACAGGGCGCTGTACTCTGCCGACGCAGGCCGTGCCCTCAGCCAGAGCTGCTGACCCACAGCCTCTGCTGGGGACACAGGTCCTGGCGGCTGAGTCCAGGCCGTCGGGAAGGGGGTCCCTGCATCCTGAGTGCACAGAGGGGCAGAGCAGCCCCTCACCCTTGGGGCCGGGCCAGGGCATGCCCCCAGAGCAGAGCTGGGCCCAGCATGGGGCCCCCTGCTGGGGCGCCCGACCAGCTGTCCCGCCCTGGGGCCCTGGGCTCAGGGTGAGGCTCGCAGACGCGCGCACCCCAGCTCCCGTGCCGTCTCCTGGTGCTGGCATCGGGGCACAGCTGGCCCCCTGGAGCTGAAGGTCTCCCCGCCCCCAGCAGCCCCCGCCCCCCGGCCTGGGGCTTTTGGCCACAGGGTGGGCATTGAGCCCCCCCAGGAGACTGTGCTGAGAGGCTGTTTCCAGGGGGAGGGAAGGGCTGGGCAAGTGACTTGCTGATCCACTGAAGCGCAGACACCCAGATGGACCGGAAGTGGTCATCAGTTATACCCAGAGGTGCTGCAGGGTGCCGGCTCCCCTGAACAGCCGCACACGCACTCGGCCCCACTTCCTGCTCTGGCAGCTTCAGGGGGCTGGGGCAGTCACTCTTCTGATCCCTGAGGCCTTAGACTGCTGTTCAGAGTCACCCCCAGAATTCTCCCCCCAGGGTCTGAACGCTTCCTTAAATCACTTGATTGGAGCGCCTTTCTGGGCCCTCCAGGGACGCCCTGCTGCCGCCTGGAGGGTCTGAAGCCTTTTGCAGGGCAGAGGGCAGACAGGCACGCACCCGGCCAGCGGGTGACTCGAGCGCCCGTGCTGCGGGCCCTGGGGCAGGGGCGGCCAGTGCCTCTTCACCCACACGGAGGGGCACTCTGCAGGCAGCCTGCGTGCTCACAGGCTGCAGTGTGGAGGCTTCCGGCTGAGATGCCCCTGCCTCCAACTTACTCGAAACCATCTCCCTGCCCCGGTGCTGCCGGGGGACCCCAGGCAGGAGGAGGCAGGAGCCGTCTGCCCCCGAGAGGAGGACGGGCTTCCTCGCGGCCTGGCGGCTGGGCGGGGGCCCCTGTGGACGCCAGCCGGTGGACGCTCCCGGCACCCGCCCGCTCTGAACCAGGAAGGTGGTCCTGGGAGACCCGGGCCGGCCGCCTGCTGCGGTGCGACCTCAGCCCCTGCTTATGCCTCCCTGGGCTTCGTTCCTGTGGGACTGGGCTGGCGGCGGGGCCGCAGCGTGGCCAGCTGTGGCCAGCGAGGGTGAGGAGGCTGTGCACCCCAGGACCCCAGCGGCCGAGCTGCGTCCCGAGTGGGTGTGAGGGTCTGGCGTAGGCTGGAACGCGCCTGCGGGTGCTCCTCCGGGCCCGGCCGCTGGATGCCCGTCCGGGAGGACGCGGGAGCCGCCGGCCCCTCAGGCCCAACCTTCCTGCTCCTCTGTCTTTTGGGACGGGGCCGGGGCTGTCAACACACACAGGGTGTGACTGTCGGAGGGTGAAGGGAGCCCTTCTGAGTGCGGACGACGTGGCCGCCGTCACCCCGAGACTCCGGGGCGGGCGGGATGGAGCCGCAGGGCCGTTGAGTTCCGTTGGGCCGGGTCCCGCAGGGAGGCCGGGCGGGGCGCTGAGGCGGGGGTGCCGGGAGGGAGCCGTGGCCCTCACCCTGCCCTGTGCCCAGGCCCCCACCCCGTCCCCACCCCGGCGCACGAGGGTTCCTGCTCAGGGGACCTGGGCTCCGCGCGAGGGCCCCGGTGTGCCTGGTCCTCACGCCCCCGGGCCTGTTGGCCTCGCATCCCGGCTTCCTCATTCCCTGCGGGGGCCGTGCTTTGGCTCAGAGGGCGCGCTCCTGGGAGGGGGGGGGCACGGTAGCCGTGCCGGGTGGGCCGGGCCCCGGGTGCAGCCTGCTCAGGGCCCTGGGCAGGCGCTTTCCTGGGTCCTCGGTGGCAGCCAGGTGACGCTCGCGGGGAGCGCCTCTGCAGGTACGTGTTCTCCGCGGTCCCACGAGCCGGTGGACAGCAGTCGTGGGCAGGGCTCTTCTGTCAGGAGCCCCGGCTCTGGAGGGCGTCGGGGGGTCCCTGACGCGCAGCGTTCCCTCCCACCGCTCCCCGGGAGGCTTGGAGCTGGGGGCCTGGCGTTCTCCCTCCCCAAGCCCGCTGTGTTGGTGCTGGGGTCCCCACGTGCCCGGGGGCCCAGGACCTCGGAAGCCTGGTCCTGTCCACGGGTCGTGGTGGGGGCCTTGGGGTGGGGCATGTCCCTGTACCCCCCTCCCAGCGCCCGCCGGGGCCAGCGGGTGGTCATGGAGGCCTGGGGGACACAGCTGAGTGGGGCCTGGCGGCACAGGGGCTGTGGCCGGGCCGCCACCCTCTGGCTGGAGAATCCCCTGGGGTTCCACCCAGAGAACTGACGTGGTGTCTGTGGGCCCCGCAGGCAGGGGTGCAGTCAGGGGATGTGGGCAGTGGACAGGAAGCGGTGTGGGGAGGATGGGCCTGCTTACAGCTCTTCTGAGCTGGCTGAGGCCTTGGGTCCAGGCCACCCCCGCGCCAGCTCTGCTTGGGACCCGCCGACGTGCAGGGGTGAGGCCGGGGCGGGGCTCCCGGTGGTCTCAGAGAGCCAGGCCCTGTCCCTGGGCTGGGTACCGCCCCCCCCGACAACCTGCTGCCCTGGCTGGAGCCCCTTCCCGCAGCCGCTGCCTGTCAGTGGCCAGAGGCCCCTATCAGGGGTCGGGGTTTGGCTGTGCCCCAGCCCCCAGCGGAGAGTCTGCAGAGGCCGGGTTGAGGGTCCTCGTGGAGACATGGCAGTCTTCCTCCTGAACCTGTCTGTTCCGTGTCCCACCTGCTCTGAGAGTGGACGGAGCCCTGGCTCCCGGCTTCCAGTCTCTCCTCTGAGGCCCTCAGCGGGAAACTAGCATGGGGGGGGGTTCCTGGGACAACGGGGGGCTGGTCCTTTGTGGGGGTGGCCGGGACCCCTGCTCGGGGCCCTCAGACCCCGTGAACCTGGTGTCCTGTCCCCCTCGCATGGCTCCAGCAAGGAAGTGAAGCCCAGAAAGAGGGGTGGGCGTGCAGGCCTATGGGCCGGGGTCCAGTACCCCCGTCTCAGGGGAGACCCCCCTGACGGCTGGCCTTGTCTTGCAGATCCTGACTGGGCCTCGTACACCCTGGGGGTGTTCATCTGTCTGAGCTGCTCTGGGATTCACCGGAACATCCCCCACGTCAGCAAGGTCAAGTCCGTGCGCCTGGACACCTGGGAGGACGTGCAAGTGGAGGTATGGCCGGGCCGGGGGGGCCGGTGGAGGGGTGCCTGCCTGCTGCCATGCAGCCTCAGGCCTCAGACCCAGCCAGGGGGGTGCATGCCCGCTGCCACGGCAGCCTCAGACCCAGCCCGTAGCCCAGCCCGCGCAGGCCCCTGCCTGCCCGGTGCCCCGGGAACCCACACGGGCCCCTTGTGGTCAGGGCGTCGTGGGTGACTCACACAGAGTCGCAGAAGGTAACAGGAGCCAGGCCTTGGCCTGCTGTCCGCCCACAGAGTCCGGGGCCCACCCCGGCCTCCGTGCCAACTCAGAGTCCACACGTACCCTAGCGAGGCCGCCCCGTGCACGCGGCCACACACCATGTGGCTGGAAGCACCCCCACCCTAGGGCCAGACGGGAGGGCAAGGCCACCTGGACACAAGCCCGCAGCACGCGCACCTCGTGAGGAGTGGGGGACAGGGAGGTCCCGGGGAGGCTGGGCTGGGGGTGAGGAGCGAGCGGGGTCTGGGGTGAGGGGCTCCAGCCTCTTCTGCTCTCTGCTCCGTGCTCCCTCGAGACCTCGAGGGGCCGGGGGGGCTGAGCCTGCAAGGCGCTGGTGAGTCCTGGGCCGGAGGTCATGAGCCAGGCCGGCTCCTGGGAGGCCCAGGGTGCGGAGAGCTGGGCACAGGGCACCCTGGTCTGTGCGTTCTGTTTGACGTTTCTCGCTGAACTTTGTTTTTCTGTAGCACGTGCTTTAAAGAAGCTTTATTGAAATACAACTCACGCTGTGTGACTCGCTCTTTTAGGGACACTTGAGCGGTTTTTGGCACGCTCACCGAGCGTGCGGTCGTCCCCATCATCAGCTTTGGAACATTCCCATCACCTCAGATGGAGCCCGGGCCTCCGCTCCAGCCCGCCCCAGGCCTGAGCCCCGCACGGGTGCTTCCCCTTTCTGAGGCCGGTGACACCCACCGTGTGGCTGGACCCCGGTCGTGTTGGCGTGCACAGCTCCGGGAGTGCGGGGGCCCTGCTGAGGCTTGCTGTGCTCACGGGGTGCGGGGGGGTGGTCCTTCCCAGACAGCCCCTGGGCCAACGGATGGCCCCACAGACGCATCGTCCCGCCGGGGCAGCAAGGCGGCCTCCATTCCTGGAGGGGAAGTCGGAAGGCTCTGACTGTAACTTCAAGGATTCTGCCAGGCTTCCTCTCCTGGCCACGCCCGCAGGCCTCTGCCTGGCAGCCTCACTCAGGCCCTTCCCTGCCCATCCCCGCCTTGGGGGCCGTTGTAGAACCAGGTGTGACCTCCAGGCCCTGGGCTGGGCTGCCCGCTGTCACCAGCGTGGGTTGCTTCCGTTTTGTGGGGGTTTCACAGAGGCGGGTTCGCTGCCCTCAGAGACAGTAGGTGAAGACGTTTCTCGGAGGTTGTCCTGACTTTGCTCGTGGTGGTTTGCACAGTGGAAACTTGCAGGCTTTGCAGCGATCAAGTCTACCAGCCTTGCCGTCTGTGGTTCCAGGGTCTGCAGCACACCGAGGCAGGCTTGCTTCGCCCTCGACTATTTTTACTCAGAGCAGCCTGATCTGTGTTGCTCACACACCGCACCCCTCACCCTTCCAGAGTCTACGGTTTGGTGGTTTTCATGAATTCTCAGGGCTGTGTGACCGCCGCCATGATCTAATTTGAGAAGGTTTTCATATCCTCAAATGAGCCCGCACCCACTGGGGCCCCTCGCGGCCCCCGCCCCGGCCCTGCCGAGAGAGGGGCCCTGCCTCCCCGCGGTGGGTCTGTCTGTCTGGGTGCCTCGTGCCGGTGGACTCACCCGTGCGGTCCCAGACCCCCTCCCTCCTCTCGCTGAGCACCGATCTCTAGATCACCCCTGCTGTTGGGGTCTTGGCACTTCTTGTCACGGCGAGGTCACGCGGCCGCGTGGGGACCACAGCTTGTCCGCCCCTCACCAGCCGCACACCTGGCTTGCCCCGTTTTCCCAGGCCTTCTGAGCAGCGGGGTTCAGGGCAGTGCTGTGCCCTCCGCTCTCTGGGAGGGCGCGGCGCTGCCAGGCCTCGGGGTGACCGCCTGACGACTGAGGGTCAGCGGGCTCTGCCCACCACGGCGGCCTGGCCCGCTGGGAGCTCGCCAGGACAGCAGCCCCTCCACGTCTCGTCTCGTCCGGCCTCAGCCCTCCTCGGGGCGTGCGGGGCGTCTCCTTGTGGTGTCGGCCCCGCCTCCCTGGGGAAGAGTGATGCTGAGCGCTGGTCCATGCGCTGCTTGGCCATTTGTGTCTCTTCTTTGGAGCAATGTTCATTCAGGTCCTTTGCCCACTTTAAAAATGGGTTGTCTTTTTATTACTAAGTTAGGAGATTTATTACTAAGAGCGCTTTATATATTCTGGACACAAAATTCCTTTCAGATTTAGTACTTGCAAGTAAGTCTTCTCATTCTGTGGGTTGTATTTTAACTTTCATTTTGAAATGATATTTTTAAAATGAAAAGGTATGGTTTATATTTTTAAGGAGCTATCTATAATTTTTTAAATCATTGGGGGGCAATTCATATAAAATCCATTTTAAAGTGAACACAGTGGGACATGTGTATGCTGGAATATTACGTGGCCATAAAAGAGAATAAAATCACGCTGTTTACAGCTATATCGATGACCCGAGAGGTTATCCTACCCAGCAAAGTAAGATAAAGACAAATACCACATGATGCCACTTCCATGCGGGATCTAAAACACGACATGGCTGAAGCTGTCTACGAAACCGCAGGGAACTCCCGGGCATGGAGGACAGGCTGCGGCTCCAGAGGGAGTGGGGAAGGGCTGGGGGTCCGGGGTCAGCACGTGCAAACTAGAACCGCAGGATGGATAAACAAGGTCCCGCCGTGCAGCTCGGGCGCTCTGTTCAGCAACGGGAGAGCGCAGATGCGGGTGCCTCTGCACCTTACCGCTACATCAGAAGTCTGCAGCGCTGTAAGTCAACCAGACCTCCGTAAAATAAGTGTTTAGAAAGTGAGTAGTCCAGAGGCAGAAACGCGCAGCGGGGAAAGGAGAGTCTCCTCTGTGAAAGGTGCTGGGAGAGCTGGACGGCCCGCACAGCGTGTCACACCGTGTACAAGAGTGAGTGACCCCAGACCATACAGCCCGTGGGAGCGAGCACAAGCCCGTGGCCGTATTGTTCTGGGTCTGCCTCCTCAGGCAGGGCTACAGAAGCAAAAATAAACAGATGCGGCTGCAGCAAATGAAAGCGGTTTTGCACAAAAAGGAAACTATCAGCAGGATGAAAAGGCCACCTTCTGGATGGCAGAGTGTTTGTAGACGACACTTGTGTTAAGGGTCATTGCACAAAATGTACAGAGAACTCACACAACTCAGTATCAAAAAGTAACAGACGATCCAATTAAAAACGGGCGGAGGACCTGAGCAGACGCTTCTCTGGAGAAGACACACGGTTGTCAGTCAGCAGGTGTGTGAAAGACGCTCAGCGTCGCCATAGAGAAACATTGATCCAAACTGCACCGAGGTGCCGCCTCACGGTGCGAAGCGTGGCCTTCGTTAAGAGTCTGTGGGTAACGGGCTCTCGTGGCCGCCCGGCGGTTAAGACCCCACGCCTCTAGGGCAGGGGCCGTGGGTTCCATCCCCGGTGGGGGAACTGCTGAGATCCCACGTGCCAAATGGCCAAAGAAAAAGATTCCACGAACAACAGACGTGGAGAAAAGAGTGCCTTCTGCAGCAACGTGAACTGGTGCAGCCCCCGCGGGGGGCAGCGGGGAGCTTCCTCAGAGAACGCGAGACCCACAGCCAGCAGCCCCCCCAGAAGGAGGGCTCCCCGGGCGGCTCGGGCGGCAAAGAGCACGCCCACAGCGCTTCATTCCTGGGTCGGGAAGGTCCCCTGCAGAAGGGAACGGCTGCCCACTCCAGGACTGTGGCCTGGAGACTTCCATGCACAGAGGAGCCTGGGGGGTACAATCCCACTAGAACATTTTTAATCAGAAGGGTCTCTGTGCTCGCGTGTCCCTGCAGCGTGAGCTGTAACAGCCGAGGTGTGGAGCGCCTGCGGGCGGCCTGATGGGAAGCTGTGTTTATACGGCGGAATATTCCGGAGCCAGAAGAGCGGCAGGTTACAGTCCACGACAACAGGGGCGGGCCTGGAGGGTCTCACGCTGAGAGAAACCTGCCAGACACAGAAGGACAAGCAAGTCGATCTCACTCCCACGTGGAATCTGAAAGCGACCGACACAGATGACGTGCGGGGGACAGACAGGGAGTCGCCGGAGGGCGGGCCTCGGGCAGCAGGAGACGCAGGTGCAGGAGACTGAGCAGCGACTCCAGCCCCCGGACAGACAGGCCACGGCTGCGACGGCAGCACGTGGTCCCCGGCCCCGTAAGCGGCGTCTCACGCCTGAAACCAGCTCTGTACGTCAGCCTCCCAGCAGCGAAAAGCAGAGAAAGCACGTTCAGAGCCCGGCTCAGCCGTCGCCACCAGCTGCCAGGACACTGTCGTCCTCAGCTCAGGGGAGACCCCTCCCTGAGACCCCCCCAGGCGGCTCTCCTGTCAGGATTCGCCCGCCTGGGACATGTTGCGCCAACGCGGTCCTCGGCCGTCTTGGGACCTGGCCGTCTGCTTCTGCGGAGCCTTGCGTTTTAGGGTTCACACGCCTCTTCCCTTTCCTGATGGTGCCCTTGGAAGCACAGAAGCTTTCAGCTCCGGTGACGTTCGGTTCATTTTGTTCCCTTTCGTCCCTTGTGGTTTTGCTTACCCCTAAGAAGCCGTGGGCTCATCTGAGAGCTTTAAGAGACCCGAGAAACCGAAGGGCTTCCCTGGGGCGCAGCTGGTAAGGAACGGCCTGCAGTGCGGGAGACCCTGGGTCGAGCCCTGGGTCGGGACAATCCCCGGAGAAGGGACGGGCTGCCCACTCCAGTATTTCGGCCTGGAGAATTCCATGCACAGAGGATCCCCTGCAGAAAGGACAGGCTGCCCACTCCAGTATTTCGGCCTGGAGAAGTCCATGCACAGAGGATCCCCCGGAGAAGGGACGGGCTGCCCACTCCAGTATTCTGACCTGGAGAATTCCATGGACGGCACAGTCAATGGGTCGCACAGAGTCGGATACGACTGAGCGACTTGCACGCTTCACACACACACTAAGAAACCACTCCCAACCCCCAATCCTGAAGATTTCCTTCCGTGTTTTCCTTGCATCGTGTTTTAAATCACCCTGTGATTTTCATCGTTTTATGCTGTGCCGCGTGGTCTCCAAGGTCTTAGTTCCCTGACTAGGGATCACACTGCCCCCTCCACCGGAAGCTGGACTGCCAGGGAATTCCCTTCGTCTGCTGTTTTGATTGCTTAACTCTGGAAATGTCAGCCTCTCATGAAGTTGGAGTTTTGTTTTGCTGAAAGGCAACCCCCCTTTTCTCCAGTGGTTTCTGGGTTCTCATTGGTTATCAACCCCCATCGATCTGAGACGTCACCACCGTGGTGCACCAGCGCGTCCGGCTCAGCCTGTAGATACTGGTACTAAAGGCCATGGATCTGCTTCTGGACCTCTGAGGTTTCCTTGTCGGCACTGTTTGACTCAGTAGCTTTATAACAGGCTTTAATATCTGCTAGGAAGCATCTTCTCACAATTTTCTTCTGCTTGCTAACTTTAAAATGAACTTTAGAATCATTCTAGCTCTTGAAAGTTCTATTCCTGGTTTTCTTTTTTGAGAATTGTAAAAGTAGACCCACGTGAGGAGACAGCGTGCTTTCCGTCTCCTCATCCAGAGCCGGCGTGTCTGCTCAGCGTCGCTCTGCTCCCCGGGGCGCGCGGGGGCCTCTCTGTGGAGCCCGAGGGCCCTCACCCCGCTGGCCCTGAGCGATGATGTCCGGCTGTACTCAGCCGGCCTCCTCTCCCGTCAGGCCTCCGACCAGGCGGGTGCGCCGTATGGAGAAGCCTCCGCTTTGAGGGCCCCACGTCGTTCCCCGCCTTCGCTGAGGGTCCATCGTCGGTGGCTCTTGCTGGCCACCCTTCGCACCCTCGGCGGGACGGTCCTCGGTGCCCTGACTGAGAGGGCGGGCTTGGAGCCCCGGGGACCTGCGCCACCCCCAGCCCTTGAGGCCGCGCGGGAAGCCCCCTGCCCCTGACACCAGGGGCCTGGCCTCCGGCTCACCCAGCTCGCCCCACCTCAGGGACTTTGCTCACGCTATTTCCGTGCCTAGACACCCCGCACACCGGCTGCTCCAAAGGCCCCCGTCGCCCCCACCGCGCAGGGCGCCGTCTGCGCCCCGCAGGCGCGTTCTCTGCAGCCCGGCTGCTCACAGGACGTGGGCTTCCGGGCCGGTCTGGCCTCCGTGCCCCGGGACCCGTGGGATCAGACGTGGGGCGGGGGCCTCCCTCCCGAGGGGCCCTTTCTGGAGGGCTGGGGCCCCGGCACCTGCGGGGAAGGGCAGTGCCCCAGCCCGGGTCAGCTGTGGGCCGGGGCCCTGACGCTGTCTCTCTTGCAGTTCATGGCCTCCCGCGGCAACGCCATCGCCAGAGCCACGTTCGAGTCCAAAGTGCCCCCCTTCTACTACCGGCCCTCGGCCTCCGACTGCCAGTGAGTACACAGGGCCTGTCCGCGCCGCTGCTCTGCGCCGGCCGGTGTTGGGAGCCCTGTCCAGGCGCCCCCCGCTTGGTTTTGGTTTCTGGTGTGGCGGCGGTGGCGGGCAGGGCGGGGACAGCTGGCCTGGGCTCCTGGGCGGTGCAGGTCCCCGGGGAGCCTCAGCCTGGGTCCAGGGGTCCTGTGGCACCCCGGCCGGCCATCCGGGGGGCTTGCTGGGCAGCCGCTCAGCGTACAGCCCACCTGGCTCGGTGCCCAGGGCACGGACGCGGGGAGGGTCAGGGGCGTGGCCCCACGCGATCCCAGTCACCAACCTCTCTGAGCCTCAGGGTCCCTGGGGGCACCACTGGGTTCCGAAAGGTTCCGGGGGTCAGGGGAGGTGCTTGGGGTGAGGTTGGGACCCCAGCCCCTGGGAGAGGCCCCCATGTCGGGCTCAGCACCAGCTTGGAGAGGAAGGCCCTGTGAGGAGGCTCCTCCTGGACTGTCCCCCGCTTGGGACGGACGGCGGGGCCGCAGCCTGCCCTCCTCCCAGGCCCTCCCCATCTGGCTCCACCCCCAGGCGGCACCTCCTCTGTTTGCTCAGCGCCGTTGCCCCCGACTCACTTGTTGAGCCCCACACCCCGGGGGCCCTACCCACACCTGGACCCGGGCTGTACGCGGGGCTCGTGTGTGCCTAGCTCTGCGCAGGTGGGGGCTGGGAGGCGAGGGGGCTGCTGGCTGCCCCAGCGGGGTTGGGAGCGGTGACCCACCTGGGAGGCGGGCCAGCTCAGACCCCGCTTGACAGGTGGGGAGCCGGGGGCTGACCTCACTCTGCACGCCGCGTCCAGCCCTTCAAGCGCTCGTGCGCAGGCCCCTTGCCCGGCCCCGCCCCTCCTGGCACCCCCACCTGGCCGCTCTGCCCGGCTGTGAACCTGCAGGTCAGCAGTTCTGCGGTCAGCCCACCTGCACGCACGGCTGGGTCCCCACTGCCTGAGCCGGCGCCGTGGACAGACTCCCACGGGCCTGGTTCCTACGAGGTGCCCGGCACGGCTGTGTGGTCAGGGCCTCTCGGCTGACCCGGCGGCCCCAGTGGGAGGGTGCTCTGAATCCCAGTGGGCCCCACTTTCCAGAAACCTCTACTGGGTGAGGGCTCACAGGAGCCGAGCCCACTCCATTCCCCAGACTCAGGTGCCTGGGTCTGCCGGCAGCGGTGGGGTCCTGGGAGAGGCCCCTCACCGGGCTGGTATCAACAAGGGAACCTGACCAGGCAGCCATGAGACCAGGAGGGTGTGGGGGCTGACAGCCGAGCTCACCATGGAGGCCGTGCAGCGGTAGAGGGCGCGTGGATGCCCGTGTTTGGTGTGGAGTGCCGTGCAGGAGTGGACGGGGCATGTGAATGCCTGTGTACACTGTGGAGGGCCGTGCAGGGGTGGACGGGGCGCGTGGATGCCCGTGTTTGGTGCGGAGTGCTGTGCAGGAGTGGACGGGGCATGTGAATGCCTGTGTACACTGTGGAGTGCCGTGCAGGGGTGGACGGGGAGCGTGGATGCCCGTGTTTGGTGCGGAGTGCTGTGCAGGAGTGGACGGGGCATGTGAATGCCTGTGTACACTGTGGAGTGCCGTGCAGGGGTGGACGGGGCGTGTGGATGCCCGTGATTGGTGCGGAGTGCTGTGCAGGAGTGGACGGGGCACGTGGATGCCCGTGATTGGTGCGGAGTGCTGTGCAGGAGTGGACGGGGCACGTGGATGCCCGTGTTTGGTGTGGAGGGCCGTGCAGGGGTGGACGGGGCGTGTGGATGCCCGTGTTTGGTGTGGAGGGCCGTGCAGGGGTGGACGGGGCGCGTGGATGCCTGTGTTTGGTGTGGAGTGCTGTGCAGGGGTGGACGGGGCGTGTGGATGCCCGTGTTTGGTGTGGAGCGTGCCTCTAGCTATACCCACTTAGTGCAGCGGCTTCAGCAGCCTCCCACAGGCAAAGGCTCTGGGGTGCTGTTGGGATGAAACAGGTGGTGAGTCAGGAGGCCAGAGTCTGGGCCAAGTGGGGCCTCTCGACCCGGGGCCCTCCCCACCCCCTGCCGACTGGGTAAAGGGAGGGTCAGGTCCCAGGGATGCGGTCAGTTTCCGCAGCAGGCCCGTGACCCAGGGCGGCCGGGGACCCGGCTCCCTTCCCGTGCCCCTGGTGCCTGACCTCGGGCTGGGGGGAGGTCAGGCCAGCCCCGTTCGGCCTGTTGGAAGCCAGCCCCTCCTGCTTCCCGTGTGAGTGGGGTGGGCTGGGCCCCCCTGCTCCTGGCAGCCATGGCCGGGCTGCCCCCTCGGTGGGCGAGGCCCGCCTGCTCGTCCGAAGTTCCCCCGGGCCGCTCTGGCCAGGCGTCGCCCAGCGAGTGCCCTCTCTCCTCAGACTTCTCCGGGAGCAGTGGATCCGGGCCAAGTACGAGCGGCAGGAATTTGCCCACCCTGAGCGGCAGGAACCCTACTCTGCAGGTGAGGCTGCCCCCGCCTGGGCGTCTGCCCCCGCCACCGCCCCCCAGAGCTGGAGCAGGGCCCCAAGGAACCTGGGCGGCCGCTTCAGGGTCTGGGCCCGTGTCCCTCCACCAGCCCTCAGCGCCGGCTGGCTGACCTGGCCGCAAGGGCCCTACAGCTGCTCACAGCTCCACCCTGAACCCTGCCTGCGGGCGGCTGTGCCTTTGGCCCTGCAGGGCGGGCGGGGCTGTCCGCAGGGGCGTGGACAGGCCTGGGGCCCAGGTGGGCCTGGAGAGGGTGGGCCAGGCCCCGGGGGCTCGGTCAGCACACGGCTGCTGCTGCTGCTGCGGTGATCAGACGAGGGCAACAGGGGACCAGCCCCCGTACCGTCTGTCGGCCGAGGGGCTCTGCGTATGCCCCTCTCTTACCTGGCAGGCGGTTGCAGGACTGGGCTGTGGCCTTGATTCGGTTGCCATCCACCCCTGAGAGCCGTGAGCTCGTGGGTGCAGCTCCCTGTTCAGCCCCAGGACTCACACTTGTCCTGCCTGAGGCCCCGGGACACTCACCCCACAGCCTGTGTCCCGTCTCCCAGGAACGAACACCTCAGGGGTCTGGAACGTGTGCGCGTGGCCTCAGCTCAGAGGCAGGGTGTCGTCTGCTCCTGCATCAGGACCTCTGGCTGTGGGGGTCCAACCCAGAGGGCGTCAGGCAGACAGGAGGGTGGGCTCGCGTGGCGCTGGCTCCAGGCCCAGCCTGACCCTGGGCCTCAGTCAGCGGTCAGGACCCTGAGGACGCGGCCCACTTCCCCTGGTTCCACCTTGGGTGGCAGCCGCCCGCGGAGGAGGCTTCACTGCGGCAGCTCCAGACTCCCCGCCTTGGCTGGAAGCGCCCTCAGCTCCCACTTCCCCCGGGTGCCACGAAGAGCTGCTGGGCACGGTGTGGGCCTCACAGGGGACAGCTCCCACCAGGCGTCGGCTCCTCTGCGGGAGGCCACCCCCTTTTCTCCGAGCACTCGGGCCCGGGTAGGGAGGCCCTGGCCTTGGCTGCGTCTCTGCCCCCGCCTTGGGGCAGTGACCCCTGGCCAGGCTTTCTTCTCTTTGCTTCAAAGCCAGCACCTCCCAGAATATAAATGCCGCCACCTCGAGCCTGAGGATCCAAGCCTGTGGTCCCCCAACCCCCTCACCCAGTGGAGCGCTGGGTGCCCTGAGACTCTCAGGGAGTGTCCTGGGTGTGCAGGACCCCATGGGAGCCCTCTGCAAGGGCCCTTGGGGCAAAGCCCCCCTCAGGGTACCGTGGGGAGGTGCCCTGGGGACCCAGAGGTGCCCAGCACTGCTCTGAGTGCGGCCCTGAGTGGCCTGTCTGGTGGTCACGGCGGGGCTGCCCCTTCCCCGCCTGCCTCCCCAGGCCTCCGGGGAGAGGGTGGTGGCCCGGGGCATGGCTCCCCACAGCTGCCCACCTGGCTGGCCGGAGACCCCCAGACTGGAGCCCTGCCCGCGCTGTGCTGCAAGGAGGGGGCTAGGCCCCAACCCCCGAGTCTCCTGCCCCCCGGCCCCCATTGCACCTCCCCGTGCCCGTCTCTCCCCAGCCCTCGCCTCCCGGCAGTCCAGGGCGGTGGGGCAGCTGCCCTGGCCGGTTGTCCTCCTCAAGGCGCAGCCCTTGCGAGGAGTGCCGGGGTTCCTGGGGCCTTTCCCACGCATCAGAATCTGACACAGCCACGGCCACCAGGAAGGGGGCCCGCGGCCCGGAGGGAGCCTGAGCAGCCTGCAGCGGGTGGATGCCGCACACCCCAGGATCCAGGGACCCGAGCGCAAGGGGCGGGGGCATCATCCCGCCCAGAAGCCACCGTGGACGAGGTGCCCGTGTGGGTCACTTCCCAGGTCAGGGTCGGCATGCCCGGGGGCGCCGATGTGCCCCCGTCAGGCAGGGACCCCCAGCGTGAGACTGTGGCGGGGACTGCAGGCGCCAGCCTGGCTCGACGGCTCTGCTGTGGCGGCGGGCGAGGCAGTAGGTACCCCACGCTGCCCTTGGCCAAGGTCGGGTGTGGGAGGCACTTGCCCTGAGATAATGCAGCAGAGATTCCCGCCGCCCACAGGCCCCTCGGCCAGCTGACCCCAGGTCCCAGCCGCTCCTGGCTCTGTCCCCAGCCCGTCCCCGCCTGCACTGAGCCTCAAAGGCCGCCTTTCACAGGCAACAGGGCCCCTGTTGTCCCGAGGGCCGCCTGTCACAGCACACCCGGCCGCACAGGTCCCAGCCCCTCAGAGCCCGAGGGCCCCAGGCCCTCATGGGACGTGTGTGTTGAGCTTGATGAGAAGCTGCCCACTGCTTGTCCCCTCGGGGGACGGTCAACTGGGGAGCTGGCTCCCGTGTGTCGTCCCCGGGGTGGGCAGCACTGGAGCCTGGAGCCCCTGCCATGTCCTGGCCGCTCCACGCAGGGCTTCCCGAGCAGAGGTGGCTGCTGAGCGGGGGGCAGCCTGGGTTTCCAGCGGCCCCGCGTGGGGCATGCAGCTGGCACTCAGTAGATGCTGAGTGAACCCTGTGGCCTCTGCCCCAGCACTGGTCAGTCTTTTGGGAGCAGACGGTCATGCCGCACGCAGCCGGGCTCCTGGTGTGGGCTGCGGGTGGGCGCTGCTCGGGGGCCCCTGGGCTGGGCTTGCTGGCGGGTGGGTGGCCGGGGGCCTGGCTTGGAGCCCAGGGCGTGCTGGGTGGCGGTGCCCACAGCAGGGACTGGGCTGCCGTGTCCTGCATCACGGGACAGGGGTGCGGAGAGAGCGTGGCTCGGCTGCAGGCTTCAACTGTGGCCTAAGAGCCGCCCATCCCCTGGGGGCATCGGAGGCTGGCAGGTGCCCACCTGGAAACACCGCGGCCAGGCCACACACCCGAAACCAGGCCTCCTGGCGGCTCGCCGTCGGGCCGGCCGCGGCGGGTCAGCGGGGTCGGGGCCGGCCGAGGCGCTGCTGCCCCCTGCTGGGCCCGGCCGGCAGCTGCGCGCTCACTGGCCAGCGGCCTCGGACGGGACTGCTGCCCGCCTCGGCCTCGTCCTCAGCAGGTGGGCGGCCACGAGACCGCTGAGTGCGTGCTTGGCCGGCCGCGTCTGGTGCGGACAGGGTGCTGGCAGGGACCATCCTCGCAGAAGAGCAGCTCCTCGGGCACTGCTCTCTCTAGCTGACTCAGGGTCGGGGAAGCCGGCCGGGGGTCTTCCGGCCTTGCCCTGGCGGGGCGCTCGTTTACTCAGCACACAGGCCAGGCTGGAGCTGGGGGCGTGGTGGTGGCCTTGTCCTCCAGCACACACAGGGGCACCGGTGCTGTGTGCAGGGCACGGGGCTGGGCCTGTCCCAGGCTCCGAGGTGTGGGGCGTGGGCGGAGGCCCCACCTGGCCTGTCACACTGCAGACTCAGGGGGCCAGTGGCCGCCTTTTTATGGCCGTCTGGAGAGCAGAGAAACGCCCCGTGTGCACGGTGTCTGGGGCGGGCGGCGGGCAGGGAGCCGGAGGCTCCGGGGTCAGCACCTCGCCATGGCATCCCTACTGGGACAGCTGCAGCCTGCGGTCACCTCCAGCAGGGGCAGCACCAGGCATGGCCGGCTCAGAGGGCCAGCGGGGGGCCCTGCCCTGTGACACTCACACGGGGCCCAGAACAGGCAAAGGGGAAAGAAAGGGCAAGAGGGGTCAGGGCGGACGCGGCCCCTGTTGTCCATCTCCCCTGCCCGCCGCCGCAGCCCTGACCGCAGTCTGCACCTTCAAGCCACACGACAGACCCCGGGCCTGGAGGTCAGGGCCGGCTCCCCAGCTCCCGGCCGAGGCTGTCACGGCGCCGTGTGTCCGAGCTCGCCTCCCACCTCCCTCCCCGTCCCCGTCTCTCTGGGCCCGTGGTGCTCTCGCATCTGGGTGTTTGGCCGATGCCAGCCCCAGGCCTGCAGAGCCCGTGGGCGCCACGTGCCTCCCGCCCACCCAGCAAAAGGAAGGGGGAGGCCTGGGGTCCAGAGACGCTCAGGAGCCCCCCACCCCGCCCCCGGGGGGCAGGCCCCGCACAGGAGTACGCCCACCCGGTCCCCCCATCGGGGTGGCTGTCCAACCATGCCCTCCCCCCAGGGTACCGAGAAGGCTTTCTCTGGAAGCGCGGCCGCGACAATGGGCAGTTCCTAAGCCGGAAGTTCGTGCTGACGGAGCGTGAGGGGGCCCTGAAGTACTTCAACAGGAGTGATGTGAGTGGGTTCGGGGGCCGGCCCTCCACGCTCTCCTGGGAAACACACTGCTCCCCCGTGGGGACCCTCCGCCCGCCGCTGGTCGCAGCCACTCCCTCTGGTGTGGGTGACGCTGGGGGCACTCCCAGGCCCTCGAGGGACAGGGAACTGCCACCCTGAGGCAGTCAGGGGTCCCTGGGCAGTGTGTGGAGGGGCTGGCTGGCCCTGCCCAAGGGCACCGGGGCATCCGCAGCCCCACGGCAGGGAGAGGGGAGAGGTCAGGCTGGCAGGGTGGGGAGCAGGAAGGGGCACCCGGCCTAGCATGGGGTGGGCCACAGGGCCCACCTCGCACCTCCTGGGAAGGCGCAGTTCCCTTGGACGGGGAAGCCCAGGCCCAGCAAGTGTGGGGAACTTGCCCAGAGCCGCACGGCACGCACGTGCGGGGCCAGCATGCAGAGCCCGCCGTGCCTGCCTGCTGCTGAGGCCCGGCCCTGCTCCCCAGGCCAAGGAGCCCAAGGCCGTCATGAAGATCGAGCATCTGAACGCCACTTTCCAGCCAGCCAAGATTGGCCATCCGCACGGCCTGCAGGTCACCCACCTGAAGGACAACAGCACCCGGAACGTCTTTGTCTACCACGAGGACGGGAAGGTGGGCGCACGGCTGGGCCCTGTGGCGGAGGGGACCGAGGAGCGCCGGGGGGAGGCGGGTGGCAGCTGGCGGCTGCGTCCCCACCCGGCGAGGCTGGGCCTCCGAGCAGACCCTCAGGCCTGGCCTCAGCGTCACTCTGGCGTGACCTCCGAGTGCTCGGCCGTGCTGTGGGCTGTCCGCAGCGCGCAGTCTTCTGATGCTCTGCTGCTGCTGCTGAGTCGCTCAGCCGTGCCTGACTCTCGGCGACCCCATGGACTGCAGCCCACCAGGCTCCTCCATCCATGGGATTTTCCAGGCGAGAGCACTGGAGTGGGGTGCCGTCGCCTTCTCCACTTTGAGGCTCAGTGTGTTTAAATAGCCAGGCTTCCCTTCGGCTGTGTGCGCCTTTGGGGTCACAGTCAAGAAGTCTCTGCCAAGTCACGTCGTGGCCCCGTGTTTTTCTCGTAAACTTTACTGTTCGGGGACTCACGTTTCAGCCCTTGATGCATCTGTGGTTGAGTAAGGGTCCAGCCTCGTTCTCTGAAGTGTGGACATTCAGTTTTCCCAGCACCGTTTGTTTAAAGGACTGTCTTCTCTCAACGACCAGTCTTGGCACTGTTACAGAAGCCACTGAGCGCCAGCATTTGCTCCTGGGCCCGCTCTAGCCCGCCCTGGGTTCCGTGTTTTTGGTTTTAGTTTTCCTGGACTATAGTTGCGTGCAGTGTCAGCATCTTCGGCCTCTTTCTCACATTCCCATCTGCTACCGTCTGTCACCGGGGGCGGAATAAGGCTCCCTGAGCTGCACAGGCCTGCCCTCACCCTCCTTACCCTCCTGCCTCTGCGTGGCCCTGCCTCCCAGCTCACCCTTCCCACCCCCTCCTCCTCCTCGGCAACCACGGGTCTGTTCTCTGTGAGCCTGTTTCATGAAAGCTCATTTCTGTCATGGTTTAGATTCCACGTGTAAGTGAGTTCAGATGGTGTTGTCTTCTCCTGACTCACTCTCTGGACGCATCCAGAGAGCTGCGGATGGCATTCGTTTCGTTCAAAAGTGGCTGATATTTGTGTGTGTGCACAAACCTTCACCCACGCGTCTGCCCGTGGACGCGCAGGCGGCCTGGGTGTCTTCAAGCGCACCTGCTCGAGTCAGTCTTCTCTACCGCTCCCAGGAGTCGGGCCGCAGGCCACATGGTCATCCGGGGTTCTCTGAGGAACTTCCGCGCTTGTCCACGCGGCTGCGCCGGTCCACCCTCACGCCAGTGAAGGTGGCCCCTCTTGCCCACAGCCCCTCCAGCGTCTGTTCTCTGCAGCCGTTCGACGGCGGCCGTTCTGTGTGAGGTGGCTCTTGGGGGTTTTGGTTTGCGTCTCTCTGGTTGCTGGTGATGTTGAACGTCTTCCCATGTGCCTGCTGGCCACCTGTGTGTTTTCTTGAGAGAAACGTCTATTTAAGTCTTCTGCCCGTGTTTCGACTGGGCTGTTTTTGTGTCACTGAGTCATGCGAGCTGTTCGTAGATATTTGGGAGCTAAAGCCTCATCAGCTGCATTGCCTGGAGATATTTCCCCCCAGTCTGCAGCCTGCCTCTTCATTTTGTTGTTTCCTTTCCTCTGGCATTTGATTAGGGCCCACGGATTATTTGTTTCAAGTGCCTTGGGAGACTGACCTATGAAGTCTGGTGCGGCTGGTGAGAGCAGGCCGTGCGCGGGTCTGTTAACAGGCGCGCCTCCTTGGGCCAGCGTCCGGCCATAGAAACAGCCGCGTCGGGGGAAAGGCCCGGCACACGGGGCGGCGGGGCTGAGGGGCGGCGCGGCCGCAGCCCACCGCCCAGGCCTGCTCTGGGGCCCGGCCGCGGGCGGCCTGCGGGCCAGGCGGGCGGGGCCGGGCGCCCGGCGGCCCCGCGGCGCGGCCCTCACCCCGCCTCTGCCCCCAGGAGATGGTGGACTGGTTCAACGCGCTGCGCGCCGCCCGCTTCCACTACCTGCAGGTGGCCTTCCCGGGGGCCAGCGACGCCGACGTGAGTGGCTGCGGCTCCCCGTGACGCGGGGGGGGACGTGTGCCCTCGGCCGGGACTTGCGGCTGGGGGCCGACCGAGGCCCACGCGGCCCCCAGAGACCCCGGCCGCCAAGGGGCCTGAAGTCCCTGGAGGCCACGGGGTTTTGTTCCAGGGAGTCTCGGTGTCACTGTGGACGGGGAAGGCAGGCAGGGCGGGGCGAGGGGCGGGGCGAAGGAAGGGGCGGAGCAGGGGGCGGGCGGAGCAGGGGGCGGGGCGGGCAGGGCGGGGGGCACAAGGGGCGGGGCGAGGCAAGGCGGAGGGAGGGGCGGGGCAAGATGGGCGGGGCGGAGGGAGGGGCGGGGCAGGGGGCGGGGCGAGGGGCGGGTGGGGAGGCCCCCAGGCCCACGCCGCGCGGTTCCGCCCCAGCTGGTGCCGAAGCTGTCCAGGAACTACCTTCAGGAGGGCTACATGGAGAAGACCGGGCCCAAGGTGGGTCTGACCCAGCGCCCTGGACGCCTGGGCCTCACGGCGAGGCCCCATCCCCGTCACCCGGGGCCGGGCGGGACAGGGTCGGGGGTAAACAGTGCCGGCAACTGCCCATGTGTTTTGTGAGCTTGGGCTCCACTGACCCCGCTCCTGGGGCTTTGGGTCCGGCCTGGTCAGCTGCGAGCCCTGCCTCCCGCCCTCGGCCTCCCCGACACGCCCCTGTGCACCCGGGGTCCCCGCCACAGGGTGGGGCGGGCAGGCACAGGGCCCAGCCTCCGGGACCAGATGGGGCCCCTGGGGAGGCGCCGCCTCGGGCCGACCTGCGCTCTCACCCCCCAGCAGACAGAAGGCTTCCGCAAGCGCTGGTTTACCATGGACGACCGCAGGCTCATGTACTTCAAGGACCCGCTGGTAAGGCCGGACACGCCCCGGGTCCCTGAGGCATGGGCTGGGCCCTCCCGTCACTGCAAGGCAGGCCGGCCCGGGCGGTCTGCTGGGTGAGCTGGGGGGCGGGGCTGCACGCAGCTGAGTGACTGGCGGGAGCAGCCGCCCTGTGCAGCACCCCCGGTACCCCCCCAGGACGCCTTCGCCCGCGGAGAAGTCTTCATCGGCAGCAGAGAGAGCGGCTACACGGTGCTAGACGGGCTCCCACCGTCCACCCAGGGCCACCACTGGCCACACGGGATCACCATCGTCACGCCAGAGCGCCGGTTCCTGCTGGCCTGCGAGACGGAACTGGAGCAGCGGGCGTGGATGGAGGCGCTCCGGAAGGTGGTGGACAGGCCCATGCTGCCCCAGGAGTACGCAGGTGAGGCGGGGGGTTGCTGGCCGAGAGGGAAGCCGGGCGACCCCGGGCAGCTGTGACCTGGCGGGGCCCTGTCCTTCTGCAGTGGAGGCCCACTTCAAGCACAAGCCCTAGCACAAGGAGGTCCCGGAGGCCCGAGGACCCTGGACTGCCCGGACGTGGCTGCAGGAGGCCGCGGCCAACGGGGCCCGAGCTTCAGCCACGAGCACCCGTGTCTCTGGAACCCCTTCGCGGGCTGGCCCAGCCTGACCCCACCACGCTGCTGCCCACCCCCCATGGGACACCCACAGCACCCCCACCGACCTCTGCCCGCCAGACCCGCGTTCCTCTGAGGACCAGCCCCCAGCTGCCACCGCCCACCTGAGCGGGAAGCCCCTCCCACCAGGAAGCTGGGCTGTGGGGACAGAGCCAGCCTGCATGCCCCCCTCCTAACACGTATTTATTGAAACCTGCCGTGTCGGTCCTGGGGTCCTGGGGGCCAGAGCGGCAGACGTGGATCCCATCCTCAGTGAGCTGACCCACACGGATGTGTGGGTCTGGGGGGTCGGGCCCCCACGGCAGGAGCCCCAGGACCTCAGGCCTCAGGCCTGGCTGCCCCTGGGCGCCTGCCACGCCGACTCGGGACTCCACGCTGACTGTGACCCCCCCATCTCTGCCTCCCCTGTCTCTGACCCCTCAGAGGATGGAGCCTGGGCCCAGCTCACTGTCTGCAGCCCAGCATGCTGCTGGCCAGTGGTAACTGCCCCAAGCCTCCCTGTGTGCCCGGGGTGGGGGGACAGGGCCGTGGTGGAGCAGGACGTGTGTGTGGGTCACCCGCCAGGTCATCTGGGTGCTGTCCTGTGTGGCCACGACATGCTCCCAGGGGACCTGGACCAGCTGCTGGGACCGAGAGGAGGGCACTGGGCCTCGGCCTGGCCGGCGGGCCCACAGCCAAGGATGGGGACAGGCGCCCTCCTGTGAGCCCGTCTCCCCTCGCACAGTGCAGACCCATCAGAAAGCTGGACCCTGGGCAGGGGCTGCAGGGGCCAGCAGGCAGCACAAGCCCCCTCCACCGGGACCACTGCCAGGGCTCGCCAGGTCAGGGGTCACCAAGATGGCTGGGCCAGGTGAGGATCGCTGTGAGGTCACCCGGGGCCAGAGCGCTGTCTCCCCAGACCCCCTGCCCCTGGCGGCTCCTTCAGTCCAGGTCCCAGGAAGCCCAGGTCCTCAACTTCCAAAGCAGGCAGGGGGCCTCGCCCAGGGTCCCCAGATCTTCCTGACCACGCGGGGCTGCCCAGGACTCAGCCTTGGGCCCTGGACAGCGGCAGCCCGCTGTCAGTGTGGACTCTGCACGCCCACGTGCTCTGCCAGGAAGCTCTGGGAAAGAGGAGCTGCGTGCCCAGCCAGCAGGGAGCATCTCTCAGAAAGAGCAGACCCCACGTGGCGGTGCGGGAGCCAGAGGCACGCAGCCCGCCTGCAGACCTCACAGCACCTCCTGCTCGACGAGACCAGGGCTCAGGGCACCCAGCCCCACCGGCCGCTCGGAGGGCCTGAGAGGCCTCACCTGTCCGCAGATTCAGATACAACACTGTCTATGCCTAAACCATGACACTCTCCCAACACTGGCCACTTGGTGCCACCCACCAAGGACACACTCCAGACAGAGCTGAACACTGGTCCCAGCGCCCGCGGGCCTCATGGGGCGTACAGGCCGCGCTGCTCCCCGCCCACACCCGGCCCCAGGAGCTCCCTCAGAAAGGACCACTGCTGCTGAGCCCAGTATAAAGGATTTATTTAAACTCAACAATGAACACAAACCTTCCTTTAAATTCCATTTTTACAGTAAATGAAATTGTGTACTGCGTTCCTTCCCATGCATGATCACCGGGTATTAACCTACACCTCTTATTATAATTGTGAAAAAATAAAGTGTTTCCCCTTTTGTAACCGTCCCGGGCATCTGGTGCAGCGTCGGTGAGGCACAGGCCTGCTCGTCCCGGGCCGCTCACCTGTGTAAACCCGAGCCGTCAGGTCACGGCCTCCATCACCGGCCGGTGGTAACGCCGCCCCACGAAGCTGGGGGCCCCGCAGCCTCCTGACGAGAGCTGTTCTGACGGCCAGGCGCTGGCTGCCCAGCCGTCCCTGGGGCACGGCGGCCAGGTCCCCCGCCCCGCCGAGCCCTCCCCAAGCAAACCAGACACGAGGGCCGGGAGGAGGCGCCGCAGGGCCTGCGCTTTATTGGGGTCATCAAGGTACACGGCCCGGCCCGGGCCCCCACGCGCCCCGGCCCCGCCGCGTCTGTGGCTCCGCGGGCATCAGTCGAGCTCGATGGGGCTGCTGTCGTCCTGGCTGTCCTCGCCCTCTTGCTCCGAGGAGCCCATGAGGCTGCTCAGGAGGTTCCCTGGAAGGGGCGCGGCACTGTCAGCCCCAGTCCGGTCCCACCCCGCGGCCCCACCCTGCGCCCTCCTCCTGCCCCACGCCCTCCTTCCGCCCCGGGGGGCCTGTGGGGGCCCGGCACGGCCACCAGGACAGGCCTGGGGCACCGGGGACCGAGCAGCGGGTTCACTCACTCGCAGGTTACCTCTCCAGTGCCCCAGGAATAAAGGAGATGTGTCGGTTCTAAAGCAACTGTGGCCGCCTGTGGGCCTCGTTGGGCCACTTTACCTAATTTTTATCCAAAGAACCACTCCTCCGTCGATACAAAGAGCAAAGTTTATAAAGTGCCCGAGCCCAAACCACACAAGGGAGCAAGGAAGAAAGGGTGTGTGGTGCCCCCAGGGTGAGCCTGCCCCAGGGCGGCACTCTGGGACTGGTTCTGCCGGAAAAGCAGGGCTGCTGATGAGGCCCGAGGGGCGGGAGGACTGGAGGCGGTGAGAGCCCAGAAAAGGGCAGCAGCCCCCACCCCGCCGCTGAAGCCACACCACTCCGCCTACAGGTCAAGTCCGGCTTGTACCTAAGCGGAAACAGCTGCTCAGATGATTCAGGAGACCTTTCCCTGTGGCAGCGCCGATCGACAACGCTCACCCCAGCCTCCCTGCAGATCCCCATGGGGCAGGCTCGCCCTGCGATGGCCTATCGGGCAGGGGACGAGCCGAGGGCCTTGCTCTCCCGGGCCGGGGGCCCTGAGGCCCACGGCAGCTCCACAGCAAAGGACAGGGGCTGGGGGTTCATGGAGAAGGGGCTGTCTGCCTGTCTGCGAAGCTCCCCCCAAGCAAGCTGAGAAGACCGGCTGCCTGGCCTGCATGTCCCCCGGGGACAGTGGCGGGCCCGGCACATGTGGACTCTGTAAGGCGCTTCATCTGCTCAAGAGGAAGCCTAGAGCGCTAGCGATGCCAAAACCCACGTCTGAGTGCAGGACTCAGCTGGCCCCTGCCCTGCGGGAGGGCAGGGCAGCCAGGACTCGGGAGACAGAGGCAGCACAGACAGCGGGGCAGGGAGAGGCCTGGCCCGGAGAGGCAGCGTCCGGGCCCGCACCTGCCAGTGCCCAAGACACACACTCCCAACACGCTCTAGGGTCAGGGGACGGATCTGGAGTCAGGCTCCAGCAAAGAAAATCCCAGAACCTCATAGCTTCCCTGGTGAAACTGCTGAGCTAGGACCACCTGCCCGTTAAGTGCCAGAGCCAGAACAGACACTGCAGGGAAAGAAAGCTACAAACCAACATCCCTCATGAACACTGACGCAAACGCCTCAGCAGGACACTCGCAGACCCAGAGCGGCAGCTGGGGAAAGGCTCAGCGCCACGGCCAGGCGGGCTCTGCTCCTGGAGTGGAGGGAGGCTCCACATGTGGAAACCAGTCAGTGACACAGCCTGACAGGTGAAGGGAAACCAATGGTCATCAATGGCTACAGACAAAGCACTTGACAAAGCCAAGACTTTCATGAACACACTCAGAAAGGAAACCATCTCACGCCAGGATGTGATGAAAGCCAGACGTGGGCCACAGCAGCCACCACAGCGGTGACAGGCTTGGAGCTCCTGCCCTGAAACCAAAGGGTCGCTGCCCCACTCCTGCTCAACACGGCCACTGCGCGGCCCACTCACACGCGGGCTTGTTTCCTATGCTCACACTGCAGCTGGCTGAGCCCATGAACAGCCGGCCAACTCTAAGTTACACACCAGTTTTCGGCTGCTCAGGGAATCAACACCCCAACCTCTCCACGTGTTCAAGGGTCAACTGAACTTGAGGTTCTAGCCAGAGCAATTAGGCAAGAAAATAAAAGGAATTACAAATTGAAAAGAAGTAAAATTATCTGTCTGCAAGTGGTATGATTTTACATGTAAAAATTTCCAAAGAGTATAAACAGAAACAATTCTATTTACAATAGCATCAAAAAGAATAAAACAGTTAACTAGCTGAACCAAGAAGGTGAAAGATTTCACGACAGAAAGTATAAAGCATTTCTGAAAGATACGTAGGTGAAGACACATCCCATATTCCTAGACAAAAAGACTTAATATTGTTCAAATGTCAATACTACCTAAAGCTGTCAACAGACTGAATGAAATCTCAAATCCCCGAAACATTTTTTGTGGAAATAAAAAAACCCATCCTAAATTTCACATGGACTCTCAAGGGACTCAAACAGCCAAAACAATCTTGAACAAAACTAAGGTCTTGGACTTTTTCATCTGAAAACTTACTCTAAAGCTACAGGCATCGAGGCTGGGCTTCCCAGGCGGCTAGTGGTAAAGAACCCGCCTGCCAACGCAGGAGACGCAGGTTCGACCCCTGGGTCAGAAGATCCCCTGGAGGAGGAAACGGCGATCCGCTCCGGTGTGCCTGCCTGCAGAATCCCGCGGAGGAGCCTGGCGGGCAAGGAACAGCCCACTGGGGCGCAGAGACAGACACGCCCTAGAAACCAAACAGACCAGGGCGGCCGAGCGGAAGACACGCGCCAGCCAGTGGGAGAGCGAGCCCAGAAAGGGTCCCTCACATCTGCGGCAAAAGGCTTTGGACAAGCGGGATGCGCCCACTCGGTGGGGAAAGGGCAGTCCTTCAACACGCGGTGCTGGGGAAACTGGAGACCCGCACACCCAGGAACCAAGCCGACGGCCGCGCGAGCAAGCACCACGTCAAAGGTCCCCTCAGACCGGACCAAGGACCACATGGAGGCCTCAGCCAGCAAAACTCTTAAACCACAGGGCAAACGCTTCGCGACGCTGAGCTTGGAAATGACTCCAAAGGCACCAGCAACGAAGAGCAGCAGAAAACAGGGTGGAAATTTAACGTTCGTGTCAAAAGACGCTCCAGGCTCGCGCGACGGGCGGCAGAGGCCAGCGCGGCGCCGTAAAGCGTCACCCTCCAGCGCGACGCCGTAAAGCGTCACCCTCCAGCGCGACGCCGTAAAGCGTCACCCTCCAATTAAGAATCTCAGACAGACTCCAGGGAGTAAAACGGTGCCGAGGAAGGGGAGGCGAGAACAGGCGGACAGAGGTCTTCAGGGCAGCACCACAGTAACGGCGTGTGCACGCTACCGGGCGCCTGTCCGAACTCACAGACACCAGAGTGACGCTGGCGTCCTCAGCCCCGGGTGGTGAGGCCGTCCGAGCAGGGGCGTCCTGACAGGTGGACCCGCTGCAGGCGGGGAGGCTGCGCCGGCGGCGGAGGGGCACTGGTGGGAAACCTCCCTACCTTCCTCTTGGTCTTGCTTGGACGTAAAACTGCTTAAAAAAAAAGCCAACCCACAGAATGGGGGCAGATAGTCGCAGCTCATGCGTCTGGTAAGGACTTGGTAGCCAGTACAGATTCAGAGCTAGGGAAACGACATGAACCAGCGGCCGACGAGCACACGGAAGAGGGGTGCTCGGTCCCTGAGCAAACACGCGGCAGCCCCGGCAGCGCGGGTCCGGCGCCCCCGCGCCCCGACGCCGCCGCCAGCAGCCGGCAGCAAGTGCTGGCGGCAGGCGGACGTGCAGGCCCCGGACCCTCCGCCCCGCCGGCGGCCGTGCAGAGCGGAGCAGCCGCCGTGGGCGGAGGGCGCGTGCTCAGCAATCGCACAGGCCCAGCCAGAAGCACTGAAAGCAAGACCTCACGGAGACGGCTGGCACAGCCACGCTCACAGCGGGCCAAGGGGGAGAACCCACGCGCCTGCTGATGACGGGCAGGTCAACAAGACGCGGTCCACGCGCGCGACGGGCCACACGCCGCCTCAGAGAGGAAGGGAGTCACGGCACCGGCCGCAGCCAGCACCGGACAGGCACCGACTCCACCAGGTGAGGCCCCGGGGGGCGCCAGGCTCGCAGGGACCGAGAGGAGGGCTGGGGCTCGGCCAGGACCAGTGCCCACTGCAGCCTCACGGCCCCACGGCACGGCTGAGGTGGGCAGCGGCATCTAACGTGTGTTTTACCACAAAGCACAGCCGGCTTTGACTCTGCGGTCAACAGACAGGAGCCCCGGGGAGAGCATTCACCGGGGGCAACAGGCCCTACCGCTCTGCTCGGGAGGCGGAGGGCCGGGGCTCCCAGGGGGGCGGGGAGATGGGCCAGCACCCCCCCCTGCCAACGTCGGGCCCCGGACGCACTCGGCTCTGAGCCGCACCCACGGACCCCCACCCGTGAGCCCCCTCACCTAGCAAGCCTCCGTAGGATGACGTCTGCTTGGGCGGCACACCGAAGAAGAGCTGTCCTATCCTGTCGAGGTACTGTGGGGGGCGGGCACTGAGCTGGGCCGCGCCCGGAAGCGTCTCCCCAGCGTCTCCCCCAGCCCCCCAGCTTCTCCCACCGCCCCCCAGCGTCTCCCCAGCTTCTCCCCAGCGTCTCCCCAGCTTCTCCCCCAGCGTCTCCCCCAGCCCCCCAGCTTCTCCCACCGCCCCCCAGCGTCTCCCCATTCCCTCTTCTCCCCACCCCCCACGCCCATGCAGCTTCTTTCCACACAGCCCTCTCCGGCCCTCACCTCGTTGTACATGGGGTCCCGCCGCAGGGATGGCTGGTACTGCTCACACAGCACCGTGAACACCGTGAGCTTCCCCCTGGAGCAGGAGGAGCCAGCACACTGAGGCCGCGCAGGACCACGGGCATGGGGAGAGAAGCCACACGCCTCCACACACGCTCACACACAGCCTCCACACACACACACAGCCTCCACACACTCACACGCCTCCACACACACGCCTCCACACACACACGCCTCCACACACACACGCCTCCACACACACACGCCTCCACACACACACACCTCCACACACATGCTTCCACACATTCACACGCCTTCACACACTCACACGGCTGCACACACACGCCTCCACACACACACAGCCTCCACACACACACACGCCTCCACACACATGCTTCCACACATTCACACGCCTTCACACACTCACACGGCTGCACAAACACGCCTCCACACACACACACGCCTCCACACTCACATGCCTCCACACATTCACACGCCTCCACACACTCACACGGCTGCACACACACACACCTCCACACACACACATGCCTCCACACACACACACACCTCCACACACACACATGCCTCCACACACACACACGCCTCCACACACTCACACGCCTCCACACACACACATGCCTCCACACACACACACGCCTCCACACTCACATGCCTCCACACATGCCTCCACACATTCACACGCCTCCACACACTCACACGGCTGCACACACACGCCTCCACACACAAACGCCTCCACACACACACATGCCTCCACAGACACACACAGCCTCCACACACACACAGCCTCCACACATTCACACGGCTGCACACACTCACGCCTCCACACACTCACACGCCTCCACAGACGCCTCCACACACACACACGCCTCCACACACACACACGCCTCCACACTCACACGCCTCCACACACACACGCGCCTCCACACTCACATGCCTCCACACACAGCCTCCACACACACACGCCTCCACACACTCACACGCCTCCACACAGACGCCTCCACACACACGCCTCCACACACACACATGCCTCCACACACAGCCTCCACACACACACATGCCTCCACACACACACATGCCTCCACACACACACGCCTCCACACACACGCCTCCACACACACACACACGCCTCCACACACACACACGCCTCCACACACTCACACGCCTCCACACACACACAGCCTCCACACACAGACGCCTCCACACACTCACACGCCTCCACAGACGCCTCCACACACACACACGCCTCCACACACACACACGCCTCCACACACACACACGCCTCCACACACACACAGCCTCCACACACATGCTTCCACACACTCACACGCCTCCACACACACACAGCCTCCACACACACACGCCTCCACACACTCACACGCCTCCACACAGACGCCTCCACACACACACACGCCTCCACACACACACACGCCTCCACACACACGCCTCTGCACACCTCCAGCGCCTTCTCACAAGCACACGCTTCTACGCACACTCACCCGTCCACGGCCAGCAGCAGAAACCAGATGAAGTTGAGCAGGGGCTGCACGAAAGGAGGCCCGCTCTCGATGGACGGGTGTTTCTGTGTGTACGTCGTGAACACCACCGAGGCGCTGCTTTTGTTTTTTAAACAGAGAAACCTGGAAATAAGAAACGTCCCAATCAGTGGTTGCACACATCCTCAGGAGGAGGAGATGGGGGCCCACAACCCTGCTCCGCCCACCTAAGGTGCCTGCCAGGCCCAGCGCAGGGAGCTGGGGTTGACAGCGTGGGGACTACCTCCAGAGGGCGCCCGGCCAAGGTCAGCAGAGGGGAGCAGCAGCTCCCTGAGCCCGAGTGCCTGCCTGCCCTGCCGGCGAGCACTTGGGCCGGATGCTGCCCAGCGCTGGCCTCCTCCCTGTGGAGGACGTGTCTGTGGCCAGATTTCAGCGCAGCGTGGGCCCACAACACAGCCAGATGGACAGGGAAGGGCAGAGGCCGCAGGGGACATCAGCACCACGCGCCAAGCTGGGGTCAGGGCGCTCCGGATGGTGAACTGGTTTTGTTCTTGGAGTCCAGATTCGGCAACAAGTGGTGCTGGTGGGGTTCCGAAGCTCCCTGTCCCCCAGCTCACGAGACACGGCCCGGCCCGAGGCCTGGCCGCCGACCCAAGTCCTCTCTGGGAAGGTGGACCTCATTCACAGCAGCGGCGTATCCGCTGGGGGGAGAGGCCGGGCCCCAGTCACCTTGCGTGAGCTCCCCACCATGTGGGCCTGACGCGGTGCTCCCGCCTCCAGCGACTCTGCTGTACCACAACGTTCTTAGAATAAATTGTCCAAACAACTCAAAAGAGAAGACTCAGCTGGGACAGAAGAGCGGGGACACAGAGCTGGGTGGGAAGCTGCGGGCGGCCCCCCATCACCGTGTCTGGACCAAGAGACGTCGGGAAGACAAGCCGCCTCTGAACAAGACCCGTGTCATACGGACACTTCACATCCCAGCGTGGCGCTGAAAATTCAGTGAATGCCTGTGTCCCACCAAAAGAGTAACTCCCTCCCAACCAGATGTGATGGATAAATAGGAAAACAAAACGCACGGCAACAAAAAAGTAACTTAAGGCGTAAAAAGTACTTCTGTCAACAGAAGCGTCCAAGTTGACCTGAGGGCGGGCAGGTCTGGAGCCCCTGAAGGTCAGCGGTAGCGTCATGCTTGGGGACGTGAGGCGTGTGTGGGATGCCAAGTGACTTCAGACCTGTGCTTGCGTGAGGTTCGGCCAGAGGCCAGCCTGGGGCCCCGGGACACCACACGCGAGGAGGGGGCAGCAGGCGGGTACCTACTGGAGGACGGCCTGGGCCACGAACATGTCCGCCTCGCTGCGGAAGCCGCGGGCCGTGGAGTACTCCACCAGCATGTTGGCGCAGCCCTCGCCGTCGCTCGAGTGCAGGAAGTGGTACCGCGACTCGCCGTAGTTCTGTTCTGCGGGCGGAGCGCGGGGGGTGGGCGTGAGCGCGATGTGAGCACAGGGCCCTGTGGCGTCCGCGCACGCCACCTGCTCGGTGGACCCAGCAGAGGCCAGACTGCCCCCACCGTGGGGACAGCCGGGAGCAAGCCAGGAAGGCAGAACCTGAGGCCCCCGGGAGCGGAGCACGCAGGGTGGAGCCCAGGGGCCCTCTGCCCACGTCTGCCATCCTGACGAGGACCCAGGACCGGACGCGGGCTCTTTGGGGACCATCCGTCCTCTGCTGCTCGGCTCTTCTGAGCCTCTGACTCCACACTGGCTACTGCCCTCTGGGTGGGTAACCCCAGCCCCAGCCTGCCCAGTTTCAGTAGAGGACTGGAGCTGTGAAGGGGCCCCCATCCCCCAACCCACCTTCCAGCCAACATCTCCCACCCAGAGCCACTCAGCTCCTACCCCAGTACCCCAGCCACTCAGTCCTACACTGGGATGCCTGGAGCTACTGTCCACCGTCACAGCTGGGGGTGCCAACGGTACCCAACCCCAACCCCAGACCACCCAGCAGCTACAGAGCTGGCAGGACACCCGGGATCGGTGGCACAGAGGCTGAGACCCAGCTACAGGGTAGGGACCCTGGGTCCTGCTCACCCGCCACACTGGGTCCCTCTCCTCCAGGGGAGTCTCCACTGCTTCGGGTTAAGCCTTCTCCACCTTCCAGCCGTTCCCCAGCCCAGCCCAGCCCCAGGTCACAGCCAGCTCCTGGCCGCCTCCAGCACCGAGCTAGTTCCGGGGTCTCCTCTCCCTCCAACCCCAAGAGCTTTCACAGCCTCCAGGTGAGAGGAGAAACCTGGCAAGTCTCCAGCGTCCTCCAGCCCCGGGCAAGCAGCTGCACGAGACCTCAGGGGGCCAGGGCTCCTACAGCCCTTTCACAGGACATTGGCCCCGCGCACACACCCCCGGGGGGTGCCCATCACAGGGGGGACCTGCAAACACCCCTCAGCATAGCCTCCCACGTGCGCAGGGTCCCGCCAACCTCACCCACCATCTGTGCTTGAGACCCTTAAAATACTCAGATCTTCAACTTCAAATCTTTAATATACGCGTACCAGAGATACACAGCTCCCAACCTCAGCAAGGTCTCTGCGCAGGCGCCAGCCGCACACACCCGGCTCCGCAGACTCGGGTAGGCTGGGCACGCAGGCGGACAAGGCGGCGCAGAGCGGCCTTCGGGCCCAGCCAACCTGCGGACAGAGCCCGGCCCGTGCGGACAGAGCCGGCCCGTGCGTCCAGAGCAAAGCGGCTTCTAGCCGAAGCCTTCTGAACCGCCACAGGCCGGGGCGGACAAGGCCGCCCATCGGTGCGGTGTGACGGCCCCTACCCGTGGCCGCCATGTGTCCACCCGGCCTGAGGACTGCCGCAGCGCTGATGGGTCGGCGAGGCCCCGCCCGCGGTTGCCCATTTAGAAGAGAGCGGTGGGTGCAGACGGGCCGGTGGGGGTGGCGGATGCAGAGCCCAGCGCCCGCGGCCACCCGAACACACCTACCTTTCCACAGGGTGAGGGCCAGCAGCTGGTGGAGCCGGGGGTGGCCCAGCTTCCCTGACCCACCGCTGGACCACTTGAGGGCTCGGGACACGAACGCCACTCGCTCCGGGGAGTTGGGGTCCATCAGGCTGAACAGCTTGGCCAGACTTTCTGCAAAACGACAGCACACAGGCCTGACCCGGAGGCACGCGCGCGGCTTCGGCTCTGAACCGGGCATCTACAAGACGCGAGCCCGCCACTCCCGGGGGCAGGCACCGTGGTGGGGCCCTGGGGCCACCCGACCGCTCGCCGCCCGCCTTCACCAGGCGCCTCCCCAGCGGGGCCCGCGAGCGGCGCGGGCAGGCGGGAAACGGGCTGCGGGTGTCCACAGCCACCCCCCCAGGGTCCGTGCAGGCCTCAGTGTGTGAGCACGCGAACGCGTGCGTGCAGATGTGAGTACACGCGTGCGTGTGTGCGTGCGCGGTGGGGCTCGGGCCGCCTCACCCAGCAGCTCGTCGGCCACCTCGACCTCTGCCTTCTCCAGCGACTCCAGGACAAGCATGGACAGGTCAGCGGCGCTGTTTTGCTGTAAAACGTTAGAGAGGCCGGTCAGTGGGAAGAGAGGCTCCTGCCAGTTTTCAGAAGGCGGGGAGGCTGGCCAGCGGCTCTGGCTGCCAGTTAAAAACCAGTGGCCGACCGCACCTAGGAAACAGTTCTGAGCACCGAGGCGGGACACGGGCATGCTAGGGCCGCCCTCCAGCCCTCTCCCTGGATGCTCTGCGCTGACGGCTCACCTGCCCGTGGCTGAAGAACAGCAGGGCTCCGGAGCACATGAGCTCGCGGGCCTCAGCGTGCTTGCTCTGGGCCATGTACCTGCGGGAGAGAGGGCAGGCCGTCAGGTTCCACCACACAGGCCCGCTAAGCTCGGCCACTCCCCACCCCCGTCTGGTGACCGCGTGTGGGCACCGTCTCCGACCACAGCAGCACCTTCCTGGTGCAGGGCAGGGGTCTCAGCAGAGGGACCAGGGAGGGGCTGAGGGCCACTTCCAGCTTCAGACACAGGTCTGACCGTGACAAAAGGCAGGGGAACCTGGCCAGGACCACGCATCGGGGCCGATGGGCTGCGAGGCCGTCCCCTCCCCTGAATGCTTTCCACCGGGAAGGCATCTCTCTGGGGACAGGAGTTGGGAAAAGCTGGCTTCCCAACTGCAGGCGGACCTATGGGCAATGAGGCCCACACAGAATACAAAGGGTGCTTCCTCCACAACAAGCAAGACAGAGATCCAGGGTGGCAGGGTCAGGCCTGAGCTGAGCACAGGACACCAGGCCCACTGGCCACATGTTCCTCTCGGACAAACAGGCCCGAAACCCGTCTAGCCGGTCAGACCTGTGTTCCAGCCCAGACAAGCCGAGTGGGAGATGCGAGAGGTGCGCGGCCAGCAGGCGCGCAGGAGAGGCGACAGGGGAGCCCTGCTGCCCTCGGGCTCAGGCCGGGACCAACTACGGAAAAGGGCTTTTATGCACCCGGCTCGGGAGCAGCAGCCTCAGCCTCAGCGCACAGGGTGGGACCAGGAGGAGACACCCACAGCCTGGGAAGCACCCAGGGCACCTGCGGGCGTGGGCCGGGCTTCTGGAAAAGCGAGCCCTTGCAGGCCACGGCACAGATGCTCACAGCGGGCTCTGCTTCACGCACACGACAGGCTCTGGATCCTCCCCCGAAGCACAGCTAGAGACAAGCACCTAAAAAGCCAGGGAGAGACCGGAGGCCCGAGAGGCAGACAGGCCGGGTTCCTGGGGCAGCAGCCCCGGTTCCCAGTGACCACAGCCACACAGTCCTGGCAGCCCTGCCCACGGGAGAACCGCCAGTGGCTGGAAACCCCCCAGCAGCGACAGGTGCCCCGAAGCCTGACGCGCTTTCTGCACGCCGCAGATGGACATGTCTGAGCCCTTCCTGTCCCGGCAGAGAGAAGGCTGAAGAGAGTGCCCGTAACACCTGGGACGGAGCTCGGCCGCCCTCGTCCTTGGAACCAGCAGCTCCTGCCCCCCTCGCGCAGCACACATCCTGTAAATCCAACCCAGTTCCTCTCCCCCTCCTCAAGCTGCTGGGGGACACAGTGTAAGCGAATTAAAATAGCACAGATAGGTGAATTTATCCAACAGGTGACCGGATGAGACGATGCGGCCCCCGCACCCGCTGCCACTCAACAATAATTAACTAGTGACACGTGTAAGGGTGGGCCTCCGAACGGTCACGCTAAGGAAACTTGAGAAGTCAGATAAAAAGAGGACATGCTATACAATGCTACTTACACAAAATCCCAGAAAATGCAAACCCACGTATCATAACAGAGATCAGTGGACGCCTGGGGGCCAGGGGTGAAAAGTCATCTTAAAGGCAGAAGAGAAAGCTTTGGGGCATGAGGAGTATTTTCAGTACTTTGGTGATAATTTCTTGCGTGAATACATATGTCAAAACCCATCAAATTGTACATTTATATAAATGCTTAAAAGCACTTATAAAAAAGTCATTACAAGAGTGAGGCTGAATTCTTCGGAAGCTGCCAGCCACGAAGAGCTCTAAGCCAGGACTGCAACCGCAGGTCTGAGCACGGATGACGCCCTGCAGGCCGACTCAGCTGGGCCCTCTGGACGCCCACTAACGCCACCCTGCTTGGGTCCACAGCTGACCGTTCACTTCTCAGGAGTCCTGAACACGTGTAGGAGCCCCTCAAAGACCAAAGAGGAAGCCAAGACGTGGAGAAGAGGTTTAGCAAGTTGTCCTGGGTTACAGGTCACTGAGCAGAGGAGAAATGTGAATACAAGTCAAGGCAGGGCTGGTGGTCACCACAAAGCACACTTCGGGCACAGGGAGGCCACTTCAAAGCTAATCAACAATCGAGCTCCTGGCACAGCGGCGACTGCAGAACTGGCTCACAACAAGGAACGCTGTGTTTATTTTTGGGACGATCCAGTTTTGCTGATTAATCACTGGGGCAAATATTTATACACAAATCCCTGAGAAAAGCAAGCACCAGGCAAATCTCAAGCGCTACAGAGCTCCCATCCTACAGATCTCATTGGCTGGGCTCCGGGCAGAAGGCTCCATGTTACAGACTTTAAACCTGCTTACACCTTTGACTCATCCCCTGAAGGACAATTAACTCCCTGCTCCCTGGTCCTCTGGGCCACCGAGCCCAAATACGATCTGAGGCAGGCTCACTCGCACTGCGTCCCAACCAACCAACCACCAAAACAGAAAGCACTGCCAGAGTTCCCAAGACACTGATTCAACCTGCCGTTAAAAGAAAAATTTATATCCAGGCCTAAATGTTTTAAGGCAGACCTTACTGCCCATAAACATCACAGCAAAGTATTTGCCGCCCTGGGACAGTTTGGAAAAAAAAAAACAAACATTCCGCAGAACAGATTAAATCCTCTAAAATTATCTTTAAATGCTAACAAATAGCCCAAGTGTTTTCTGGCAAGAACCCTAAAGGCTGACAGCATTTATGTAATATACAGCAATGCCTGACGCGCAGAGAGACAGCTAGGAAATCACAGCAGCAGCGGCAGTGACCGCAGAAACGGTGTGGCGCGCTGCAGTCCCGAGCAGAACCGAGCGAGGCGGCGCCCGGGCAGCCCCTGAGGCCACCCCAACAGCGACATCGCGTTTCACCCCAATGCGGCCAAGCAGGCAGTAGTTCCTGAAGTTACCTGACCTCTCCTCTGCGCTCACGGCCCATCCTGTGAGGGACTCACATTCCAGAAGCTCAACTGCCGCACGTGGCCAGCGAGCCGCACACGCACCACAAAAACACCGGCTTCACGGAAACAGCCGGGTCAGTAACACGGTGAGCAAGGGCGACGCAGCAGGAGAAGCCTGTTTACAGCCTCGCGGCCGGGCGCCGAGGGAGAACCGGGGGGCGCGGAGCGAGGCTTTCGGACTCAACGGCGCTCAGGGCGGGGGAGGGGGCGAGCGGCCGCGGCGGCTCCGGCACCCGGGCCGTCCGCACTCTCGGCCAGGGCTTCGGGCCCACCCGGGGTCCCGGCCGGGGCTCCGGGTCGGGGGCGGGGAGCTCCAGTCCCGGGCGGGGGGCTCCGGGTCGGGCGCCGGAGTGCGCGGGCCCGGGCGCCGGCGGGGGCCGCGGGGGCGGGCGAGGGGCCGCGGCGCCGCTCCCGGGCTGCAGCCCGCCCCCGGCCGCCTCCCCGCCGCCCGCTCCCACCGCCCAGGCGACGGGCAGCGGCGCGGGCCAATGGCGGCGCGGGGCGGCGCGGCGCGGCCAATGGGGCGCGGCCGGGGGCGGGGCGCCGGGCTCCGCGGCCGGGCGGGGAGCCCCGGCAGGCGGCGGCCGCGGCGCGGCGCCTACCTGAAGAAGAGGGTCCGGTACATCTGGTGCGCCTCGTAGTAGTCGCCCTTCTCGACGCTGGCCCGCAGCTTGCCCTCCACGCGCTGGACGCCGCCGCGGTTGCGGGCGCCGTTCCGGGCGCTCTCCTGCTCGGCCATCGCCGCCGCCGCCGCCATCGGGCCGGCGCTCCGCGCAGGGCTGACGCTGTCGCAGGCGCGGTCGGCAGCGCCTCTCGGCTTCCGTCCCGGCGGCCTCCGGGTGCCCTCTACGGTGGCCGCGAGGAGCCGCGCGCGGCCGCGGAGGCGGGGCGCGGGCGCGCACGTGACCGCGGGGCGGGGCGGCGCCACAATGGCGGCGGCGGCGGCCCCGTGCCCGGGAGCGCGGGCAGGGCGCGCCCCGCCGTGGCTGCGGCCGCCGAGACACTGAGGCCGTCCGGGGAAGACCGTGTTCCCAGCCGTTCAGCGGGGCGCCGGCGGCTCGGGGTCCGGGCACAGCGCTCGGCTCCGGCGCCCGACACCCGGCCCCGCCGCTGACTGCTCGCGGGGGGCCCGTGGGAAACGCGGAGACGCGTCTGCGGCGGGAGCGCGCACGGCGGGGGGGGCGCGCACGGCCACCGCCAGGGGCACGCGCACGGCGGGGGCGGGGGCGCGCGCGCCGAGAGGCTCGCTGCCCGGCGACCCCGGCCCAGACGTGGCAGAGGCGACCCGGCCGGAAAGGGTCGGAGGAGGGGTCGCTCAACGCACTGTGTCCCCCTCATCGCCCGGGGCAGAGACGAAGCAGGTAGAGAAAAGAACATACTGTTTATTATCCATCTGAAACGTCACATGCGCTTTAAAAAGTTAAAACTCTTTATTTAAACATTTCGGTAGCGTCTTACCAATTTGGTGGCAGCAAAGAAGCTCTACCAAAGTATGTTGAAAAGCATTTACAAAAATACATTGCACAGAGTCCTGTCTCGCATCTTTAAAAATAAATATTCAAAATATTTCCACCCCATCTCCCAAATTTAGCTTTATATAGGAAATTTTGATTTATATATTTATCCTGTAATATATGAAACATATGTATACATTTTATTCAACTTAACTGCATAGGCATTAGTTTCAATTCTGACAAGAGTGAAAAAAAACCCTAGTGTATGTGGCTGTCCTATATTTGAGGACTGTTGTGCAATGCACATAAAACTCTTCAGAAAACCAGTCAGCACCATCATTTTGTCTTTTTCTGAAAATACATTTATGGTACACCAAAAAACTGTCTTAACCCAATAAAACTTAAATAATTCTTAAGGTAAAACATCTGTAACTTTAAGTGCCTTGCAGATACATTTATAAAGTCTGCTCAGTGAAACAGTCTAAATATTAAATATTAATTATAACCAAAACAAAGAGAATGGCCGAGTCGTAATAAAAGGCAAATCCAACCAGAGCCAGCACAAAGTGCTGCTGTAAGAACAGTGTCACCAAATGTCCTGGTTTCATGAATTTGCCACGTGGGACAATCTCCTTTAATAACTGTAAGTGGAATAAAAACATAAGCCTCTGAAAGACAGAGCATGTTAGTGTTTGCTTTGCAGCAAAATTCAAGACAAAACCTGAAAATACCCAGAAGATTGGATTTCTTGGTTCCTATTCATAGTGTGAAGTGAAACTGCAGGGAGAACCTGATGGGATGAGCCCAGTGGAGACCTGAGAACTCTATTTACATTTTATACAGATCCAGACCATCCCCTCTTGAGTCAGATACACTTCAAACCTGCAACAAAGGCAAACACTCCAGGGTTCCTGAAGGGATGATGGAAAATCCTTCTCAGCGGTGGGAGCATGCTAAGCAGGAAACCCCATTTTCATTACTTCTGCACCTGGTGATATAAAGGACCACTTATGCTAACAGAGGAGCAGCTCATCCTAAAGGGAGGGAGTTCAGCTCTCAGCTTTGGTGACACCGTTCATCCCTGAAAGACGTGTGCTGGGTTGAACACGTATCTGCTCCCAAAGGCCCTTTCAAGGGGCTGGTGAAGGCTGCTGTCAAGGCCTCAAGAACACTCCAAACTTTTAAACTTCCTTTGCTTTGTTCCTGATGTCAACCAAGTAGTTTTATGTTCAAATCAAATCCCCCCCACCCCCAAAAAATAAGTGTCTGTGTGAACCATACATTCAGATGAATCCCCAGAGGCCACCTGTGGCTGGTAGGCCTCTGAGCCCACGAGCCAGCATGCAGTGTCTGCTGGGGACGGGGCAGCGGCCGGGCAGCGGGCATCACTCCACCCTGGGTCCTGCCGGCGGTCGGCGTGTGTATTTCAGGGGCGACTAAATGCTGCAGTCTACGCCTGAGCCCATGAAGGGTTCCAGTGTTCCGGGCTGTTCACTATATACAAAATGTACAGGAATAGCGGGTCGTCTCTTTACTCAATAGGCTCGCCATGAACTCTGAACCGGTAAAGACACGTGTATTCAGGATGGCCCCAGTTAGAAAAAATCCGAAGTTCCACTATTTGGAAAGCTCCTTCCGTTTTTCTCTGTAATTGAGGGGAAAAGAAAAAAGAATCACACGTTTCATATCAACACGCCCAAGCCCCATCGCTTCCCCAGCTGTGAGACGTGAGATGAAGCAGCCAGGCTGGGGGTGAAGCTTTTAGCGTGGAGCGCATCGCTGCAGCACACAGGTTCAGGCCGCTGCGTGCGACACGCTCACGCGGGCCAAGCTGCGCGCTGGCGAGGTGCACTCGGGCCGGAGGCGCTGGGAGGCGCGGGCCCGCTGCCTCGGGGGCTGGCCCTCACACCCCGTGGGCGGTCCTCTAAGTGTCTGTGGGTCCTGAGGCCGGGACCGTGGCAAGGGAGCCCGGGGTGTGCAGGAAGCATGAGGTCCTTACCGGGGCCGCGAACATCTGGAGAGACTCCCCTTCCTGGTCGTAGGTGAACCGTCCCAGGGGCTGCCCTTCCTCCTGATACTCGTTTTCCAACCCCTGAAACAGAGCCATCTGGTCACTGAGTAAAGGGAAGAGACCACGTGGTGGTGGGGTGGGCTGGGCTGGGGGCCACGTTTCCATTAAAGCAGGCGAAGGCCCTCCCAGGAAGGCCTGCTGTGCGCTGGGCACTGTGCTATGCGCACCTCACAGACCCAAAGCCTGTGATGCAGGCGTTGTTTCCCGTTTTATGGGTCAGGAAAACAGGCTGGGAGAGGGCGAGCTGACCAGGCAGCAGACCAGGCAGCCACGTGGCCCGATGCTGCCCTCCACACTCCAGAGTGGAGCCCCAGGGCACCTGACGAGTGCGGGAGAGGAGGCCAGCAGAGTGAGGTCGGCTTACTGCCAGAAAGAGGACGGTGGGTGAGGGACGGAGTCAGTGTCTGTGGAGACGGTCTCCGTTTGGGAAGATGAGGGAGCCCAGGAGATGACGGTGGTGACGGCTTTCCACAGGGTGAATGCGCCTAAGACCCCTGAACTGCACACTCAGAGAGGCTTAAGGTGCTAAGCTTACGCTCTGTGTATTCTGCCACAATAAAAAAGCAACCAGTAGGAAACAAGTGACCATTTAGATGTCTGTTTCATAAAAGGAAAAAGGACTTTCTAGGTGTAAAAACGGCATGGAGATCACAGGTGATGACCAGGCGTAACTCAATGTGGGATTAAGACTCCCCAGGAGGAAGTGTATCTGACAGAATGACTCATGACCAATGTTTCATATTAAGAAGCTAAAATGTTCATAAGGAGACTAAGATTCCAGAAGATAAAGAAAGACTAAATAGACTCTACAAAAAAAGGAAACGCGCGTGCGAAACACACAGTCACGAAGATTAAAATAGGAGCCATCAGGCCAGTGGAGACTTAAAAAGACCCAGAAAGGGGCTGCGAGGTGAGGAGCGCCTCTCAGACTAACAGCACACGAAGGATCAAAGGCCCCTCGCACCCCCGAAACCCCCCGCTGCCCGAGTGTCTTTCTGCGGAGTCACCGGAGAGGGAAGAAGCTCTGGAGAAGCTGGCACGTGGACGGGGCACTCTGGGTAAGCGGCCCGGTGCACAGCGGCAGGAGGTGCTCCAGGGTACCCAGGCGCCAGATGCTGCTAAAAGCGAACGCTGACTGCTCACTGCCACCGACAGATTCTTAGGGTCAACTTGCTCTTTCAGGGTGAGAAGTGAAAGTTTATGAATGGTGTTGCCTCAGACTGTGCATTTTTTTTGCCAAGCTATGCAGCTTGTGGGATCTTAGTTCCCAACTGGGGCCTGGGCCCGGCAGCAGAGGCACAGCCTGCCCGCTGGACGGCGGGGAAGCCCCCCAGCTGCGGCTGTCATGGGAAATGCCAGGGTTGACGGTGGCGTCCGAGGCGCTGGGACCTGGACGTCCTCTCCCAGCACCCGTGCTGTCCGCACACCGCAGTCAGAACAGACTGCACAGCTGCGCCATGGGAGGCGCGTCCTCCCGCAGCCCCCGTCCCTGGAGAAGTCTGGGGACGTCTCCGTCCACGTCAGCGGGCAGAGGGGAGGCCACAAGGGGCGACACCAGCAGCATACTCATGTCCCAGACTTCTTGGGGCTCACGTGGGAGGCTCCCAGGGGGCTGAGGCGGGGTCTTGGGGCTCACGTGGGAGGCTCCCAGGGGGCTGAGGCGGGGTCTTGGGGCTCACGTCTGGGAGGCTCCCTGGGGGCTGAGGCGGGGTCTCGGGGCTCACGTGGGAGGCTCCCAGGGGGCTGAGGCGGGGTCTCGGGGCTCACGTCTGGGAGGCTCCCAGGGGGCTGAGGCGGGGTCTCGGGGTTCGGGCGCACTCACGTAGACCGCAAAGTCCTTGGGGGCGCTGGTGATGCTGCCCGTGGGTGACAGTGCCTTCGGTATGTGCTCCAGGGTGAAGGCGGTCGGGCGGATCGTCATTGACAGCCTCACCACCAGGTACCCCTGGGAGCCTCTGAACGCCCAGCAGTTCCCTGGGTAGATGTCAGGCTGGGGAGAGGAAGACACTCTTAACGCTCAAGCCGCTTCGAGCAGGAGCCGCGAGAGAAGACTGGCTGATGCTGAAAAAAGCCACAGAATTTCTGCTGGTAAGAAATGGTCACGCGTAAAATCAGAAATAGGAAGCGAGGAAAGGCATCTGTGACTTCACCCCAAAGGGCCCCGTGCGCAGCGTGAGGTGAGCGCCCAGTCAGGCGAGCCTGCGGGAAAGGGCGGCACGCAGCGCTGCGAGTGCCTTGGGCGCAGGGAGAGACTCCATTCCCAGAGCAACAAGGAAAGCACAATTCAACTGACACCTCTCACCACCTCTCACGTTGCAGACAGACCATAATCCCCACCAGACAAAACCCGCTCTGTGCTGGGGGTGCACGCCCCACGTGCTGAGCCCGGAGCAGCGGGAAGCAGCCACCCTCCGGCTGAACGGGGAGCCCACGTTCACACCCTGTGTGTGGACACAGCCCCAGATGACAGAGGCCGAGCGCTCCCCGCTAGAGGGCTTGTGCTGCGGCGGAGGGCCCGCAGCCCTCACCTGGGGCCTGCCGTCCGGAGGCCAGGACCACCTCCTGTCCACCCCGGCACCCCGTGTGCGTCTCCGCCTCTCCCAGCGCACCAGCCGCCCGCCCTGCGCCTGGGGCTCCGGGTCCCCGGCAGGGTCCTTCCAGCCTGCAAGGGGCCAGGCTCCCCAGGGGCAAGCCAGGCTGCGCCCTCTCAGACAGCCCTGGGTCTGAGCCGTAGGGGACACCCCTGAGAGACCGTGAGGCCAGCACAGGATGGCGCGGGCAGCCTCGCCTGCGCCAAGTCCAGAAACAAGCCAGGCCAGCAGAGGCGTCAGAAATCGCCTCTGAGTGAGCGGGGACGACGGGGCCCGTGAGGTGTGGGACTCTGCTCCTGGGCCCCGAGCTGCTGCGTGAGGCACACCCTGGACCGCGGACTTGGGACTTGCACGCTCCAGCCTGCAACTCTGTGGAAGCAGAAGGCACACACCCCCAAACGGTCACAGCGGCACCACGCCTGCTCAAGGCCGGGACACGCACGCGGCGGCCCGGACGCCTGCTCACCTGGATGGCCACGCGGGGCGACTGGGAGAAGTACCAGAGCGGCACACCGAACAGGCTGATGAGCGCGGTCTTGGTCTCGTACGTCTCGGAGCAGCGGGTACTCAAGATGCTCCCCCCTGCAGCAGAGCGGAGACGCGGCTCAGCGTCTCATCCTACTGTTTCAGAGGCAGCATCACTCCCACCTTAGGGATCTGGTTGTAGTGTTCTAAAAATTCTCAGGTTTCTAGTCCTGTAAATAATCTCACATGAAGACCAGCTCCAGCCTTACTTTTCAAATGTTCATTTATGTGCCTGACAGGGTCTAGCTGCAGCACTGGGGAGGCTCGTGCGCGGCTGTGCTTGGCCCCCCAGCTGTGGCGTGCGGGCTCCAGAGCAAAGACTTAGCAGCTGCAGCGCTCAGGCCTAGCTGCTCTGCGGCGTGCGGGGCTGTCCCGACCAGGGACCGAGCCGTGTGCCCAGCACTGCGCGGTGAATGCTTCACTGCTGGACCGCTGGGGAGCCCCTCCAGTCTTAATTTCACTTTTTCCAAATTCAGAGTCGACAGTTCAGAAATGTTTCAAGACACACAGTCCTAACGCCAACAAGACACTGGGCTCCCCGCCTGCCACGATGGGGGCAGTGACGCTGAGTGAACTTTTGTTCTCATTTTGAAATAGAGAATAAAGAATCTAACCGGGCATCAGCACTGCCTGACGGGAGTTTTCAGACGGCCTTCTTATTGCTGGGGTGATGGGAAGTGTCTAATAGGACAGGATTTCTATTTGGAAATAAACAAAAACGTCCTGGAAGTGGATAGTGGTGACTGCTGTAACACAGCAAGAATACTAAAAGCCACCCAACTGTACACTTGAAAATGGAGAAGTCTGTTGTATGAATTATATCTCAGTAATTACAATAATAAAAATGTTAAAAAAACGTCCAATTTGCCCTAGGAAATGGGATAGGATGTTGGTGCCAAAGGTCAACATGAGCTGGTGTAGGAACAAAAAGCAACTCAAGTGAACTGAGAAGAAAGTAAGTATGTGATTAAGAAGTCCGAGCAGTCCCGAGCCGTCTGTCCGCTTGCAGCCAGTGGCGCCTCGGCCAGATGCACGCCACCACCCCGGGGACGCCGGCAGACACAGCCCCGCTCCCACTTGGGGCTTCTCACCTCCCAATGGGACAAAATTTCAAACAAGAGAATAACATGATTTTGCTCTGGCTGATCAGCAGGTCCAAACTTCTCATTTCTTCACCTAAAAAAGTGTCTCCTTAAATCCAGTGACTCAGTTTCTTCACTTAAGAAGAGCCAATAAATGCTTTGTTCAGTAACAGAACATTCAGTTCAGCCTTCTCGGGATGATGAGAATTCCCAATCAATGACATACCAACCTGTGAGGACTTACACCTCTAAGAAAACATGGCAACTACTGGTCCCACCGAACTGGTAAAAGTCATGTGATGTCTCTGAGTTGTCAAAGTTTCCTCAGAAACCACTGAATTTCAGACACAAAACTAAAATCACTTAATATTCTAAGCAGTCTAAGCACCCGACGCACAGCGAGCAGCTTTCGCACGCTGGCAGAACCTGGCTGCCTCTGGCCGGAGCAGGAGCCCGTGAGGGTGAGTGAGGGGAGGCCCCCGGCCCCGCCCGCGCCCTGCCAGCTGCCCTCAGCCCTCCCACAGGTGCTACACGGTTACTGGCGTGTGCCAAGAACCTCCCTTCCTCCAAGAGACCCTAAACGTTCAGAAAACCAGGATTCTCTCCAACGCGTCTGCTGCCAAGCGCTCCCTGAGCTGACGTGATGCCACTCCTGTTTACACTCGCGTCCCGCGTGACCCCGGGTGCTGTCCTGGAGGTCCCCGAGGGCTGGCGACAGAGGTCCCTGGGCTCGCCGCCTCGCTGAACCACAGGCTGGCCCTTCCAGTGCACCTGGCCCAGGGCCACGTCCAGCAGCACCTCCGACCAGCTCTCCTGAGAAGCCGGAACGGTGCCCGTCCTCCCCACCCCTCAGCTGTGGCTTCTGGCACGGTAATGGCCATTCTTGTCATCTGTCTCCCCCGGCAGAGGAGGTTCTGGGGGGCAAGGACTGTCTGATTCACTGCTGTGTCCCCGACGCCCCCAGCGGGCCTGCACATGGCTGACGGAGCACTACTGTCCTGGGACAGTTTGGAAAATACCCTACAGTCAGTGGGCTTCTACACTTTAAAAACCCACACCCTTTACAACACACAAGACTGTGAGTGAGCAATCAGTAGTTCTGGGGTTCTGCTGCCACGTGTCGTCTGGCCGCGCACCCCACAGCCCGCGCTCCGGGGGAGCTGGCCCGCCTCCAGCAGACCCCAGGGGCGCAGCAGGACTCCCGCTCCCCCTCGGGCCGTTGCGCGATCTCCCATGCCCCCACCCCTGCTCTTGACCAAGGAGTTGGGCACTCACCCCCGGACTCCAGGGCGAAGTCCACCATGCCCGTCTTGTCCTGGGAGTACAGCTTCAGGGCGTTGTTCACGATGACCCGTGCTTGCTGGGCAGAGGCGGCGCCCACAGGAGCAGAGACAAGACTCACACGTTAGTGACAGAGACAGACTTGCAGTCAGCTCTATGTGGGCGCCTCAGCAACGCCAGACTCGAGTCCTGCTTGTGACCGCGGGGACCTTGGCGGGAGGGCCAAAGCCAGACACCCAGGCTCAGACACAGCACAAAAGGCTCAGAGCCAGAGCCCCTGGCGCCATAAAAAATGGACAAGCAAGGGACAGCATCAGAGACGGCGACTGGGACCAACTATGGGACATTTCTGTGTAATTCCAGAAGGCATTTGGCCGCCCAGGCAGGCGAAATCTTTGGGACAAAAAGATCAATAAAGTGTAAAATGCGACACTTCCAAGAAGCAGTGGGGCAGCAGGAAGCGTGCCCCCCACACCCGCTCGGAGTCGAGCGCTTTCTGCACCCTCGCCACACCCCTCAGGGACCATCCCCAGGACAGGGCAGCAGCACCTGCTAGCCTGGCACCTACACGGGCAGTGTCATCGCCACGTGACGGAAACACTCGTCGCCTACTCACCGCTTCGGTTATTCCCGGAACACCTGCTCCGCTCACAGCAGACACTACAGTCTCGGAGGTCGGCATCTGTCTTGTCACAGAAATGTGGTGCGTGATGTTCCTCAGGACCTGCAGCTCCAGGTCTCGTAGCAAAGCCTGCACGTCATCCTTGCTCACAAACTGAGCGGACAGCTTCTGGAGCAGCCAGTCGGCAGAAGCATCGTGCTCATCCCCAGAGAAAATGAGTCTGAGAGTCTCTCTGATCTGGACATCCACCTAGAAGCATCATTGGTGAGGATCACGTGAATCTATCGTTTCAGATGAATCTTTTCAACTCTTCACTCAATCCCCTTCGACACCCGGAAAAGACCACACAGCTGACCAGAACCCGTGGCAGAGGCGCGACACAGCTCTTCCCTCTCGTACAAGATTTAAGAGCCTCCAATGACACTGGGACACATTCAAGGAGCAGGGACAGAGGTAAGCAAGTCTGGGCGCCCTGGCTGCCCAGAGAGGGGGCTGGAGGGGGCCGCGCCCCAGGTGAGGGAGGTGCAGAGACAACAGGGCCCCGTCTTCAAATTCAGTCTGAGAAGCTGACAGCCCCACACACACCTGCAGGGGTGACTTTACGCAGGGAGGAAGCATCCCGGCGCGGGGCTTCTGCACAGCCACCACGGCGTGCGCAGGCTCCTCGCCAGGCTCCACAGGGAGCGAGCTCGGGGCGGACGCCCCTGGGAAAGCGCAGCTGCTGGGACGTCCCCCTCTGTGGCGTGCCCGCCTCGGGGCACCTCAGCACTAACGTCGCCACGTTGCACACGTGGCCGTAGCCCCCGCGTGTCCGTAGCCCCCGCGTGGGCTCTTTGACCTCTGTACCCGGGTCCCAAGAGCGGGGCTGCCTGTCCCCAAGACAAAGTCTCTGCGACCCATGACCGTCTCAGGGCTTTCCCCCAGGAGGCTGCAGGCCCCTGTCCCCCCGGCCCCCTGCAGGGACGGCCACCCCTTCACCAACCTGGGGACTGAGGAGCGGGTGTTCAAGCGACCTGCACACCCACTCAGGGAGATGGGTCGCCTGCCCGGCTGGGCTGAGTCTAGTGACCGACTAAACCAAAACCACACAGCTTCAGGGCTCCAACAGTCCTGTTTCACCAGAGCCGTTGTGTGCTCTGACAGGTGTTCACGTATTTACCGGTGCCTGCCCGCCCAGCTCAGCAGTGTCTGCCCTCACCGCCTGCAGCTCTGAGCATGGGCGGCCCCGACGCCATGTCCTGACGTGCAGATGTGAGGCACGAGTGTCTGCTCTGGAGACAGACAGACAAACTGCCCCCCGCCATACAGGCGCGCCCTTGGAGGGCAAGATAGGCCCGGCACCCACACCTCGTGTCACTGGAATGGAGGGAATTTGAGGGGAGCTGAATTTTTAATTTCATTTAAAATGTTCAAAAAGCTTCAAACGTAGTAAAATAAAAATTCTAAACAAAGTTGAAATTAAAAAAACTTAAGACACCAACTCAGTGTCTCTATTTTCCATGACAAACATAAAAGCTGAGGCACTTGCCTTTTCACGGACGGCCTCCACCGTCTCACAGCTGGCCTGCCCTTGCTGCCAGCTGGACAAGTCCGCCTTCAGGCGCCCCAGCTCCTGCTCCAGACGCCCGACCAGCGCAGGCAGGTGCTGCTCCTCACCAGCTCCACTGCAGGGGAGGAGGACAGACAGCACCGTCGGGGAGAGGCCCCGCGACAGGCCCCCAGCACACGGAAGGTCCAAGTCAAGGGCCCAGAGACCGTTCCCACCTCAACGTTGGTGCACACACCACACACACTCGGCTTCGTCAGCCTGGCTCTCCCGCCTCTGTTGCCCTTCTGTTACTCCAGTAACTCACTTGGACGCGAACAGCAGGGAGCCCTGACCTCCAGTGTTCCTGTCTCTGGCCCCGGTGCCTGTGGGTCCTGTGTCGTGATTTTAGGCCTCAGGACAGTGTGCGGGCGGGGGCTGGATCCGCTGTCAGCAGTGGTTACGCCTCCACTTGGGGGTGGGCACCTCCTATACACCATTTAATATGTAAAACCTACCCCCATCTCCTTAAAACCCTGAAAGACTTCATAAACTCATGAACGAGGCTGTGTTTACGGTCGTCATGAGGGGTGAGTTTTTCACGTTGCTGGGAGAGAAAACGAAACTAAAGACATGGCTTCAGGGCTCTAACCGTCCTGTTTCAAGGCAGCCACCGCGTGTCATGGAACGCTCGCGTTCTACTTTGGAGAAGGAAACGGCACCCACTCCAGGGTTCCTGCCTGGAGAATCCCAGGGACGGGGGAGCCTGGTGGGCTGCCATCTATGGGGCCGCACAGAGTCGGGCACGACTGAGCGACCTCCCTTTCACTTTTCACTTTCATGCATTGGAGAAGGAAACGACACCCTCTCCAGTGCTCCTGCCTGGAGAATCCCAGGGACGGGGGAGCCTGGTGGGCTGCCGTCTATGGGGCCGCACAGAGTCGGGCACGACTGAAGCGACTCAGCAGCAGCAGCAGCAGAGTTCTATTTATCTTGTTTACAGGCAGGTGCCATTGTGTGGAGACACCAACAGTTGGAGTCTCACCAGAGTGCCCTCCGGGCTGAGCACTGCGGGTCTGCACGGTCCTGTCAGAGGGCTCTGGCAGGTAAAGGCCCTGCAGGAGAGTTAGAACATCTGCCACGCACACTGTCCTGAGGCCTGAAATCACGACACAGGACCCACAGACACCCTGGGGCCAGAGACAGGAACACCGGAGGTCAGGGCTCCCACCTGTTCTCGTCCGAGTGAGTTACTGCAGTAACAAGGGCAACAGGGGCGGGAGAGCCAGGGTGACAAGGCCCAGAGTGTGAAGACGGGCAGCCCTGAGGCTCGCAGGCAGGGAGGCACCGCGTGGCCGAGGGCGCCGAACGTGCGGAGAAGCACGCAGGCTGTGAGGACCGGACACAGCACCCTGGGAGCTGCCGACAGGCCAGGGCTCACAAGGCAGGTCTCCTCGAGGGGCTGCCGAGCAGGGCCCAGGGTTGCACTGCGGGGCCCCGGGGCGACCAGAGGCCCCGGCAGGAGGCTCACCACACCCGGCTGTAAGCCCAAGGCAGCTCCTTACCCCGGGGTGGCCCTCCAAGGAGCGTCCAGGAAGGGAGGCTCCCCAGAGCACACAGGGCCCCGCGTCTTTGCTGCTGCGTGGAGGTGGATGGCAACAAGCCCCCCCACCCTCCCCCATCCTCAGGTGCCCTGAGAGCCTCCCAGGAAGACAGCGGCTGCAGCTGACACAGCCCCGCCACTCCCGTGCTGAGACGGTGCGGCCCACGGGACGCCGAGGAGGCCAGGAGAGTTAGGCGGCAGGGACCGACGGGAAGCGTCCTACCTGGCTGCTCTCAGCCTGGCCTGCTCCAGCTCCTTCCGGATGGCCTAAGACGATCAAGAAACCGTTTAAATACACAAGTTATGCACCGACTTTCCAGGACGTCACATACATGGCTACATGCGTGTAAGCAGGAAGACACACAGTTATCTGGGATTCTCCCGCTTAACTTAAAGCCCAGCCCTGGCTGCCGGCAGGCAGGCGAGGGACATTCACGTTACTTTCCACAACAGACTCCCCTGAGGCAGCGGCTCCACCCCCTCTCGGCGCTCCCGGGCCTCCTCTCCCGGCCTCTTCAACACCTGACGAGAGCAGACGTCCCCCAGAAAATCCCTCTGCAGAAGGGTCAGGGTGCTGCTCCTGTCCCTGTCCACAGACACTCAGCCCGCAGAGGTGGGAGACAGCGAGGCGAGCCTGCCCCACCCCACGCCTGGCTCAGACCCTTCCCCTCTAAAAGACGGCTTGGAGCCCGTGAGCTGGACACGCGTGGCAAACACTAACACACGCCGGAGCCACCCAGGGAAGCGGGGGCAGATCAGAAACGCTGCTCTTCAGTCTCACAGAGGACGGCAGCAAACGCGCCGCGGCAGCACCTCCAGACGGGCTGTGGATGTGGACGCAGGACGCCTGCTGACTTTTGTCAAGGAAACCGCGCTGCTGGGGCCAGAAGAGAAAGGTCAAGTGCATGAATACCTCAGATCTCTCTGTCAGTCCTCCAAGTACATCTTCCAGGCTGGAGATGCGAAATTCATGCTCTTGGTGGAGCGTCACATAGTCAGTCTTGAAAGGGAAAATTAATGAAAAATGGTAGAAAAAATCAAGCATCAAATAAGCCCGAACCTGTCAGCCAGGCCGTGCCGTTCCTCCACAGCACAGCCCGCCACAGCACCCCGCAGGGAGGACATCTTCTCTAGGTCTAAGTTCTGGGTCTGAAACCTGCCCTACGGTGGTTTTCAGGAAAAAGGACTGACAATCCTTTCTTTGAGAACCAAACAGATGAGACAAGAAACATATATATATATACATATATATATATGTAAGCTCATGGTTTCATAAGGACTAGTAGCTGCTCTTAACTATCTCATGATCTTGAAATATTTTAAATAACGGCTTTGAGCAAACTTTCAGTTCAGTGACAGTAAAATTTCACGCGACTGTGTTCAATCCGCTCACAGAATACCTGCAGGTCAGGGACAGCCGTGTGCCCAACTGCAGCCTGCCCCAGCTCCTGGGCGACACCCACAGGCCTCTCCGCCTGCCCCACCCTGTCCTCAGCCAGGACTTCTCCTCGGGAGTGGCCGAAGCACCACAGTGCCGGCCACCGCAGGGCCCACCTGCTCCCTGTGCCTGAGAACCCCCTTGTGTCACTGTGGAGCCCGGGAGCCCACCAGCGCCAGCCCCCTTGAGACGCCGCCCTCCCACACTCCTCACCGGGGGTGACCCCCACTCCCTGCTGCCATCCGCCAGGTCCACCCGAGCCTGCAGCTTCTGGAGCAAAGCCACCAGCTGTCCCAGCTCCTCGTCGTGCCTGCGACAGTGTCCCGACAACGTGGCCACCTGCCTCTCCACCTCACTCATCCGATGCCAGTGGAAGGCCTCATCGCCAACCTGGAGAGTAAGAGGTTCCAAAGGGGACAAAAAGACAGGAAAAGTCCAGACAGCGAAGCAGAGTGCTACGGGAAAACGCCAGCTACAACTCACACAGCCCGAAGGAAAAGACAGAAAAACGGTCCTCTTTAGGGAGGTCCTTCACATGGAAGCCTATAGGCGGTTTTTATTTTCTGCTTTATGCTTTCTACATTTTCCAAAGTAGTGAAAACTCTTTTTTAAGTGAAAATGAACTGAATGATGAGATGAATTGAAATACAGAACTCCACTGAACTTCACAGGCACTGCATTTTCACAAGCAAAGGTTCTGTCCACGCACCTTCCTAACTACACAGAGGAGCCCGTGCTCCTGTGTCTGTATCACACTTGGGTAATTCTCAAAATATTTCAAACTCTCCACCAGCAAAAGCATTATATGATTCATTAAAGGCTGAGACGATGGTTAGCACCTGTTAACAGTGAAGTATTTTCCATTAAGGTCTGTACCTTGTTTTTTCAGATGTAATGCTATTGTACACTTAAAGTACCATAAGGTAAACATAACTTTCATACGCACCAGGAAACCAACAACTCCGTGTGATACTTGAGCTAACACAGTCCTTGAGGTGTGCCTGTATGCATTAACTCGAACTGTTTCAGAACAGGGAAGGAGCCCAGCTGAACTGCCCTGTCGTTTACAAGCAATGAAGAAACTCGCTTGGGAGAACAGACTGCAAGGCCAGGGAAGCGGGTCCCCTGACTGATTACCTGCAGAGGCTGGTTGGGGTGGGAGGCAGCGGGTGTGAGCGTGGTTCCGGGGTCATCCACTCTCTGCACTCTGTGGCTGTGCGTCCAGTTTAACACAGGCAGGAGTGAGAGGACGTCACCCTGGCCCCATAACGAAATACCTGCACCTCAAGGCAGAGAAGAAGCACCTGTACACACGCGTGTGCGCCCTGCTCTTCGAACGGCACACGTAAACGCTCTTCTTCACTGGTTCAGACGCGCGCGTGCACATACTAGGCACGCAAGGTGACAAAGTTAGACTGGACTTACCCAGTAAAAGTAACAGCGGAATGAGCACGATTAAAAACTTGCAGATGTTTCGAAGGCACCTAGGAATGAAAAGATGTAACTTGGGAAAAGCGAAAAGCAGGGTTCACCATCCTGTCTGCCCTTGCTAGGTAATTTGATACAAAATGCACGCCCCGCTCTCATTTTACATGGGAAGTCCCAGGCCAAGAAATGCAGCTAGCTTTACACACAAGGTCAGTAGACGCCCACAAGAGAACCTGCCCACGCAGGGCTGTCCTCACGGCCCACGTGAACAAGCCAACAGGTCATTAAGTGTCAACACACTGGGCTGGGTGCACAGGAGGGCACGCAGGGGCCACGGGCACGGGCCCACAGGGGCACCCTGGCGCCAGGGCGAGTGCACCAGAGAGGGAGCCCGGGGCCCGGGCCCAGCCCTGAGCACCCTCCGCGCCGTGCGCTCCAGGACGCGCTGCTCACGCGCCGCACACCGGTCTCCCTGATGACCCCTGCCTCCCCTTTGCACAGGAGTGGCTTGAAAAATCGCGTGAGAAAATGAAAGCGCTTCACACAATGTAAAACGTTAAGTCAAACGAGATCGTGAAATCAGCACAACATCAGCTTTTTGAACACCCAGCTGACACAGTGTCGGCCCCTTACCTGGTAAGAAGAAACACATTCAGCCAAGAGACCAAAGTGACCAACTGGTACCATCCAGTCCCAAGCCACCAGAACACTTCCGACGCTGCCTTCCCTAGAAGAGAAAACACCAAAGGGCCTGTGGAGACGTTTTTAGGAAGAGCAAATCCCTAATGGGCCAGTTTTGTGCAGATACGCCAGAAGCACAGGAAGCGTGCTACCAGACACGTGAAAGTCTATCAAGATGAAGTCAGGGAGGAGGCACACGGGATGGTGCTTCGCCACCACAGCAGGAACGCCCGTCACTCAGACAGGAACACAAATGAGCCACAGAGCAACAGGCCACACACAAGACACAGAAGGGAAGCACCAAGTCCATGCACTCCCAAGCACAGCAGAAGCAAGCAGCCAGACTCACAGAGCCCACACCCCGAGACACGAAGACTGCCCTTGCAGCCTGAAGCACAGGCTGCGATCGAGAGCATTTCTGATGAAGGGCAGAGCAAGCCACACGAGGATGAAACACGGAGAGCGAACATGAAGCGTTTACTTGGTTAGGTAAACAGTCTACTGCAGGTGCTTAGCCGCCAAAAGCCAAGGAGCGCTAACACGGAAGGCCAAAGTAAGCACCTGGGGCGGCCGTGGCCCAGCAGAGCGCCAGCAGCAGCATCCGGGACACGTGCCATCCTGCGGCTCCGGCCCTGCGCAGTGCCTGCCTCGAGAGCTGACCTGTGCCGGAGAGGGTGGGGTAGGAGGGGCGCCTTCAGACACCAGCCCCAGCCCCGGGGCAGCGCCCGTCCGCACCACACCCGCGCGTCAGAGCCCACAGCCTCCCCTCGGAACAGCCCCTGGCTGGCCTAGCCCAAGCAAGACGCTGACACTGACTCAGGAGATCCCTGCTCCGGTCGCAGCAGTTTTCACTCACTTCTGCCTACGGGCATGTAGGATGTAAAATGCAGAGGTTTCTCATAAACCCGCGGGGGCTGGCGGGCAGCTGCCCTGCACGCACGTGCCGCGGCTGCAGGCAGAGCGTGTACCAGAGAGACACTGCCATCACGCACAGTAAGTACACGCCACGGCGCCAGCAGAGGATAGGCTCTGGGTGAGACAGTGGCTACTCAGACACCAGAACGAAGTCTCCCCACACTGGTGCAAAGTGTCTCGGACTCACAACCAGCAGCCCACTGGGTGACAGAATGCAGCACAGCAAGCTTTCTGCCAGACGTCGCGCCTGACACGAGGCAGAATGCTGCTTTCGAGACAGCGGTTCTCATTTTAGAGTGACCACGGGAAGCTAAATGCTCACAGCATTTGCGTGCTGACTCCTGGAAACGTTGAGTAATTCCAACTCAGCTGATGTGTAAAGACACATGGTGTTAGAGGCTTATCTTTTTTTTAATCTATAGCTTCATGTTGATTAATTAACAATGAGACAAAAATTTTTGAAGTTCAGCTTTTTAAAAAGACTAGCGCCCCTCTGCCAAGAGGCTGGCAGGCATGAGCTGGAAGCACGGCCATCTCTGCCACGCACGGGCCGCACAGGCTCCGGCCCAGCCCTGAGTCCCGGGCGACAGCGCCCACCCAGGCCCGGCCTCTCCCCAGCCGCTCAGTTCACCTCGAATGTGCCCCTCTCCACACGCTTCATTTACGCTAGATACACCTGCAGAGAGGCTTTTCAAGAACGATAGACTCCGTATGTTCAACCAAAGTCACCACTTTCCTGTCGGCTTTACTAAGCCCTTGAATTTCAAGCACAAGAAACAGTGAACAGGACCATCTCTGACACTGACTCACGACAGGCGTGTCTGAACTAGCAAGAAGGCAGCGCCGGACAACCTGCGTGGGCCAGGGCGAGCCCCAGGGTCCCTGCCAGCCCTCCTGGCCGCGAGCGCTGCGAGCGGGTGGCGACGTGCGTTTCCAGGCGCTTCCTCCCCTTACAGTCGTCGCCTGCAGGGGTGGGACAAGCAGTTAATCGGACAGATGGACACACACCCTGTCAATCTCAACGGTGCGCAGCAACGGTGGTTTGAAACAAGCAGGAAACTCAATTCACGCAAACTCCCAGCCAGCGCCGCCGGTGCTGAGGGCTCCCGGCCTGAGGCCCGCCGGCCTGCGAGGCCCGCCATACTTACACAGCGACGCCCCGTTTGCACGGAGGTGGCCGTCCTCAGCGAGGCGCGCGCTCGCGTCCGTCCTCCCACAGTGACTGGAATGAGCTGCAACACAGGGGAGAGGGGCTGAGCGGGACGGCTCTGCAGGGCGCCAAGGGGCGGGGGCTGCCTGCCCGGACACGCCCGCCAGCACACCAGCTGGGCCTGCTGCAGTCACTTTGGAAACATCATCCTAAATGCTATTCAGATATTTTTTCTTTACTTTGAAAAGGTCGTAAGAATAAAAAGATGAGCGTGTTAACTTTTCATTTACTGTTTAAATGCTGATGACGTCCAGGAAACGTCGAGAACTGCCGAGAGAGCGAGAGAGAGAGAGCGAGAGAGAGAGAGAGGCGCAGAGCAAGGCTGCACGCACGCGCGAGAGAGACGCGAGAGAGAGGCCGCACAGGCCAAGGGGAGGGCGTGAGCGAAGCGGCGCGTGGGGAGGAGTGTTTTCTCCACCTTGAAAGCGCACGATTTGGTGCAAAAAGGAGTAAAAATTATTTAAATACCTTTTGATTCATGGCTTTCTGACTCATAGCTTTTTGATTCACAACTTTTCAATCTGTAATTTTCTGATGCATAATTGAGCTTCATTAAAACCACTTGGAAAAGTTGTACCAAGAACGGGGCACAGGACGCCGAGGTGCGCACGGCCAGCGACCAGATGCCATCCCCGCGGCGGGCGGCGCGGCCTGCTGAGAGACCGTGAGCAGTCACTCTTCCGGCCAGGAGGGGTGGCGCACTTCAGCTTAGGCGAGGCCCGCCTTTTCTCTGGCCGTGCCATGCAGCGTGTGGGGTCTGAGTTCCCCAACCAGGAACTCACCCTGGGCAGTGAGAGCTCGTAGTCCCAACCACTCGACAGCCAAGGCGCCCCCTGGAGCCCGCTTTTAAGCAGGCCCCTGCTCGGCAGAGCCACACACCGGCCACCCCCGAGGGCACTGGCAGCGCCACACGCGTCTCTCCATGGCTGGCTGCGGTGGACACGGGCTCTGAGAGCACCGCCGCCTTCAGAAGCTGGCAGACGGCCTCTGCCCTGACCTCTGGCCCAGCAAGCCCACGGTGCTCCCAGCTGCAAGAAGCCCCTCAGAGAGGGGCAGCCCCCTCACAGGCGCTCCACAGCTCATGCAGCAGGGGACGGGGACGCCGACACGGACACCGAGCCTCCGTGAACTCCGGGTGCCTGCCCGTCCCTGGCTCCCTTTCCACAGCACCATGTCAGGACAGACACTGCAGCCCCCGAAACCCCAACACACAGGGCGGCGTCTACAAGTCACAGTGGCTAGAAACTTCTATCACTAAAAAAGAGGTTCTTCACTGAGTGGCAGCTGAAGAACGAGGCTCGCTCTTGCCCCGTGACAACCACAGGGCGGCCTGGAGATGGGCCCGCCGGGAGCAGGGAGAAGCAGCCCCGTGCACGCACCCCCACGCAGCTCTGTGAGGTCAGGCACACACGTGAAGCCATGGGGACTGGAGGGATCTGCACACGAGTGAGTTACAAGAAATAAGGTCGGAGCTCCAACCCTCTCCCCAGATGGCCTGAGTAAAGCATTAGGCTACTTGTGAAGTGGAGATCTGAACAAAAAAAACTGGGACCAGAGACCCCGTCAGGTCAGCTTTGCGCTCCTCCACTCGCGTTCCTCTGCGTGTGACACCACAGTGTAAACTTAATTCAGAGATCGGTAAAAACAGGAAAAAATTAACGAGCAGGTTCATCCACGGTCTGTTTCACGGACAATCAAAAACACCAAAATCCACTTTTCATTCATCAATTGGCAACACTTATAAGGAAAAAAATACAAAGACTCCTACTTAGCGAGAGAACATGAGCGGGACCCTCAGCTGGCCTGCAGGAGAGCAGTCCCGGTCAGTCTGCTGGGAGGTCAACGGGAACAATCTCTCTAAACTGGCACTAGACACAGCCTGCTTTCAGCAGCGATGACAGTGAGTCAGAAGCGGCCAGCTGCAACAGTTTTTAAGTATATTTAACTGCTGACTGTGGTTTCTGCAGAGGACAGGCTCAGTCAGAGCTGCTCCTTAGCATCCTGCTCTGCTGAACACTGCTCAATGTCCAAGGAAAGCCTGTGCAAGGCTTTTAAGGCCTTTCTGGTGTAGCCCAGAAAGGCGTGTAGCCCAGAAAGGCGTATTTTTTCTACAATGCACTCAACCTATCAGGTTTCAGACTCAGGAACTGCACGGCTCAGACAGGATGCACGGTGTGTAACACAGCTGTGCTGCTGCGGGCCTGCCTTTCCGGAAGACTTGTGCACGAACTCACGCACACCCAAAGAAAACACAGTGTGTAGACGTGTACAAACAGCAAAGCCTGAATGTCCACGTCCACACCAACTAAACAAATTTCAAAACAATCATAAATGCAACATTAGGCTTCAAAAAGAATCTACGTTCACGGCAGTCACTGTTTAACACGAGGGAACTTGCAAAACCACCTGCCGGAAGCAAAGACAGAAACATATTCGGCGTCTCTGCAGGAGCGTGGAGACGCCGTAACGATCCTCTAAAACATACTCTGAGTCTCTGTAGGAGCAGGAAGACCCTCTAAAACATACTCCGCGTCTCTGCAGGAGCGTGGAGATGCCGAAACGATCCTCTAAAATGGCAGAGAGCTCAGTCCACGCTATGCGACTTTCACCTCCTTATTTCAGTGAACGGGTGAGGTGAAGGTCCCTCCAGAAGGGACACCAGACAGGGACTGAGGAGGAACAGGGAGGGGCTGAGCTTACCTGCGCTACTTAAAGATTCCGCGATGAGAAGGTAAGGAAAGAAACTGTGGGCTGGGGTTAGCTTACGATTATTACGCGTATTTTGAGTAACTATGCTCATATAACAGATTCCACAGCAGTGTGACCTAAACCACACAACAGAGAGAAGAGCCTCTGCGTACAAGTTACGCTAATTTTTCTTCTTGTACACCTCTGAGGTTTTCAAAAGTTCTTTGATAAACATTTCCCTCAAATAATTAGGAACAAATGTTTTTCAAAGGTAAGGCAGCTGGCACGGGCTCCAAAGAGCACTGCTGCGGTCTACGGCAAGGAGCAGTGAGGACAGAAGCTCCGAGACCCATCACTGGTTTTCTCCCCCAAATACTCAAGACCGACTGGAGCAGGAAGTGGGGTGAGGATCCAGAAGCTCCCCCTGAAGACCTCACCTCCAGCGCAGTGGGGCTCAGGCCACCGTCCCCGGCGGTCAGGATGAGTGGCTGGCAGCCAGCGACAGAGCCGCAGCCGGGGCGAGCGGCAGACACGGCCACAGGCGGGCGACGCCGAGGGCAGCGTGTGGGGCGCACTTCTACCTTAAGGAGGGCGCTGCGCTCCACGCGGCAACGGCGAGCTTCCAACGCAGCCTCAGTGCGCGACGTGCGGCGCATCAAGCATGAGGCCCGGGCCCCAGCCCCAAGGGAGCTCCCAGAGAGAGGACCAGCAGCTCGGGTGCCAGGTCCAGGCTCCGTCACTCGCCGGCAAGCGTCCGGAGCTGGCTGAACCTGTTTCCTGGTCTGCACGATGGGGGCAACGAGGCCAAGAGCAACCACAACAAGGGGGACAGCCGTCCCGGGGGGCTGCTCCGGGGCCGGGGAGGTCACGGTGCAGGGCCCCGGGCAGTGTGGGCGCGTGGGACGTGGGTCTCCATAGCATCCAATGCCCTGCCCTTCCCCTCACAGCGTCCCCACTGTTCTGGCAGCCCCGAGGAGGGCAGGAATACAGCAACTGGCAAAACAGAGCTCCCAGCCACGGGGTGAGGTGCGGGAATGGAACTGGGGTCGGCCTGGGCTGTCCTCCTTCATGGCGAGACCCGCACAGGGGCGCCGCCCGGCCCCGCTCTGTTCCCTCCTGACTCTGTCCGCCTGCACGGCGTGTCCACCGGCCCTGCCAAGCAGACCAGCGCTCGGATCACACAGACGCGGGATCGAGGGCTTGGAAACAAGGCAGCGTGGGTTTCAAGTCAAGCGCTCCCAGCCTCCCACACCCGAAGGCAAAGAGCAACCGCAGCGGCCGCGAAGCCGCTGGAGGGGCACCTCGGCCAGGCGGCCCCCGAGGAGCCTCTGTAGCTGCGTACTCCATGGAGACCCGGCAGAGGCTGACTCTCTCTGGCCAGGTATTGATCAGAACCGGCCAAACAGGTACACGGGGGCCCAAGGGCCTCCCCCTGCCAGTCAGCGGCTGCCCTACAGGACCCTCCCCTGTGCCTGCCGCCCTCCCAGAAAGGCTGGTGCGCCACGTGCCACCTAGCACCCCCGTGCTCTGGTGGGCTGTCCCCGCAGTCAGGGCGGCGACCCACAGAGACCAGAGACGGCCCGCGGCCCGCCACCTCCTGAGGCGCCTGGAGCCTGTGGCCCTCAGGAAGCAAGAGTGCCTCTGCACGGACCGCACAGCCCCGCAGGCCCATTCGGAACAGGGTTTCTCCTGCTTACTCTGGAGTTCAAACGGACAGACTCTCACCCACCCCTAGGGACAAGGCCCACCACATCAGCCGCCGGCTGGGAGAGGAGGAGCAGGAGCAGGGCTCAGCTCACTGGTGCACCTCTGAAAGGGTCACTCCGAGCTCCCGGCTACGGTGAAACAGTGCAGACCATGAGGCCTCAAGACAAGGCTGGCAAGGAGGAAATGAAACAGCTAGTGTTTGGACATGAACTCTTTTCTCTTTTCCTCGCTTTTAAAAGAGCAAGACTCACGTTTCTGACTCCTGTCCCTGGAGTAGATCCTGGGGGCCGGGCCGTGGGCTGCAGAGGAGGTGGTGGGCACGCCCTTGTGCTCAGAGAGGCGGCTGCAGTCGCTGCACATGTAGCCGTTGCTCCCGGCCGCCTCTGCGGCTCCCGCGGCCACCTCACCGTTTCCCTGAATGGCGACTTTATTCCCACCTAGAGTTTGCAAAGAACAGATGGAACCTGCTTGTTACAATCTGAAGATATCTAACTAAAACCTCCATCTTGAGAAACGTGGGGAAGAGAAGGAGGAAAATAATTACCTTTAAGATCTCCGTCATCGTCAAGACCTAAAAAACACGTTTTTTTGCTGTTGAGCTACAATCATCAAAACCGGACAAAATGCACACAAGCAAAGACAAAGGTTACAGAAAGGCTCCATAAAGGCTCATAAACGAGCGTCACGGCCCTGGCCAAGCCTGACTTCCTACGAGGCCCACAATTAATGGAGGTCCCTCTAGGCACCTGCAGACGTCTGCTCTCCATTGCAGGAGAAGGTGCATCTCCGGGGAAAACGCCCACACACACTCTTTGTCTCACACGCTTACACACCTCTCCCTCATCTTACACACACTCACACCCCCCTACACACACACACACACCCCTCACACACCACACCACCCATTATCTCACACACACTGACACACCCCCTCACACACACCATGCCACTTCACACACACACCCATCTCACACACACACGTCCATCTCACACACACACCATCTCACACACACACGTCCATCTCACACACACACGTCCATCTCACACACGTACCATCTCACACACACACGTCCATCTCACACACACACGTCCATCTCACACACACGTCCATCTCACACACACGTCCATCTCACACACACGTCCATCTCACATGCTCACACACCGTGTCACATACACCCACACACACCCCGTCTCACACCGTCACACACCCCTCAGTCACACACCCACCCACCCCCATCTGACATGCTCACACGCCCCCGTCTCAGCCACACGGCCCCGTGTTACAGCCACACGGCCCCGTCTCACGTGCTTGCACGCCCCGTGAGTGGAGGAGCAGGCAGGAACCGCAGCGCCAGTGCGCTCGCCCACTGCCCAGGCGCTACTCCACTGGTGAACAAAACCGAACCACGGTGTGCGCAGGGCCTCCCCAGACCAGCACACGCCATTTCTAGAGCCAACCCGATCTCCATGTCACCTCCAAAGGGACAGCCTGGATGTTAAGGGGGCACAGTAGCTCTCGGCCCCCCAGCAGGGGCCTCTGCGGCCGCCGCGCCCTCTGCAGTGAGGGCGGGGCATGCTGCTTGCCGCCCAGGGGGCCAGGTCACAGCCACGTCGCCTCTGGAGTCGGCCTGTCTTCACCAGGTGCCTTCCAAGGAGTCAGAAACTGGCCCAGAGCCTGAAACCACGCTGCTGAGTGTACCAGTGACTGCGCGTCAACAGCGCACGAAGTCCCGCATCAGATGGTCGTGAGCCTGGCCCGAGCCCTCCACGCCACCTTCCGCAGCAGGACACGCGCTTGGCCAAGGGAGGTGGTTTCCTGGCATTTCCAATCTGATTCAGGGGAAGGCCTCAAACGTTCGCTGGGCCCCCCCCACCAGGAAGGGGCAAATCGACAAACTGGCTACAATACCCATTCTTCTCAGGACAACCGGAGACATCACCAGAGGCAACTCACCCCAGAAGTGGGCCACTTTGGTCTGCTCACGGATCAGAGACTCATCCAGCACAGGAGGCCGCAGACAGGCCGCGGCCTGCACGGCGGCCGAGCCGCTACGGCTGGCAGCCGAGGACAGGGCCCTCCTCGAGCTGTGGTGGACGCTGAACGCCGACTTTTGTGCGCTGCCGCGCTGTCTGGTTAGTCTAAAGAAGAAACGGTGAGAAACAAGTCAACAAACTCCGTCTAGCAAATGCGAATGACTGCCTTTCACCAGCACAGAATCCCTGCCTGACAAAGAAGGGCCGTCCCAGCAGCACTCTCTCACACCCTTCCTGCTCCCTAATAAGCCACCTACTAATCTAAAAAAGGAACTGCTAAGCTGGGCTCCAATAACTCCTTGGAAAATTGTATGCACAGGTAGTTTTTGGATTAGCTGGCATCCCACGACCCCGATAGCTCAGTTGGTAAAGAATCTTCCTGCAATGCAGGAGAAACCAGTTTGATTTCTGGGTCTGGAAGATCCCCTGGAGAAGGGAAGGCTGCTCACTCCAGTGTTTTTGGGCTTCCCTTGTGGTTCTGCTGGTGAAGAATCCGCCTGCAATGCGGGAGACCTGGGTTCGATCCCAGGGTTGGGAAGAGCCCCTGGAGGAGGGAAGGCTGCCCGCTGCAGGGTTCTGGCCTGGAGCACTCCATGAACTCGACAATCCATGGCTCTCAAGGACTCGGACACCACTGGGCGGCTTCACTTCGTGACCCAAAAGGGGTTCAAACTCAAAAACCAAGTCACGGCACCACAGGCACACCCTGCAGTTTCTCAGTCACAGTGAACACGGAGCCGCGTCCAGCACAGCGAGGAGAGGCTGCCACCAAATCCTCTCTGTACTGGGCTCACTGCGACGATGGACAGGAAGCCCATGAGGACAAGCTCCCTCCCCTGCACCCCAGGGACGGAGCGGAGACAGGAAGGCCCCCGAGCACACAGCCCAGGAAGCCTGGTCCTGGAGCCCCGGGGAAAGAGATGCAGCCTGTCAGAGCCGGGGAGCCCGCAGCCAGCCCATTGTGAGCCCCGAACCAGGATGCCCAGGAACATTCCTGCAAGTGAGCCGCATGTGGCCGCAGGGGGCACAGCCTGCGCGTGTGTCCTGTGGATGGGGAGGCGGTGCCACAGACGCTCACGCCCAGCCCTGCTGTCAGCCCAGAGGCCCGTCCTCTCACCAGTCAGCAGCCCACTCCCGAAAGACAACTACTCAGGCTGGAGACCCGTCGCTCTTCACCGAGCAAAGCTGAAGGAGAGCGGTCACTCTCATTCTTCATCTCTAAACGGCACAGGGACCCTGCACACTCCTCCTTGTGCACAAATAACTCTCCACACGCATGTGCAGAGTTCCGAAATCAAGTCAACAAGACAACCGTGAACACAGGTAAACATCTGAACTAAGCGTGTGCCCATAGGTCCACAGAGTTCACAAGCAGCCTCCAAGCGCTGGCGACACGCACGCCGCAGGGCCGCGCGACGGCGGGCAGGCCCCTTGCTCCCCACTGGGAGCCTGCATGCGGACGAGCGGGGAACACTGGCCGGAAAGCAGGGGTGTCCTCGCCCTCTAGACCCACGCAGACAGCCCGCACACCCCGGCCCTGGCTCCAGCCTTGTCCACAGCTGAGCTAGAACCACGTGAGCGCCCACGTGCACACGCGCAGCGTGAACCGCCCACACTGAGGGTCTGCAGGCCGGAGCGCGCAACGCGGTCTCCGCCTGGCTCACCTGGCCGCGCCGTCCCCGGCGGAGCCGTCCCCGGCCGCGCGGGCTGTGGTAACCAGGCGCAGACTGCGGCGGGACATTCTCGGAGAATCAAATACAGGATCCAGCTTGTGTTCAGTCTCGAAATCCAGAGCATCAGAAGAATAGCTTGAACTAGAAGGAGAAAACCTTGTTAGAGATAAGCGCCGGTTATAGCACCACTTCGAAAACGAACTAACAGGACGCGCAAGCTAGTGTGAGTTTCTAAAAACAGCCGTTAGGACGTGAAGCCTTTCCTACAAAGCAAAAGCAAGCTGGGACCAACTCGGCCCACAGCTGACACTCCCTCCATGGGCTCCGACCGCAGCCCCTGCCTGGGGTTCAGGTCTAGGGCCGGCTCTGGGAAGTGCGAGAGATGCGCTGAAGTCACCGGCACCCCGCCATGGGCCACGAAGTCAACCCTGTCAGGAGGCTACAACCTTCACTGTCAACAGCAGACCCTGCCTGATAACGCAGTTAATGAGACAGGGAGCCCAGAAAGCTGCTGAACAATCAACCAGGAGGAGAGGAGAAGCCGGAGACTGAGCCGCCAGCGCCACTTTGCGTCTAACTCACCGTTAAGTCCAGAGACGAACGGTACAAAGAAAACCCACTTCCACGTAATTACCTTAAACCAAAGCACAGGCCCTTCTGCACCGCCAGCAAGCTTCCCAGATCCGGAAACAGGAGCGGAGAGCCTGCTCAGGGCCCCGTGGGGGCGGGGGTCCTACCGGCAGTCCAGCAGCGGGGCAGGACAGTGAGGGCTCCCCACCTCCAGGAGGTGAGCTCACACCCCGGCAGGAAGGAGGAAGGTGAGGGAGAGGCCACAGCCGCCACAGGGAACAAAGCAGGGGGAAAGTAAATCGCAGCCCAAGGCAAAGGGCTGCGAACAAAGGCCTCCTGGAAGCTAGAGGGGGACCCGCTCCCCGGAGGCCCTGGGCAGGCCCAGTGGTTTATCTGCAGGAGGTGGAGACTCTGGGGACACCTGGGGGGATCTCCAGAAGGCAACAGAACAGGCCCACTCAAGACAGCGGACCCCTGGGCCAAGGGTCCGGACACCCGGGGGAACCAGGGGCACAGGCGCAAAGTAAATGGTCTTGACATTTCTGCAACTTACTCTGTATTGTAAAAACATTTCCAGGAGCGCCCCTGGTGGTTCAGTGGTAAAGAATCTGCCTGCTAACGCAGGAGACGCGGCTGGATCCCTGATCCGAAAGATCCCACGTGCCACGGCGGCTAAGGCCCTGCACCAAACTCCTGAGCCTGGGCGCCACCACCCCTGAGCCCCTGCTCCGGAGCCTGGGGGCCAACACCCCTGAGCCCCTGCTCCTTAGCCTGGGCGCCAACACCCCTGAGCCCCTGCTCCGGAGCCTGGGCGCCACCACCAGAGCCCCTGCTCCTGAGCCTGGGCGCCAACACCCCTGAGCCCCTGCTCCGGAGCCTGGGCGCCACCACCCGAGCCCCTGCTCCGGAGCCTGGGCGCCACCACCCCTGAGCCTCTGCTCCGGAGCCTGGGCGCCAACACCCCTGAGCCTCTGCTCCGGAGCCTGGGCGCCAACACCCCTGAGCCTCTGCTCCGGAGCCTGGGCGCCAACACCCCTGAGCCTCTGCTCCTGAGCCTGGGCGCCAACACCCCTGAGCCTCTGCTCCTGAGCCTGGGCTCCACCACCCGAGCCCCTGCTCCGGAGCCTGGGCGCCAACACCCCTGAGCCCCTGCTCCTGAGCCTGGGCGCCACCACCCGAGCCCCTGCTCCGGAGCCTGGGCGCCAACACCCCTGAGCCCCTGCTCCGGAGCCTGGGCGCCACCACCCCTGAGCCTCTGCTCCTGAGCCTGGGCTCCACCACCCGAGCCCCTGCTCCGGAGCCTGGGCGCCAGCACCCGAGCCCACGAGCTGCGACTCCCGAAGCCTGTGTGCCTTGGAGCCCGTGCTTCACAAGAGGAGCCGCCACAGTGAGGAACTTGCGCGTCCGTCAAAACCAGAGGGCAGCCCCACCCCCCACAGCTGGAGAGCAGCCCGTGCAGCCCCGGAGACCCAGCACAGCCAGGAACGAAGAAACAGGATCACAGAAGATTCTTCAGAATCCAGCTCATCACAGACGCAGACCTCACACTGCGCTCAGCCGCTCAGTCGTGTCTGACCCTTTGCGACCCCGTGGACTGATGCCCACCAGGTTCCTCTGTCCATGGGATTCCCCAGGCAAGAATACTGGATGGAGTAGGCTGCCCTTTCCTTCTCTAGGGGATCTTCCCAATCCAGGGATCGAACCCGGGACTGTCGCATTGCAGGCGAATTGTCTACCACTTGAGCCACCAGGGAACCCCGCTGGTGGGCTTTAGGTCTGACGCTGAAAAATGCTAAACCAACAGAAAATCAATACAAATAGCTCCAAGTTGCTGTATCTACTGAGGCATCACCTGTAACTTAAGGAAAAGGTTCTTAACTTTAGAGGCTGGAGCGGAGGCAGGACAAAGGCTGCACTGACCCGCACTGAGCAGTGAGGGCGCCAAGCTCAACATCATTTTAATGCAGGACACAGTCATTACTTTTCCCCCAAAACTACTTTACATAGTTTTCTTAAATGAACACTGTAATTATTTCAAGTCAGAATTCACCACGCAGATGTGGACCAACACCCCTCCACCAATGTCCTCTTCCAAGATGTGGGCCTTGACCCCAGGGGCACTGGGGCTCCCATCGGGCTGGCTGAGGGCCAGAAGGTGCCTGCCGCCTGTAGAGCTCTTGAGCCTGAGTATCACACACCCTCCCATGAACTGGTCTTCTCCCAGGCGCTCCTCCTGTGCCCTCCCAGGCCGCGAAGTCACCCTTGCCCTCCCCTCGTCCTCTTCCTACCACTGACCACAAGGCCTCCAGTGTCCCCTCCCAAACCTTGCACCCTGCCCAGCGTTGCCCGAGCCCTGCCCCCATGGAGTCTCAGCTGAACGTCTGCCAGGCTCTGCAGAGCTCCGTCCCCATTCTCGAGACCCGCACAAGCCTGGTCCCACCCCACCCTCCCCCCCGCCAGCACACCTCAGCTCACCAGCCTTTCCACTCCAGTCCTCACCCAGCCCGTAGCCCTGCTCCAGTGACCTGACCGAAACAAACAGTGCTGCTCTCCCCGGGGACAGATCCAGAGAAAGGGGTGCTTAAAAACTGGCTTTAAAATGGATCATAAAAACAGATAAATAACTATAAAAACAAAATTAAATGGGTTATAAAAACTAATAATAAAGTACCAAGAGTTACTTTTATGCTCCACAAATACAGAATAAGGGCGAGCTTTACTTGAGCTGGCCCACTCCTGTTGTTCTAAAATACTAGGACTTTCCATAAAACAGCACGTGTTACTACGGAAAAGCCTGACATGATTTAAACTGGTGACTAAAAACTCAGATCATTAACTGTCAGCTTTGACTAATGTTGCCACGAAGCATCCTTCTTGAAATATCTTCCAACTTTAAGTTCCAACCACAGCTCTGATTTTCGGAAGACAAGCCGCGGATAAAGCTGGCACCTGCGCCTTGCTTGTGTGCGCTCCACGTCCCGCCAGGATACGAAGGTTTTCCCGTCTGCTAACCAAACCCTCACCAACCTGGGAACATCTTCCCTGTGCTGTTGGCCCATAACGTTACCACACTTAAGTTTCATCTCAACCGTCCTTTCTACTTAGTAAACTAGAAAGGCAAGGAGCAAGTCAACACCTCTTAAGGACTCGGACTTCCAGTCACAGCGCGAAATCACAATACAGATAAAGACCGGAGGCCCAGTACCGCATCTGCCTGCAGCCGCGCCCCGGGGACGAGGCTTCGCAAAGGCTCTGCGCGGGGCGCCTCTTCTCAAAGGCAAACCACTCTCCAGGTTACTTCTGTTAGCTTTGAACTGCTCGGCCGTCAGCACAGATCGCAAGCCCCAGCGTAACCACACAGATGTGCTCTTGAGACCACAGCCGCCTGGGTGGAGGCTGAGAGAGTCATTTGCAGCGACGGATCACTGAGTCATCAGAAGCGTTTGGTTTTCAGAAAAAAAACCCTCACAATTTCCACGTCAGTTTAGCAGTTTTGTAAAACCAGAGCAAGACATACAGTTCACAGACATTCTCACTTCCAACACAGAGCAGCGGGGTGCGAGCACTGTACGAGCCCCGTGACCCCACGGCGCTCGAGACCGCGCACACGCGCAGCTCACCTGAGTGCGTACGTGTAGCCGGTGTTCTCGGGGACACACTGGGGAGGCGCGTACGTGTGGAGCCGAGAAAAGTCCATGTTCACGGTCTCAGAGCATACTGCAGAGAGGGGGAAAGCAACGCAGGCTGTTAAACGCTGGACACACAGAGGGGCCCCGCACAAACGGACTGCAGAGCCGCCGCCGCGGGCCGAACGGGGCCGGCTGGAAGTTGGAGCAGGGCTGCCTTTTCCCTTTTAAGTCAAGGAGGCACGTTTTCTCATGGCTCCCAGTCCAGAGTGTAGCTAGCTGTCAGACTGGGTTCCCTAAGACGCCGAATCTACAGAAGCGAAGGGGGAAACCCTAGACTGACTGACTGAAGATGGAGCGAAGGCACAGAGGCTCGGAAGCCCCTTCAGGGCGTAGCTTCTAAAGCCCCGAAGGTGTCAGAACGTTCTCCCGCCCCGGGGCCCTGGGAATAAACCTCCTTTGCCACTAAGTAAACAGCGCTGACTCTTGCCCCCTGGCCGAGACCACCCCCATGCATTCCTCCAAAGCGAAGTTTTCAATTTCAAGTGCCTCAGAATCAGGAGACCCAGGCTGAGTAAGAGATAAGCTACAAGCTCTGGTCACACTTTTATTTTTCCCCAAAGAAAAACACAGATTATTTTTAAATCTAAAAGTTTTGAACATATTGTTTTCAAGAGTGTCTTCTAGCTTTCTTTGAAATGACTCAAATTTTCCTCAGGCTAAGAATACACACTTAAAACACACAAACACACACACACACACACACCACACCCTCACAGGCGTAACATGAACCTTAATCTGCTCCTCAAACACCGAGGACGATAAACCTGGAAAAAAGCACTCACGCATGAATGACCGATTGCTACAAACTCAGCCAAAAGCACTTAAATTCACCCCAGATTCTTTGAAACAATCCAGGCAGACCTTTAAAAACCGAGTTCCCACGGAAACAACCACCACCGCTTACCACTGCCCCGCTCCTAACTGGGGAACCGGCTCATCGGCGCAGGCAGCACACGCGCCAGACAGGGCAGGTCACTCTATTAATAGACAGAGCAGAGGCTGCGCGGAGCCCCCGTGCGTGCTCGGCACCGCCCCTGTGCCTCCCTGCGCCCCACCGGCAGCGGAGCCCAGGTGCGGGCGGGTTCCGCAGGCGGGGCCACACCCAGCGGAGGGTAACAATGGCTCTGCAGGAGACCCGCGGGCGGCAGCTCACCAGGCAACTGGAGGAGCACCGCAGGGCAGCTGCTCCCAGCCCCAGCTCCGTTCCCAAAGCGACCTTCCACTCCGCGGTCTCCCAGCCCCTCAGCACCATGCCCCAGCCACAGCGGCCCGCACTGCTGCTCGTTCCACGGCAGCTTTACCTCATCATTTCCAACCCTGTGCCCCTATAAACGTTATCTGTTTGGTTTCGGCTGTGCTGGCCTTCGCTGCTGCAAGGCTTTCCTCCAGCTGCAGCGAGCAGGGGCTGCTCTCGCTGCAGTCGGCACAGGCTTCTCACGGCCGCGGCTGCTCTCGCTGCCTGTGGAGAGGGCTCTCGGGTGCATGGACACGGCTGCTCCTCGGTGCCGGGATCAGCGGTCGAACCCGTGTCTCCCGCATCGGCAGGCGGAGTCTCCACCATGGGCCCACCAAGGGAGCCCGCCGCAGCCAGTTCTGGCCAACTCGCATTCAGCACACCCTAGTGAGCTGAGCGTCCGGATCGGTCCACACAAAGTCGCTTGCAAAGTAATAGATGACTGAGTGGCAGGTGGCCGAGAGCCAAGCGGCACTGAAGCACCATGACGGTGACATGGAGACGTCAGAGCGGCCGGCTGAGACCAGGGCCGGGCTCCGACGGGTCTGGGCTCTGACCCGAGCTCTGCCACCAACTGACTGCCCACCTGTGACAGCTCCTCATACTCAGAAGCTGTGAGATCGGCGGCAGCGCTCCAGGCAAGGCCACTGAAGGGCTGCAGGGAGGGCCAGCCCGAGACTCCGCACAGAAGAGCCTGGGGGGGAGGCCACTCGGAGAACTGACGCCTTTTTTATCTATAATACTTCCTGATTTCATTTAGTTGAAGTATAGCTGACCTACAAGATTTCAGGTGCAGAGCAAAGTACTTCAGTTACACAGACGCACAAACATACGTACGCAAATGCACACAAAGTATTTCTCATGCTTTTCCACGACAGGTTATTGCACGATATTGACTACAGTCCCCTTTGCCACACAATAGGTCCCTGCTGTTGGCCTAGTACAGCCTTTTTACTTTAAAAGAGTTACATTAATATGTTCTCACGTTTACATCTATCTAAAAGAGAGGTTAGTTTCTAATGCATGACAGTGTTTCCAAAAGCTGCCAAAGGCAAAGGGCCAGCTGCAAGCCCACTACTCAGCCTGGTTCTTCCGACCGCGGAGACAGACGAAGCGGAGCGATGCCACCCCTGTCAGCCTTAACGGAGACCTTCTGCCACAACTCAGAAAGAAACGTGACTCCTTGTCTCTGAAAGACAATTCTATCCAAGAACCAAGTGCAGCTACCGGCCATCAGACGAGTTTCCTACCACAAGCAGGACAGGGTTACAGCAGCGGCCGAGCAGACGCCCTACGGGCGACAACGCAGACACAAGCTGGTGCCGGGCCAGCGGGAGGCTGCGGGCTGCACGTTTCACGAGGGGAGCTTCAAACGCAACAAGACGCCCAAGGGTAACACCGTGGAGAGAGCACTGGTGTGGACACCCACGACTCTAGAAGACCAGCCGCGGTCTGGAGGAAAGGCAGGCGGGAGACAGTGGAGGAGGTCTTGGCCCGAGCCAGTCGGACCCCAGCGGCCACAAGAGTGGAAGCAACGGGAGCCTGTGGCCGGGGCTCCCACTCTTCCCTACTCATTCCGACTTCACTCCTGTAAGCACACAGACTTTGCGTTCAGCCCCGTCTAATCAGACCTGAGGCCCAGGGAAATGCCGCCCTGGCCTTGACTGCCTCCAGCGCCCAGAACACCACCTCTCCACGCAGATCCTTCCAAAGCAGCAGGTGGGTACAGAAGCCGCACCAAGCTTGACTCAGAAACACGCCGCAGGGTGAGGTGCGCTCCCCCGCGCTCGGTGTGGCTGTGCCACGGGGCACAGACGCTGCTGCTCCTCTCCACACCCAGCTTCTCCCGTCATCCCTGCCGCCTCACTCTTCCTCCCTGGACACATCACAACACACTGATATGAATCTCTAGTTCCTTTCATAAAACACGAACATTAGACAAATTACAGAATAAAGGAAAGCAGAAGAAAGTTAAACGGCGCGTGTAAAGCGATGCCTGGCGCGCGGCACACACTCGACAAGTGAGCTTTAATTACCTTGTGCAACACGGCTGCAAAGTCTGTTTAATTGTTTTTTAAAGAAGGATTTTTTTTTTGGTCTTCTAACAATCCCCGAGATGGAAGAGTCACTCACCCTGGCCTCAGTGAAAGAGAAAGCCCGGTGGCAGCTCAGATGGCCACACCCCGGAGGCCAGCAGGCGGAAGCCTCAGCTCAGCAGGACCCCCGGCAGCGGTCTCCCCGCTGCAAGGCTCGGTGTGTCCCCAGAGCTGCTCCCGGCTCCTCTTACACCATCGCTACTTCAAGCCGGAGTGTAACCTTAGAGCCTTCCCACTTGCAGCAGGGCCTGAAGGTGGCCTCAGCCTGTGACTTGAGGGAGATCAGATTTGCATTGATAATCTGAGCAGCATCGCAAGAGCAAGTGAAACAATGAATTGAAAATGTGTTCATCAGCGTCAGAAAATCCTGAAAGGAATTCCAAGGCAGCACGTGGCACCTGCGTGTTTATCAGGCGCTTCCCGGGCAGGCGGCAGGGTCCCCACTTCTCTGCTCTCCTCCCAAAGCTGCCACCACCGGCTGACCTCCGCACGGCCCACGCGGCCTCTGAGCCCCTAACGTGGACACGGGGGGTGGAGCTGGCTCACACCAGGGGACCTGTAGGCCCAGCAGGCTAGCGTGGGTGGCGGGATGCTCCCTTGAGCCCGAGTGGAGGCGGCGGGGGGAGGGGGGTGCAGCGCTCACCTCGGCAGATGAAGCCGGGATTGGAGAAGGAAGCTCCGGCGTCGCCCTCTGCTCGTGTCCAGCGGCCACACACACAGGCCAGCACGCACGGGCAAAAGAAGGTCCTGTCTAGGCTGCAGACGCTGGTCTCAAACCTAGGAAATCAAAGAAGCGTCTTTACCAACATGTAGATCCTAGCGGGGCTTTAAAGTATGCGTTACGACGCCTCATCGGGACACTTGGCTTCTCCTTCAATGCTCTCCCCCTGCGCTGGGCACACTGTAATATTCACACCATATGGGAGATGTGAAGTACTAAGTTCAGGTTTTGTTCTTGAATGCTTTGGTTAAAAGTGAATTTTAGTTCTTCCACGACTATAATTTGAATCTCTACTATTTAGAATATTTGTACTCATCTAGTAACAGCTTAGAAAACATGCCTGAAAAATATTAAAAGTTACAAGTCACATGGTTGAAAATAGAGACTGAAGTAAATGGCAATACAAAAGAAAGAAAATAAAATTGTTAATAGCCATGAAATAAATTAGCACAAAATATTTTCTCAAGAAATGCTATCAGTTCTGAAATAAAACTAGAAAAAAAATCAAACTTTAAAAATGGTCTGAGCATTTCTCCTCATTATTCTGGACCACAAGCATCACCATCTAGCAGACAGTTGTCACTAAACCATGTGTGAGACCACCAGAACCTGCTCCAAAGGCACCCTGCTTATAAAGACAAGCATGGACTGACGGGGCTGCTGACCAAGTGGCTGAGCCCAGAAGTGAGCCGGACGGACACAGCCTGACACGGCTTCCCTGCACAAATCCTCGGGAGCAACACGGCTGCCCTGTGAGCCCCAGCCGGAGTCCCCTGTGAGCACCGCACCTCGCCCTCAGGAAGCGCAGCCATCCAAGGGGACGCGCCCGGCGGCACCCTCCCCTCTCTGGGCGGCACCCTCCCCTCTCTGGGCGCAGCACCAGACACCATCTGCCTCAGGATGCGGGCCCTGAGCTGAGCTGATGGTGGAGGCACGGCCGGCCCCAGGCCCTCGCACCCTCGCACCGCACATGAGGCCCAGCCTCACTCCCACCAACCCTGCCCAGGGCTTGGCTGTCAACGTGCACTTGGGCAATCGGGTATTTCTTTATCACATGCCTTGTAGAGAAGAATTTTAAAACTAAAATTCATAGGTGCCCTTTAAAAATTAATACTATAGTGATTTAAAAAAAATCAGTACTATATCTTATCGGTGATTTTGGCCTCACCGCAGGGCATGTGGGATCTTAGTTCCCTGACCAGGGACTGAACTCACGCCCCCTGCGGTGGGCTTAACCACTGGACTGCCCGGGAAGCCCTGAGTACTCTACTTGAACGTACTCACTTTGCTCAGGCTTAATCCTGTTAACACGCCTAACCCAGAGACTAAACGTGTCAGTCATATTTGCCTGCAGACTAGAAAAGCCAAGCTGGCTTAGACGCCACTGCTTCCAGATGCCGCGCTCACTGGAATCGCTTCCACAACATAATAAACAGCAACAGCAGCACCACCTGTTTTCATTTTAAGGAAGCAAAACGTTGCTCGTTCATGGGAAACCATGGTTTACGCTCGAGCACTTAAAGCGTGGTCTTGTTGTTTAAAACAGTGAATCAGAAACAAACGAGCACTCCCTAAAAACATGTGAGAGGCCTTTAGAGACTGTCTCATAAGCTTTACATACACTTGAGTATATGCTTTATACACACTCGAATGTAGTGTTAAAACTTCAAGAAAAATACCGCACCAAATTTAACTGTAAGTTACAGAGAATGAGACCACCCCGCCTGGCGCTGCTGGGCACTCTTAAAGGGCAGGCAGACAACACGTGTAACCTAGTCGCTCTGCCGTCCACCTGAGACACAGCGCTGCTCATCAACTATATTCCAGCACAAGATAAACAGGTTTAAAAAATAAATAAGGAGGAGGTTTTGGTCTTATAATTTAAACAATTAACCCAGTAACTATTATTTTCAAAAAGAAAAAGAAGGCCGGTCTTATCTGTGAAGCAGTGTGAGGCGGCCAGACCCGGGGTCGGAGCCTGGCCCCGGGGCTGCGGCAGGACTCAGCCAGTCACCAGCAGCAACTCTGTACTGACAGCTTCCAGCCAAGATCTGAGGTTTCTTTTCTCAGAAATGATGAAATAGGAAAAGAGGCAGGCATAGTAGCGGAGTTTTCGGGGAAATAACTCCTTCTGTGAGAAGATGCGTGATCACCTGCTTACATCTCCCGATGACATGTGCTCCAGATGGTCTTAGTAAAGCCTGTGCTTCCTCTCACAGGGAGATCTGCCTCAGTGTCTCAGCAAAGGCAACTTACTTTCTGCCCATTCTTGTAAAGGGTCCTTCTTCTCAGAAGACAGAAACCATGACCCCACACCTCTCAGACCCAGAGAGCACTGACTTTCCTCCCAGCAGTGCGGTCAGAGGAGATGCGCCCGGCACCGCCCCCGGAAGGAGCTCGGCGACCGCGCGAGACGGAGGGCCTTCCGCGGCAACGCCGGGTGGTGGTCCGGGGCCCCCACACCCCACAGGGCTCCTCGGGACACTAGAGGCCACTCTGACGGGCGAAGCCCGCTGTCTCATCCTGGAGAGGCTTGCCTCTTCCGCACTGTTGCCAGGAGCTGGGTGGCACATGCCTGGGCTGGCCCCGTCTGCGGCTGAATAGACGCGTGTGGCCGGCCGAGGCTGGGCCCTGCCCTGGAGGCCTTCCTAGCCCAGAGCCCGGGGACAGGCTGCCGCGGGTTCCGCTGCCCACGCAGATCCGGCCTCCACACTTCCCGCCATTTCCAACTCACCTACTCCATCTTCTGTCCTCTGCACACCTGAGGCACATCTGACTCGACTTCTGCACGCTCACCCACTGAGTTCACGGGGAGCGACCGCCACCTCCCTGGACAGCGGTGCCCTCTCTTGGGCCAGCCCTCTGCCCCCCCCATCTCTGGCTGGCTTCCTGGGAGCGAGCACCCCTAATTTCCTCCTATCCAGCTTGCCTTCTCAAGCCAGAAAACTGCCAGAGTGGTCCAAAAGAGATTCAGCCATCTCCCTCCCTTCAGATCCCACGGCTCCACCTCCCAGCACCCACATCATAGCTTCACCGAGAGCCTGGGCCCAGGCGGCCCTCTCTCTCTGCTCCGTCTGCGTAGAGCCCCAGTGCCCTTCTCTCGTCTGGGACGCCTTCCTGATCCCAATTCCCACTCCCTTGGTCTCCTGACACCCCAGCTGTGCCCAGCTAACTTCTACGCACCCTCAGGCTACAGCTGAAAGACCACGTCCAGGAAGCATCCAACTTACGGGCCAAGTGTAGAGCTCCCTGGAGTTTAACCACATAACAGAAACGTGCAATCTGTTGATTAATGAGTCTTTTTCTCCAACTAGACTGTGAACTCTCTGAGGGTAGGAGCTAACCCTGATTTGTAGAACCGATGGGCATCGCACAGGTGCAGACAAACGGGAGGAGTCGTTGCTACCACACTGCTTTGCCTGTAACCTGAAAATACTCCTGGCTCCCCTCACCCCTCTCTCAGCACCCCCCACCCCGTGCTGGGTGAACTACGAAAGAGCAGCGCGGGTCCGCACATCTGGTCCCCACACTCCGTCTCCTAATCAACCTGAAGCACTTCGTGGGTTTCCTCATCTAATCAGAACTGTGGCGTCCGCTGCTTCACTTCCAACTATAACTGGGAACAACCAGAAACAATAATCACAGGATTTTCCTGCTACGGTAAATGCAAACCCTTAATCCACACCATTTCAGGATCACCCTTTTCAACGCTCTGCCCTCCTGCATGTGAAGTGCCGGCCTAAAAGTGAGTGCTCACCAACAGTAAAAGGGTTTCTAGTAGAAACAAGCAAGTAACCCTTTAGATGGATGTTCTTTGTATTTTTAGATAAGGCTCCCATCTTCCAATAAAATTAAAGATCAAACAAGGAAAACAGTGACTGAGAGAGAGCGACCGGGCAGAGCACTCTTGTTGTGAAGCCGTGTGTGCCCTGGGGAGCCCCTCACGGCACCCGGGGAACCACTGACCCAGGCTTAATTACTCTCACGCGACTTGGGTCTTGCCCCTGCAGCTTTACTCTGCACAGATATCTAAAACCATCCGTCACACGGTTCTTACTCCCTAAACTAAAATTCACTCAATAATGGCTCATGGAGTGCCCGTATGCCACTAAATGAAAAACAAAGCTCTCAAAAATGAGCAGGGTTACAGACACAACTCAGACTGCAAGCCTGACTAATGAGTCACACAGGCCACTGAGCAGAGCAGTGAAGTCCCGCACTGATCACAGTGAACAGCAAGTCACAGACAGCGACCCTGTGGTCTATACTTTGTCTAGCCTACATTTATTTTGGCCCAAAGGAAGTAAAGTTTCAGATGGAGCCAGTCTAGCCTCTTCTATCTGGACATCAAGTGGGCTAAGCTGTCCAAAATAGCAATGAGCTCCAAACTCAGGAAGAGAGAGAGGAAGCAAACACAGGTGTTTTCAGTCGAGAGGATAATCCTGCAGCCCTCCCGCAGGAGCCACGGAGCACAGCCCCTCTCCAGAAGGTTCACAGCAGCGTCGCGCGCGCGCTCGCCTGGAATTACTGCTTCGCTTCCACTGCCCTGCGCACCCCAAGGTGGGTGCTCAAATTTCGGGTGTGCTCAGGTCCGCTTAGCTTGTCAGCAGTAGGCCCCATGAAACGCCCTGCAGCTCTCCGGGTTCTCACCTCTCCCTGGAACACAGAGGTGCAGACAGGCGCTGCAGTGACGAAGCTGGCTTCATCTTGTCACCACTGCCACCAAAAGCGCCTGGCGCTTATTGAACAGGAGAAAAAACAATAGCAAGAAACGTGGAAACCAGAAAACGGGTGCATGAAGGAAAACTGACGCCGCAGGCCAGCAAGAGCGGACTCGTAAGCTTGCGACGGGCAACACTGAGGAAGAGCCCAGTTTTCATCACGGAATCCCCCAAACCTGAAGATGGCGACAGCTGTCAACACTTGGAAGTAAGGACGTGGAGTGGGTCAAAATACAGGACGGATCCAACACTGAACGTCTGCTTAAGGAGCAATCAGGCAAAACCACGGGATCATCTCAACGGTACAGGAAAAGCATCTGCCAAAATCCAACAGTTCTTCGCGACAAAAACATTGGACAAACTAGGAAAAGAGAAGTTCCTCTGACAAGGGGATTTACTAAAACTTACAGCTAACATCACACTCTATGGTGAAAGGCTGAAAACTTTCCCCTGAAATCAGAAACAAAACAAGGACATCATTTTCCCACTGCTATTCAAGATTGTACTGGATCTAGCCAGAGCAATTAGGCAAGAAAAAGAATAGATGGCATCCAAATTAGAAGGCAAAAACTAAAATTGCCTCTATTCACAGATGGCATTATAAAAATTTTAAAGAATTCACAAAAATCCATTAAGACTAGTAAACTGAGCGAAGTTAAAGTTGCAGGATACAAGATCAACACACAAAAGCAAGTTATATTTCCACTTACTAGCAATAAGCAATCTAAAAATGAAATGAAGAAAGCCGCGGCTCTTAAAGTAGCAACGAAAACAGTAACAAACTTAGCCAGAGGTTGTGAGTGCGTTCCTCACCTGGAGCACACACACACACAAAACCCAGTAACAAACTTACTTGAGTAAGTTTAACAAAGTATGAAACCGGTACGCTGAGCATGATAAAATACTGCTGAAAGAAATGAAAGACATAAGCGAACAGAAAGTCTTCTGTCTTCGTATGCCGGAAGACAATGGTGTCAACCAAACAATACTCCCCTGAGCAAGAACAGATTCAGTGTACTCTCAGAATCGAAAGGCCTGTTTTCGTAAATGGTAGAGCTCATATTTAAATTCATATGAATCGCAGTGAATCCCAAACAGCCAAAAAGTGTTGCAAAAGAGCACCTTTGGAGGACTCTCACTTTCCGATTCCAAAACTTACTTCAAAAGCGTTCCCGTCGTAACGAGACACACAGGCTGCCAGGGCAGAACTGACAGTCCAGATATAAACCCATACGTTTACGGCCACCGGGGCTCCAGAGGGCGCCGACGCCAGGCAGCAGGGGAGGAGCAGCCTCTCCAATACGTGGGGTTGGGGCGTCTGGACGTCGGCAAGCAGAGCTGGACCCTGACCTCACCCCATACACGAAAACTGACTCAAAATGAACTGAAGGCCTACATTAAAGAGCTGAAACTATAAAACTCTTAGATTAAACACATAGAGGTTTACCTCCATGACCCTGGATTTGCCAGCAGTCTCTTAGATACGACATCAAAAGCATGAGCAACTAAAGAGAGAATAAATGTGGCTCATCCGCAGAGTGGGGGGCAGCCCAGAGGGAGGAGGGCGGTGCGCGCAAGCCGCGCCTGGAAGGGCCCAGCATTCGGGAGAGCCCTCACAACTCAAAAGGCAAAGAGCCCAACTACAAAATGGACAAAGGACGAGAATGGACACTTCCTGAAAGGAGACACATAAATGGCCACCAAACACATAAGAAGACGATCACCATCAGTCACTGTGGAAATGCAAATCAAAATGAGACTGACACACCACCTCCCAAGTACCAGGACGGCCGCAGTGAAGCAATACAAGATGGAACAGTGTTGGAGAGGACGCAGAGACACTGGGGCCCTCGCACACTGTCGGTGGGCCTGTAAAACGGTGCAGCTACTGTGGGAAATAGTGTGGTGGCTCCTTCACAAGTTAGATAGAGTTCCCATGTGACCCAGGAGTTCCACCTCGCTACCGATATATACCCCAGCAATGAAAACCGGTGCTCGAGCAAAAACTTGTACACAAATGTTCATAGCAACATTATTCATAACGGACAAAAAGTGGAAACAACTCAAATGCCCACTAACAGATGAATGGATAAGCAAACTGATATGTTTGTACAATGGAATATTATTCAGTTGCAAAGAGGAATCCAAGTTCTGACACACTCTACAACACGGATAAACCTAAAAAACGTTCTGCTAAGTGAAAGAAGTCAGCATAAAAGGCCACATACTGTAATAACCCATCTGTATTAAAGAAAAAAAATCCAGAGCAGACACATTCACAGAAACAGAAAAAACCTTAGCTGCTGCCAGGGGCCACCTAATAGGCACCTGACTTCCATCTAGGGTGATGAAAAAGTTCCACAACCAGACGGTGACGGCTGCACAGCGCTGCCAGGCGCCGCACAGGTTAGAACGCAAACTTCATCAGGCGTATTTTTTACAACTTAAAAAAAGAGCAGTTAGCTACTCCGCATGGATCCCCTTCCTGCCTCCCCCCCGAAAAGACTGGGGCATAAAACCAAGGGCTCTCTAGACCGGCAAGTAAGAGGGGCAGCCGAGTTCTAGAGTGCCTTCCTGACACGGGGGATAAGAGAGCATTTCCTCTCCAATGTGTGAAGCCCACACCATAGTCTTCCACTCTTAAAATGAGGCAGGAGATTGCGAAGCCCTTCTCTGGACCTCTAGAAAGTCCAATCAAAGGACCCAAGGGCAGCGACACTGGGTAAGGCTCAAGGAAACCCAGCCCGCCCTCTCAGCCAACAGCGGCAGGCCCAGCGCAGGTGCACAGAGCTCCCCCAGGGCTGGGCAGGTGAGCTGCAGCCCTGGGGCCGGACAGGAGGCCTCGAGCAAGCCAGCACGAGGCCACGGACGGAGAGAGAGACGCCAGGGCGTTCAGAAACACGACTCAAAATTTTAGAGGAAAAAACAGTAACGACCAAAGCAACCTCCGGGAAACGTGCAACCTGGTGGTCAAAACAAAACGCTCAACAAATGAGTCAGGAGATTAAGGAAACCTAGAAAGTCACACAAGAAGACATCGGTGGAAAACAGGAGATAAAGATAACAAACCAAGAGCTCCGATGCCCAAATACAGCGGCATTTCCGAACACAGAGGGAAAAAATTTAAGAAAAAAAAAGAAAACTAGCAAAGCAGATACATCGAGAAAATCAAATTCTCCAGAACTTCCCAGTCTCCCCGCGTTTCCAGACTGGAAGGAACTCTGAAGGGTCCGAAGAACCGGACGAAAACACAGGCGGCCCGCTCACGCCCCGGAGCCCCGCGGGCGGGCCGAGCGAACGGGGCGGGCCCGGAGGAGCCGGCGCGGCGCCGGGCACCGGGCCCGGCCCGCCCGCCGTCGGCCCCCGCCTGCAGCGCCGGGCGCGCGCGGCCCCGGGCCGGAGCGGCGACCCGGGCGCGCGCGGCGCCGGCGGCGGGGGGCGGCGGGCCGCGGGGCGGGCGCCGGGGGGCCGCGGGGCGCCCGGGGCGGCCGAGGCCTGAGCGGGGCCCGGAGAGCGTCCGGCGGCGCCGCGCGCGGGCACCACCGCCGGAGGCGGCGGCGCGGCGCTGAGGCGAGGCCGCGGCCGTTGGCGACCCCGCCGGGGCCCGCGGCCGCCGCTGCCCCCGCCGCGCCGCGCCCGGCCCGCCGCCCCCCGCCGCGGCTCACCTGCCTCGCGCCGCGCTCGCCGCCGCCGCCGCCGCCGCCGCCGCCGCCTGAGGCCTTGTCCGCGCCGCCCAGGCCCGGGAGACCGCGCCCCTGCCAGCCAATCGCGCGCCGCGCCGGGGAGCAACGCGGGCGCCCACCAATCGCGGGCGCGCGTCTGGAAGCTCCTCGGCCAATGCAGAGGCGGCCTCCCGAGGGCCCACCCAATCGACGCCGGCGGCCGAGCCGCGGGCGGGGCGGTGGGCGGGCCCCCAGGGCGGCGCGCGCGCGGACGGGGCGGGGCGACAGGGCTCCGAGGCGGCGCGCGGGGCCCCCGTGCCGAGCGGGGCCCCGGGCGCGGGGGGACGTCCTCGTGGCCTCCGAGCAGCCAGGCCGCCCTCCCTGCGCCCCCCGCCCCCGCGCCGCGTGACCGCCCCCGCGCCGCCGGCCCCGACCCCGCGTACGCGTGCGCCCCCGAGCTCCGCCCGCGTCCCTAGGCGTGGCAGGTGCGCTCCTCCGCGGCGGGCGGCGGCGGAACCGGGCTCTCGGGCCGCTGCCTGCGGAGCACACGTGCGCCTTCCTAGCCTGCAGGCTTCTCCACCCACGGATAACAACAGGCCGCTCTCCCGCGGAGTTTTGCGGTGTTTGAACCCGACCTTTTATTATCTCTTTGAGTTTCAGAACTGATTGGCCAGGTAGATAAAGAGGCTATTATTATCCTCCTCTACAAAAGAGGAAACGCGGCTCCAGCAGGTTAGCGGGCGGGTGAGGGTGAGAAGACTGTGACAAATTGCCCTCTCTCGAAAAGACCTCCAGCGCGGCAAAGAAAAGCCAGTTGCAAGGGCTGTTTGCCGTGTGTATTACGGTGATGGCAGGGGACTAACGCAGTGTTAGCTGGCTGTCCTTGTAGGGTCTGTTAAGAGAAGGGATGGCCTCTTTCTTCCCTTATTTTACTAACTCAGCACAGGGGCTGTGTCTTTAGGTGAGCTCGCGGGAAGTCACATGCCCGGTATTAATTTTACAGACGCCGTCTTGTAAGCAGGTTAGGTGGAGGCGGTCAGCAGGAGCAGTGCAGAGAGAGGAGGGAAGGTTGTGGGTTTGGGGTTTTGTTTTGTTGTGTTTTGAGTGTTGCCTGGGAGGGCGGAGCGGGAGTGGGGCGTAGAGCGGGGAGGACTGGACTGAGGAGAATAAATACCTGGATTAAGTCTAGGCCTGCCAGTTGTCCACAGTAGCTACCGGCCACGTGTAATTACTATCACTGGAAATGTGGCTAGCTGAAACTGAGGTGACCTGTGCATCGTATGAAACACACAGAATTTTAAAGACTAAAGTGTGTCGCATGTAAGAATTAAAGATTTTAAAATTAAAAAAATAATTAATTAAAAAACTAATAAAGTGTGAAGAAGAAGGTAAGGTATCTCATTTAAAAATATTGCCGATTTGTTAAGCAGTGATGTTTTGGATTTGGCTGTTGTTTAGTCGCTTCTTTGAGTCTGACTCTTTGTGACCCCACAGACTGTAGGCCACCAGGGTCCTCTGTCCATGGGATTCTCCAGGCAAGAGCACTGGCGTGGGCTGCTGTTTTCTTCTCCAGGGGCTCTCCCTGACACAGCGATCGAACCCTTGTCTCCAGCCTGGCAGGTGGACTCTACCACTGAGCCGCCAGGGAACCAGTATCTTGGATGTGCTGGTGAGATAAAACATCTGTTGCTCCGTCACTGAGTCGTGTCCACCTCTCTGGGACCCCGTGGACTGAAGCGCACCAGGCTTCCCTGTCCTTCACTGTCTCCTGGAGCTTTCGCAAACTCATGTCCATTGAGTCAATGATGCCATCCAACCATCTCATTCTCTGTCATAGTATCAAGTTAATTTCATCTGTTTCTCTGAGTTTTTAGTGCAGCTTCTAGACGATGCGAGTTTTCATAGGTGCCACGCATTGTGTCCCTAGCGGACAGCGGTGTAGACGTCGGGGGCGCTTCTGGATAAGGATCCCACATGGAAGGCAGGCCACAGAGTCCATCTTTTTCCTCCCCATAATTACGAAACGACGGAGGCCAATTTACAAGAAGAAAAAATATTTCACCAGCAACGACAGGCGGGGAAGGGTGCAAACCCACATGCCCTAAGGCCACAGGAGGGGAAGAGGTGCTGGTGGGGCTCTGTGGAGCCCCCAGCACGTAATGAAGGGAGCTCGCGAGATTCTGAGGGTCCTGACAGGTAAGCCCCCACCCGCCAGGTCGGAGGGAGAAAGTAGAAGGCCCTGCTTCCCATCCTGGGCCCCGCCCCTACTGCCCTCAGCCTCGGTGCTCACCATTCAGACCTCCAGGCAGGGGAGCGGGGAGCGCAGCGTAGGGGTGGGTGGCAGGAAAATGTTCCAGCTGAAAACAACAGAAACACTCCGCAGTGAAAGAGAAACCAGGCGGCCCCTGAGGGCGGAAGCAGCGCCTACAGCCACCCCCGCCCCCGCTTGGCGCAGCAGTGGGGGAACGCGGGACTCCATTCCTTTCTCCTCCACCTGGTGGGGGCGGGCTGTGGAGCCAGGGACAGATCCCTGGTGCCAGGCCAGGCGCACGCCTGGAGGTCTTCCCGGGAGGGACTGTGTCCACCCTGACGGCTTCTCCAGTTCGTGCTTCGGCTGGTTGGTGTCAGCCTCTGGGTGCGAGGCAGTCCAGCTGCCCTGCGCCCTTCAGCACAGCCACAGACACCTGCAGAGCGCCCAGCCCTGCTCCTCGGGAGCCGAGGCCCGAACGGGAACAGGCTTCTCCGCGGGTGCTGTCGGGGGCCATGGACGTCCTCCCCTTTCCCTGTGCTGACCTTGTCTCTCCCGCTTTCCCCTGCAGGCCTCTTCCACCAAGAAGTCTTCCCCGCTCAACCCACCCACCTGTGTCTCCAGCGTGCCCACCCGGACAGCTTCTTGGGTGCTTACTCCCAGTCTCCCTTCTTGGGATTGCATTAATTTAACGTGTTCACTGGACGCTTGCTGTGTGTCCCATACTTAGAAGGGGCTGGGATCCACCACTGAAAATCAGATTTGCTGCCCACCTGACACCTATATTCCGGGGAAAGAGCCATGTGTAACACGTGTGTTTGAGCATGTGTCCTGTGCTCACAGAGCAAGAATTCACAATTCAAACAAGCAGAGGAACAGAGATCAAATTGCCAACATCCGTTGGATCATCAAAAAAGCAAGAAGAGTTCCAGAAAAACATCTCCTTCTACTTTGATTGATTATGCCAAAGCTTTTGACTGTGGATCACAATAAAATGTGGAAAATTCTTCAAGAGATGGGAATACCAGACCACCTTACCTGCCTCCTGAGAAATCTGTCTGCAGGTCAGGAAGCAACAGTTGGAACTGGACATGGAACAACAGACGGGTTCCAAATCAGGAAAGGAGTACGTCAAGGCTGTGTATTGTTACCCTGCTTATTTAACTTATATGTAGAGTACATCATGAGAAATGCTGGGCTGGAAGAAGCACAAGCTGGAATCAAGATTGCTGGGAGAAATTTCAATAACCTCAGATATGCAGATGACACCACCCTTATGGCAGAAAGTGAAGAGGAACTAAAAAGCCTCTTGATGAAAGTGAAAGAGGAGAGTGAAAAAGTTGGCTTAAAGCTCAACATTCAGAAAATAAGATCATGGCATCTGGTCCCATCACTTCATGGGAAATAGATGGGGAAACAGTGGAAACAGTGACAGACTTTATTTTTGGGCTCCAAAATCACTGCAGATGGTGACTGTAGCCATGAAATTAAAAGACGCTTGCTCCTTGGAAGAAAAGCTATGACCAACCTAGACAGAATATTAAAAAGCAGAGACATTACTTTGCCAACAAAGGTCCATCTAGTCAAAGCTATGGTTTTTCCAGAAGTCACGTATGGATGTGAGAGTTGGATCATAAGGAAAGCTGAGCACCAAAGAATTGACATGTTTGAACTGTGGTGTTGGAAAAGACACTTGAGAGTCCCTTGGACTGCAAGGAGGTCCAACCAGTCCATCCTAAAGGAAATCAGTTCTGAGTATTCACTGGAAGGACTGATGCTGAAGCTGAAACTCCAATGCTTTGGCCACCTGATGCGAAGAAGTGATTCCTCTGATGCTGGGAAAGATTGAAGGCAGGAGGAGAAGGGGACGACAGAGGATGAGAGGGTTGGGTGGCATCACAGACTCAACGGACATGAGCTTGAGCAAGCTCGGGAGTTGGTGATGGACAGGGAAGCCTGGCGTGCTGCAGTCCATGGGGTTGCAGATGTGGACACGGCTGAGTGACTGAACTGAACTGAAAAGAGCAAAACGGGTGGAAACACTGGTTTCTAGATGGGGGGGATGCTTTGGTCAGTGTGAGAGGATCACAGTGAGGGAAGTTGACCTGGAACCTTTATGTTTATTTTTGGCTGTGCTGGGTCTTCATTTCTGTGAGGGCTTTTCTCTAGCTGTGGTCCGAGGGCTTCTTACTGTGGTGGCTTCCCTTCTTGCAGAGCACGGGCCTCAGCAGTTGCAGCTTCTGTCTCCAGAGCAGAGGCTCAGTGGCTGCGGCGCTCGGGCTCAGTTGCTTGGGGGGCTTCCTGGATCAGGGGTTGGACCCGTGTCTCCTGCACTGCCGGCAGACTCTGCACCACTGAGCCTCCAGGGAAGGCCCTGGAGTCTCATAGGTAAATTAAGGGAGGGAAGAGACAGCTCCAAAAACAGAGCCGGTTCTCCTTGAGAAAGAAAACAGTCCTCACAGTGTCGTAACGAAGAGCTGTGCGGCCACTAGTGGCCAGCGACACACAAACGCAGGTGACTCCACATCACGCCACCCCCAGCACACTGGCAGCGGTCAGACTGGACAGCAGCGCGTGCCGGCGGGCCTGTGGGGGGTCCCTGGAGCAGGGAGGTTCGAGACAGGAAGGAGGAGGTTGGGCACCAGGGACTGAGGGAGGTGGGTGGGGTTAGTATTTAATGGAGACGGGGTCTCAGTTTGGGAAGGCAAGAAGGTTCTGGAGACGGACAGTTGTGATGGTTGGACAACAGCGTGAATATTCTAGACACCTCTGCACTGGACTCTGAGAAGTGGTTGAGAAGATGGCAAATGTTGCGTGAACTTTAGTACAATTTTGTGGCATCTGGAAAACAGCCTTGTCGTACTTCCCATGGAAGAAATCCTCCCGCCGATTATAGAATTCACCTGCTTGGGGGCTTCAGCCTGTCCTGAGGGGGAAGGGCAGCTTGAAAATAGCGCCCCAGGAAGCCGGGGGTGGGGGGCAAGAACGAAGGCCACTCCAGGCGTGGGCACAGGCATCAGGCGTCCAGGTGTCCAGGCTCGGGTGACCAGGCATGAAGGTCCTGGAGGCTGCAGCTTCCCGGGGTCTCTCCTGTTCCTCTGCAGCCCCCACCCCGCTCTCTACCCCTGTACCTGGCCCCTGGAAACCACTAGCCTGCCCTCTGTCTCTAAAATTTCATCAGTTCAGAAATGTCGTGCAAACGGCATCCTACGGTGCGCCACCTTCTGCGGTTGGCTTTTTAAGCCCGGCAAAATTCCCTGGAGATTGACCCACGTTTGTGTGTTTATCAGTATCTGTATCCTTTTTAACGTAAAGGAGGCTACAAACACAGCAGGGCTAATTGATGGGCGAAAACGTGAGTCCTGTCCCGGTGAGCAGGAGGCCTCCCCTCCGCCTGTCCCTCCATAACAACACTTCTCTGGACTCGACTCTGGGGACGCCCTTCTTTCTTGCAGCAGGGAACGGACACAGAGGAACACACACCTCACGCTGAGCAGCAGCGCTGTCCCGATACCGTGACACCTCGGCTCCCAGCCTCACTCGTGTGACGACGACGGCCCTGTAGCATCAGGGTCAGGACTTGTGGAAGGCTGTTCCCAGTCTCAGCGCCCGCCTGCCTGGTAGCCGCAGGCGTGTGCTGGTGACTGGCTGTTTGGCGTGGGGCCCTTTGGTCTGTGCGTTTGTCACGCGTGCTCCCGTGACCACATGTCCACGCCTGAGCGCACTGGAAGCCGTTGCGGGTGCGCCCCTCCTTCTCGGGCAGCAGGACTCGTGAGCTCCGCCGTGATGCAGTGTTTGTTCCTGGGTCACTGTCAGAAGCCACAAGGAGCGTCGCGCAACCAGCTGCAGCCAGTCCATCCGCTTGTGGCCTCTTCAGAGGCTGGAGAGAAGCACGTAAAGCTGCGTCTTCGGGCAGGCTGTCTCTCCGGTCTCATCCCTGGTGAATTTCCAGACCAGAGGCGGGCGTTCCTCCATCAGCTCTGAGAGAGAAGCCTTGACAGCAGACCAGCATGCGAATGTCTTTTCTCTGAACGCAACAAGGACAGGTTTCTTGCGAGGAGTATCTTAAGAGGCTTCTGCTTCCATTTCTGTAAAGTCAGAAATCTTCTCGTTCTGAGGAAAGTGAAAGGTGACTCAGCCTCCCTCATGAAAAGCTCAGCACCAGGTGCGCAGGGCGCACCTTTATTCACAGGGTCGTGTGCACAGCTTGGGGGACATTTGGCAGCTAAGGTCGGTTCGTTTGCTTGGTGAGATCAGTGGCTGATGGAGCTTGCCAGAATCCACCTTTGCGCTGGCAACAAACAGGTAGATGGAAAGCAGAGTTAAGTTTGTGGACAAGATCTCAACAGTCTTTGTCCTGTGTACTCTGCAGTCTCGTTACACTCTTCCCAGACATCAGGAGGACAATCTGGGGCCCAGTGGTTAAGACTCTGCTTCCCGATGCCGGGGGTGCCGGGGGTGCCGGTTTGACCCCTGGTCAGGGAACTAACGGAGAAGGAAATGGCACCCCACTCCAGTGCTCTTGCCTGGAGAATCCCAGGGGTGGAGGAGCCTGGTGGGCTGCCGTCTATGGGGTCGCACAGAGTCGGACACGACTGAAGTGACTTCGCCGCAGCAGCAGCAGGGAACTGAGACCCCACGTGCCGCGGGGCAGCTGGAGAGGTGCCCGTGCAGCACAGTGAAGAGCCTGCACAGCGCTTCTAAAGCCCGACGCAGAAAACGGAAATGGGGAAATAAAGATTTAGAATTAGAAAATAAATAATTGAAATAGGGCTTCCTTGGTGACCTGGTGGTTAAGGATCTGCCTCACAATATGCAAGGGACACCGGTTCGATCCCTGGCCTGGGGAGATCCCACGACCAAGCCCCTGTAGCACAGGGGCAGGGCCGACGTGCCGAGAGCCTGTCTCCACCACGAGAGAAGCGTCTGCAATGAGGGATCCATGCCCCACAGCAGCCTCCACTCGCCAGAGCCAGGGAAAGGCCTGCACAGCGATGCAGGCCCAGCACAGCCGAAAATGATAAGAGAGATAAATCTTAAGAGTGCGGCTCTTGGGGAGCCCGTGGAAAGTCCCCTTGGGGTGAGAGGTGAAGGGTCAGCTCTCCTCTGTCAGGGCAGGAGGCACATTCCTTAGCAAAGTCTTACTTCTGATCTCAGAATGTGGAAATGTCACTTTGCTCAGCTCCATAGCGCATGAAGGGACAAGGTGTCCCCGAGCTCACAGTGGCCCCAGACTGCCTATGGTCTTGGGGAGACAACGAAGTTGTGGCTGGTTTACAAGAACTTTCCTGTCACACCCGGGACTTGAGGTCAGTCCCCAGCTGCTTCCTCCCTGTCCATCTGAAAATCCAGATCAGATCCATGCGACCCTCCCCACTGAGACACCAGACAAACAGCCACACTCACGACCACAGTTCACAAAACGTGTTTAAAAAATTTAGAAACCCCATACATCACTTTAACCGCATCACCCGGAGACAGCAAACACTTCCTGTCCACCGTCACCCTGCGTGCACATGCGTATGTTTTCATCAACATCAAGTGCACGCCCGTACATGCCCTCCTGCGGTCTGCTCCTGCACCTCACACACGTGTCCCTGGACATTCGCCTCTGCCCGCAGAGGTCTCAGTGCAGAGAACTGAGCACACGCAGCCTCTCTTCTCACCAAAGGCGTCTTCATCGAAAGGGTTAGCGGAGAAGCACAGAAAGGCGGTGGGTGGGGACAGGAGCTGAGAGCCTTCAGCGAGTGTGGGCGAGTGTGGGCAGAGGGGGCAGCAGCCCAGAACAGGAGCGTTGCGCCGAGGCGGGGGCTCATCTGCCCTGGTCTCGGAGGCTCGGGGTAGGTGGGGCTGGCACTGGGGATTAACCAGAGGTCTGGGGATGAACAACTGTTCCCTCACAAACCCAGGCCACAGAGCAGCTGGCAGCTGGCCTGGAGCCCTGGTCCCAGGGCCAGACTCTCTTCTCCAGAGAAACCAAGCAAACTGCTTTTAGAGGGGGGTGGGGCTCCCCAAGGAGTTCCTCCCTCGGCGGCACTCCTGATAACACTGACCCTTGGACGGGACACTCCCTCAACCTTTCTGTTTAGGAGAGAGGCCTGTCAGGGAGACTAAGTTACCTGGAGTAATTAAGAAAGTTCTGACCCCACTGAGTGATGAGAAAGATTCAGAGGCAATGGAACGCTCTGCATTTCTGGTGGGACTGTCAAGTGGTACAACTACTTTGGGAACGAGATCAGCAGTTTATTATAGAGCTAAACATACACTTACAGGCCATCCAGCAACTCCGCCCTTCGGTATTTCCTCAGGCAATGTACAGATGTATGTTCACACAGAGACTTGTAAATGAATGTCTTTAGCCATTATTCCAGAGAAGGCAATGGCACCCCACTCCAGGCCTCTTGCCTGAAAAATCCCATGGACGGAGGAGCCTGGAGGGCTGCAGTCCATGGGGTTGCTAAGAGTCGGACGTGACTGAGCGACTTCACTTTCCCTTTTCACTTCCATGCATTGGAGAAGGAAATGGCAACCCCCTCCAGTGCTCTTGCCTGGAGAATCCCAGGGACAGGGGAGCCTGGTGGGCTGCCGTCTGTGGGGTCGCACAGAGTCGGACACGACTGAAGCGACTCAGCAGCAGCAGCCATTATTCAAAACTGAACTGGATAAACCCAAATGTCCCTCAGCTGAGGAACAGGTGAGAAACTATGATACAATGGACTACGACTCAGCAATAAAGATGGAACGAACAGCTGACATGTGCCAAGACGTGGGTAAGTCTCACACACGCGCTGAGCAAGACAAGAAAGAAATGATGCTGTGATCTGGAATGACAGGAATCTGATCCGTGACTGCCCAGGAGCTGAGTGTGGAGTGGGGTTTGACTGGGAAGCGGACCAAGGTAACTCTGCGGAAATGTTCTATACCTTGACTGTGATGTGATTACATAGTTGTATATATTTGTCAAAACTCATCAAAATTTACACTTAAAAATGGAACCACTTCATTGTATATAAATTAAACCTCAGTAAAGTTCATTTATGGAAAAAGAGACTTAAAAGGTAAATGGTAAAAAATGAAAAGATCAATAAGATACTTAGAAAATAAAGTAGAAAAACTATCTTGGGACACAGAAGAAATGACCCAAAAAGAAAACGAAGAGGAAGAGGAGAAAACATAGGTAAGAAATGATGGAATCGTGGAGGGTGTCCAGGATGTCCACCTTCACGTAGGCAGGAGCTCCAGAAGAAGAGGGCAGAGACAATGGAAAGTTCTTAAATCCAAGCAAGAGCTGTAGAAAATGGAAGGTCCCCTTGAGCACAGACAAGGGTGAATGAATAAAAAGACCCCCATTTAGACCTGTTCTTGTGAAATGCCGGAGTGTCAGGGAGAGAGGTTCCAGAAGCCTCTGAAGATAAAACTCGCGACTCTGCCAAAGGAATGACTATCAAACTGCCAACTGTGAGATAACGACAGAGCTGGGCCCTCGAAATGCTGAGGAAACACTTGGGATCTAGAAACCGATACCAAGTTATGAGTGCAAATTAAAAGCCTTCTTAGAGACAGAAAGACACCCCCTTCTGAGGACATGCTTGAAATGTTGTACTTCAGCATATGAAGCTGGGACCAAGCACAGGGAAAGCAAGGGGCTGGTGGGCCACGCGCGGCGTCCACAGTGACAGTCAGCCAGCAGGTCTGCACAGAGCGCGGGGCTCGGAGACACAGCTCCAGGGGAAAAGACAGGCTCCGGGAGCTTCTACAATCTACAAGCAAAGCACGAAAACGCATTTTCAACCCATTCAAATGGTAAAGACCAATCCTGACAATGCTCAAGCAAAAGTTTGGGCGATGGAAGGTGGGTGGAAGTGGGAGAGGTGGAGGAAAGGACAGGACCCCTGTTCCATTGGAGGAAAGATGCCACGCCATCCAAAGCACTCGGGATAAGATACAGAGGTTCAAGGACTGCGTACTGTTTAATGCCACACCGGTACTCAAGGAAAAGGTACAAGAGTAACAGAATCATAATAAAAAGGCGTGGGAGGGGACACGAGGGACAGGGGAGGATAGGTTCTCTACCTCGCCAGCTGTGGTCCTGACGCTTGAATGCTCTCACCTCTTACCGTCCTCCTCTTACTCACCTGTAACCTCCTGTCCTGCCTCCTTGCTGTTCCTCCAAATTGTCAAGTTTGTCCCTGCTCACAGCATTCGTACCTGCCAAGCCAGCAGAGACAGGTTGGGCAGCAGAGAGTCCACAGAAGCGCATCCATCCACCCCAGCTGCTCTGAGATGCAAGGGCCAGCCCCAGTTCTGAAGGTGCCCTGCTCACCTGGCCCAGGGGAGCAGTAAACGCATCTTCACTCCCTACATTTTGTAAAAATGGTACGGAGTTCCCATGTACTCTGTCTCATTTCTCAGTGGCAACAGTGTTCTATCGCATGCCTTCATCACTTGGCTAAGGTGTTTAGGCCAAGTTTCTCCACCATGAAGTTACTATTAATCCCTTTGTGATTAAAAAAATATCTTGGGGGAGATATTTGAGTAATAAGCTGTCTCAAAACTTTTGGCCATCAGTGGATCTTGTTTGGGACAAGTATTACTGTGGTGTTTGCCTAATGTTGATTTTCTATTTCTCTCATTCCTACTATATCTATTGGAATATGTTTGTCTCCTTCCTCCCTCACTGATTCTTTTTTCTTTTTGGCGGCACCACATGGCTTGTGGGACCTTAGTTCCCCAACCAGAGATTGAACCCAGGCCCTCTGCAGTGAGAGTGTAGAGTTCCAGCCACTGGCCCACCAGAGAATTCTCTATTTGTTTATTATTATTATTTCTATGTCACTAGGGATTCGTGGATAGTTACATTATTCCATAACTCACAACAATTATTAATTTTGCCAGTCACATAGTTCCAGCTTCGGCCACTAGGAGCTCCTTCAGGTCGCCTCCTGAGTCCCCGTCCTTTTTGGAGCCATTCCTTCCTTTCTGGCAATGCTTGGACTTTCCCTGACCTAGCCCTGGATCAGTCACTTCTTCAAGAAGCCCAGGTATGTGTGTGGGTGGAGCGCTCTCTACCCCAGGCGCGAAGGAAGGAAAGAGGGTGTGGGGATAAGGAAGGGCACTCCTGCCTCGCCCACTTCTCCCGCCCTATTCTTCCCTTCAGGAAGGATGTTGCCAACAGGTGCGGCGGCCTCTTCACGGGCTGCGCCCCACTGGCGCCTTGTCAGGACCCCCAGTACTCAGAGGGGCGTGGCTGGGTCTCAGAGCGTCACCAGGAGGGGATACCTGGCAAAGGCATCTGTGGGCAGCACCCCCGCCCCTGTCCGCTCCCAAATCTCCGGGGGCTGGAGGACGGTGGGAGGGATGGGAGTGCAGTCCCTGTCGGCCCGAAGACGCTCTCACTGAGGCACAAACCTAGGACATGAAAAAGGAATTTTTCTCCAGGTCGTTCTGGTAGTATGTTTCAATTCTGACGTTTTATCGGGCAAGTATCAAAACGTGCAGCTCAAACTGGCTTAAGCTAAACACGTTTCAGCGACTCAACCGGAAAGGCGTGTTCGGACCGCAGGTGGTTTGACGAGGCTTCTGGCTCCGCTTCTCAAGAAAGCAACAGCAACGGCACCCCGCCCAGCTAGACGACCAGCCACTCCACACTGCAGACGCCAGCGCGCGGCGCCGCTAATCCGCAGTGTCCGGGCGGGGCCACACCCAGGCGGGGGGCGGGGCCACGTGACCCGGATGTGACCAATCAGGAGTCCAGCCGCCGCCGGAACGCAATGACGCGAACGCCTCTGCGCCGCCGCCGCCCCCGATTGGCCGAGTCTGGGTCACGTGGCCGCGCCCTCGCCGCAAGGGCCGCTGGGAGGACCGCTGGCTGGGCCTTCGGTGCGGCGGAGCCGGGCGCGCACGTGGAGGTCGCGCGAGCGCGGGCCAGGGGCGCCGCGGCAGGCCGCCGGCGCGGGTGTAGCGCCCGTCAGCGGCCGCGGTATTGGTCGCACTTCTCTTTCAGACGGCGGCGACGGCGCGCACCGGCCTGAGGCGGAGCTGCGAGCGGGAGGGCCAGGACCGCGGGTCCGAAGCCCGTCAGCTCCCGCAGCTGCTCCGCAGCGAGCGTCCCAGGGTCTCGTGCCCCGGGGCCGGAGGCCGGCCGTCGGGACCTCTGGCTAAGACGGAGCGGGCTGGAGAAACCTTGTCGCTGAGTTGTTGGGCGATACGGTTGTCCTGTAGGAATTTTATACGCCAAAGCGAAATTGCTAATTTTGATTTCGTCTTTAAATGTCATCAAGGAGTTCAGTTCAGTCGCTCAGTCGTGTCCGACTCTCTGCGACTCCATAAATCGCAGCACGCCAGGCCTCCCTGTCCATCACCATCTCCCGGAGTTCACTCAGACTCACGTCCATCGAGTCCGTGATGCCATCCAGCCAGCTCATCCTCTGTCGTCCCCTTCTCCTCCTGCCCCCAATCCCTCGCAGCATCAGAGTCTTTTCCAATGAGTCAACTCTTCGCATGAGGTGGCCAAAGTACTGGAGCCTCAGCTTTAGCATCATTCCTTCCAAAGAAATCCCAGGGCTGATCTTCAGAATGGACTGGTTAGTCTCAAGCTTTTGACTTCCAAACTCAACCAATGATTGTTTCTAAAGTTTTGATACTTTCAGTTATGAAAAAGTTCACACAAGACACACACGCGCATGCACACCAGTAGAGCAGAGAGGAACAGTACCTAAACATCGGTCACTGATTCGGCGGTTTAAGAGAGAACCGGGGAAGGACTTTGCCGCTCTCGAAGTCCAGTAAAAGACGCACTCCTCACACCTGGCCGGCTGCAGACAGGTCTGAGTGCGCCACCTGCCTCACAGTGCTTGGCGCCTTTCGACTGGTGTCTTCTGTCCTGTGGACGTACTAGAGTTCATCCATTCATAACATTAACGGACACTGGGTGACTTCCAGTTTGGGGCTGGAATAAAGCAGCTATGAACACTTGGGCACAAGTCTTTGCATTTTCATTTCTCAACGAGACAAGTTTTTGGTAAACGTCTTGCTTCATCCTGAACGTCCTTCCCTGGAACTGGGCTCTGTTTACACAGAAGAAACGTGTGCAGACAAGAGGCAAGACAATCACCCACAGTCAATTTGGATTTCTGATTTGGCAGTTAAGTCTCAGCTGAGATATGCTTCTGACTACTGAACAAGGTATCAGAAGGCACAGACCCAGTTTCGACGCCAGTCCCTCAGCCCCACAGTTGCCCTCCTCAGGTGACACCACCCTTACCGATTTCTTTTGTAACCTTCTAGAAATGTCTTCTGCACATAAAGCATATATAGGCAGCTCCTTCTCTCACATACGGTGCATTCGTTTTTTAGAAAATACTTATCCCCGGCCGGCCCAGATCTCCGCTGTGGCTCCCATATCTCTGATATTCGTTGTAGCACGTGGGATCTTTAGGCGCGGCGTGGGATCTCCTGGTTGCGGCACGTGGGATCTAGTTCCCTGACCAGACAGTGAACCCGGCTCTCTGTACTGGGGGTGCGGAGTCTCGGCCACTGGGCCCGCAGGGAAGCCCCTACACACAGTGAGCTCCATACAGTGCAGTGTCCTTGCTCGCTGCAGTCTCCTTTAGAAGGTGATCCCATGCTGGCACCTGTCGGGCCGTCTCTGGCTACTAAAAGGTAAGTGTTTCATCTTCAGCCAACCAACTCACCCTTAGAAGGATGTCGTATTTTCACGTAGGTCATGGAGTGGAGAAGGCAATGGCACCCCACTCCAGTACTCTTGCCTAGAAAATCCCATGGACGGAGGAGCCTGGTGGGCTGCAGTCCATGGGGTCGCTAAGTCGAGCACAACTGAGCGACTTCACTTTCGCTTTTCACTTTCATGCACTGGAGAAGGAAATGGCAACCCACTCCAGTATTCTTGCCTGGAGAATCCCAGAGACAGAGGAGCCTGGTGGGCTGCCGTCTATGGGGTCGCACAGAGTCGGACACGACTGAAGCGACTTAGCAGCAGCTTAGTAGCATGGAGAGGAGATTTTAAAAGGAGCTTGTTTTTGAACCACAGCATGGGTTGAGGCAAATAGATAAATTACCTTTAAGAAAGTAACCTTTTGAGCTTCTTAAATTCAGGAAATGAAACCTTGGGTTGAGCACAAACTTCCTAGATGCAGCATCACCAGCACAACCCACAAAGGAGCAAGTCGAAGAGTCAGACTCCGGGGACTCCCTGGCGCTCTAGTAGCCAAGACAGCACCGTCACCACAGAGGGCCCGGGCCCAGCCCTGGTCGGGGAGCTGAAGGCCCCACAAGCCGCGGGTGTGTTAGAAAGGTTACTACCCCTTCACAGGCCGAGCTTGCGTCGGATGTCCTGATTCGCTGCAACGCTGCCTCCACGTCGTTCCCCGAATGATGCGCAGAAGCGCAGCGTTAACGCCGCCGCGGCAGCCGGGCTGGACAGCAGTGGGGGAACCCAGCCCGGCCGGCCTCGTGGCGGGTGAGGGGTCGAGCATGCTGTGTCCTCCTAGCCAAACTCTCTGCTGTTTACTTTCGGCTCCTGTGACACTGACTGACCAGAGGCAGAAGATGCGGCTTCTTGCTGGATGTGAAAACGCGTGCTCTCCAGGCAGGAGTCCCCGGCCTGTTGCCTCTGATTCGGTAGGCCTGGACCGAGGTCAGATAACATGCATCTCTGACAGGTTCCAGGTGGTGCTGAAGAAGGGCACGCAGAGATAGCAGAGGGCGGCTGCGGAGCTGGGGGGACCGTCTGAGGGAATCCGCCATCCCTGCAGCCGTCAACCCACATGGGGTTTGGAGAGGAGCTGCGCCTTCAGAGCCTGGGAGGGCACAGGAGCGGACATCAGGAGCTGCGCTGCCCGTGACGCAGCGACCCAGGCCTGTGTCGCAGGCTCAGCTCTCGGCCGTTCTTCAGGCGGACTCCACTGGAGGGCAAGCCCTTGGAAGCCTTGCTGACGCCCTTGTCTTAACTTGTTTGGAGCGCCTGCCACCTGGTGTCCACGGAGGGTACGTCAACAAGCAGTGAGACCCCTGCCCCGACCTCCCACCCCAGTCCAAAGGCCCAGGATTCTTGAGGCTGCTGTGAGGTTAAATCTGAGGAAGAAATGAGACTCAACTTCAGTTACCAAAACACACAGACAGGCGTACAGAATAATCATAATAAATATTTTAAGTTATATTTTCAAATACCAAAGCATAAATGTTAGTATTTGATTTTTGGAAAAAATAGAGCATTTTCTTGTGTTAACATAAATATTTGGCTTATGGAAATAATGCTTAGAATGAAATCTTTTAGGCACTTGGGGATAGAAAGTGCAGGAAGATATAACAGTCTCACTGTACTGCTACGTACAAGAGCAACCAGACTCATATCTGATTAAATGTCCTGTTCTCAACACTGTCAGCATTACTGATCTAAGAGAAAACACTGTGACCAAATACAGCCCACATGGCATTTTAAAAGGGGAAGACTTGGCTGATGATAGTTCTTAACATTTCAAGTTCTTTTCAGTGTCTTCCCTGAGATATAAAGTTTCAGTAGACAGAACCCAAAGAAGAAACATTTCATCTTCTTCTTTTTTTAAAAACAATATTTCTTTTTAATCACTTTGACTTTTTTCTTTATAAACACTCAAGAACTTTCTTGGTGGGCATTTAAGCAAGAAAGAACCAATAGCCCACGAACCTCGCAGCACACACAGCCTAAAAAACACACAGCGCGTGGATTAGGCTGCCAGGGTGAGCAGCCGACACTTGATGTGAAGTCAGCCATTGACTTCTGGCAGACCTCTTAATGAACTGTATGAGTAAGACACAAAAATACAGAAGCCACTCAGTGAAGTTATTTCAAAAACCGCTGGATGTGAAGACCTGTCCCGGGAGGCACTGGGCAGGCCGCTCCGGGAATACATTCTTCTGCTGTCAAGGCTTGCTTGGGAGGGTCCTCCGCTGCTGGCAGACAGGTGCCCTGTGACGAGACTCAGAGGCCCCGAGTCCCAGCCAGGGGAGGCGAGGCGAGGGCTGTGCGGCTGCCCCTCCCGCTGCTGCGCTGAGGCTCTGCTCCCAGGACTCTGCTCACTGCGGCAGGGCCTGCAGGTGCTGCAGGAGCTGCTCGCAGTAGGCGGGCGAGCGGTGCTTGTGGAGGACAGCCTCCGTCTCTTTCACCAGGAGGTCGGGGAAGAGGACGCTGCCTGCTTTGAGGGCCTCTGCAAAACAGGAAAACACTTTTGTGATGCCAGAAATGAATAGTAAGCCAACCTTAGCTTCATATGAAAGTTACAACAGCCATAAAGAGCAGGCTGCAGGGAAAGGGAAGTGATTGGGGGTAAGGAGGGCGTTGCGTAATGACTATGTCAGTTCTCAAGAAGACGTAACGATCTTTATGTATGAGCCCCGTGTCCGAGTGTCGCGCTATGCAAGGCAAAACTGGCAGCTGTGAGAAGACGAATCCACCACTGTGCAGGAGACGCCCACACGCCCCCTCAGAAGGAGACGCCCACATGCCCCTTCAGAAAGGGGAGGATCCAGCAGGCAGCTGGGTAAAGCGGAATCCAAGAGCGCCAGTGGTCAGCTGAGTGTCCGCAGACCGTCTCACCCAACACCAGCAGAACAGACACCCTCTCAGCTCCCGTGGAACATGCACGGAACAGACCATGGCCATAAGGCACGCCGTCAGCAGGAGCCCTACAGTCTCTGCTCTCGGACCTCAGTGGAATCAAACTGAAGTCAGTAACAAAGAGACGACTGACGGACTCCAAACAGCTGGAGACTGTGCAGCACACCTCTAACTACCACAGCGGCCAAAGACGACGCCTCCAGAGAAAACATTTTCAACTAAAAGAAAACACAACTTGTTTGCAAATGATGCAGCGAACAGGGGGCTACTCTCCAGAATGTGGATCTAAGCAACGCATGCAACCCAACTGCCAGACAGTAAAACAGCCCAACCAAATGCAGGCAGAAGTTCTGAATAGACACTGCTCACCAACAAGCACATGGAAAAATGCTGACCATCGCTGATTAGCAGAGAAATACAAATCAAAACTGCAACGAGGCACCACGCACGTCACACTGGTCCAATGGCCGTCAGTAAGAAGAAGTCTGCCAACAACAGACGCTGGAGAGGGCTGGAGAAAAGGGAGCCCTCCCGTGTGTGTGTGTTGGAGAGGGCTGGAGAAAAGGGAGCCCTCCCGTGTGTGTGTGTGTGCGTGTGTCCATGGGATTCTCGTGTGTGTGTGTGTGTGTGTCCATGGGATTCTCCTGTGTGTGTGTGTGTGTGTGTGCTGGAGAAAAGGGAGCCCTCCCATACTGCTGTGTGTGTGTGTGCGTGCTCAGCCATGTCCTCTCTGCGACTGCATGGACTGCAGCCCGCCACAGCCCGCCAGGCTTCTCTGTCCATGGGATTCTCCAGGCAAAGAGTATTAGATCCTCCAGGGGATCTTCCTGATCCAGGGGCTGAGCCCACATCTCCTGCATTGCAGGCGGATTCTTTACCGCTGGCGCTACCTGGGAAGCCCACTGTACTGTTGGTGGGAATGTGAACCGGTCCAACCATCATGGAGACCAGTGTGGAGATTCCTTAGAAACCCAAGAGCGTGCCACTCCTGGGTGTGCGTCCGGAAAAAACGAACTTGAAAAGGCACACACAGCCCAGTGTTCACAGCAGCACCATGTGCAGCAGCCGCGACCTGGAGACAGCCTGACGCCCACGGACAGGCAAGCGGAGCAGTGCTCCCCAAGGCGCGTCACAGGGGGATGCAGATTAAAACAAGGGGCAACCGTATACCCGTCAGAAGGGCCGGAGTCGGTGCGCCCCCTGCTGGCAGGCTGTGGGACAACGGGGACTCTCACCTTGCAGCTGGCGCTGCTAAATGGTGCAGCCACTTGGGTGATTTCTTAGAAAACACACACACTCTCGGGCTTCCCTGGTGGCTCAGCTGGTAAAGCATTTGCCTGCCATGGGGGAGACCTGGGTTCTATCCCTGGGTTGGGACGATCCCCTGGAGAAGGGACAGGCTGCCCACTCCAGTACTCTCGGGCTTCCCTGGTGGCTCAGCTGGTAAAGCATTTGCCTGCCATGGGGGAGACTGCCCCCTCCAGCGTCCTGGCCTGGAAAAGTCCATGGTGTCACCGAGTCGGACACAACTGAGTGACTTCTGTGTTTCCCTTTCGCACCACACTCGTACCACGCGAGCCGGCGATCACAACCTCCATCTGTACCCAAGGGAGCCGACAACGCACATTTGCAAAAAGCCTGCACACAGATGCTTAGAGAAGCTTAATGCATTTTCGTCACAATTTGGAAGTGATGAAGATGCCTCTGTAAAGTGATCAGTGAAGGTGTGCCGGGAGCCAGCGTGAGGAGCTCCGCCCGTGGCCAAGGTCACGAGGAAGGAGGCTTCAGCACACGCAAAGGCGGGATCGAGCCTCAGGAGACCCCCTGTTCCCGAGCATCTGCCCCCAAAACCAGAGTGCCTACTTTACTGTTTTATGCTCTCACCTGTACCTCTGACTTTACGGGGGGCTGACCCCTCCACTACCTCTCTCGGAGAAGGAGTTAACTTGCAGCTCCAGGTAATAAAAATTCCTGGGCGTGACAAGGCTGTTTCAACTTACAAACTCCTCTGAAGGTTCTCTAGCCTGCCTGAGCAGGTCTGTCCGGCCACATGTGATTGTTCACAGCCTCCCAACCGTGAGAGGCACGAGATGCTTTAAACTTTCTAAATACAGACTCTTTTGAGAAGTTACAAAATTATTAGTATAGTATAGTGGGTCGATTAAAAATTATATTGGTGAAGGGTTTTTCATTTGTTGAGCCAACATTTGCTGCTAAATCTTCATATTTCCTGCCCTTATAATGAATATAACTAGCATATGGGAGAAATAAGTATTAACCTTTAAGATTAATCATGTTAAACCTTAGGCTAAGTAAATTCCTTTCTTGATTGTAACCCACTACACCCTCACCCTATAGGAATGCAACTTTATTTGGAGGGTGGCGCCTGGTTTAAGAAAAAATCACCCCTGGAAAAAATAAGTTTTCTGGTTGACTGACCGTTATCAGAAAGGGCCATAAGATGTCAGCAGGCCTCATGGCCAGAAGATGATGTAAAACCCCTAAGACCTTTGTATAATTTTATATGAAGCACCTGATTTTGACAAGGGTCAGGTCTGCTGACCCTGCGTGACTCTGTATTCATCCCTGTGTATAACAAAAAGGTATATAAACAAACCTGAAAAATAAAGAAATCGGGTCACTTTCTGGAAAGACTGATTCCCCTGTGTCGTTTCTTTCTTGTTCTCCGTTTTTCTGGCTGAATTCCCATCTGGAGCGTCGGTACTCACTCACCAAGCCTGCTAATTTTGCCTGGGCTTCTAAGATTGGACCGGGGAGGCCAGAGTGCCTCCTCTCCTTCGGGAGAACGGAAAGATGCCTGTGGCCTACGTACGTGGTGCAAGCTTCTTGTCTCGAAGTTTTATTGGTATTACACGTAAACCAAGTTATTCAGCCTCTTTTTCTCCACTAATCTTCCTACTACACTATTCTTCTCTAATCTCTCTTTATATCTGTAATTAAATAAGTTTTTTCCTAGGACGCCGATTCCGTCTCCCCTTCGAACTACCCTGGATCCACCGGGGCTGGACCCCGGCAGAGGTATAAATAGACTGGTTCACTCAGACAAGGCCTTAGCCCTAAAAAATGAGCCCTCACACCTGGAAAAGGAACCTCAAGTGCCTGTCGCCAAGCCTAAGGCGGCAACGTGGAAGGCTTCACACCCCGCGGTCTCAAGAACACGATGTCTGCAAAAGGCAAACCAGAGGGCGAGTGGCCGCGCAAGTCCCGGAGGGGCAGGGAGACAGACGGGCGGGGGGGGCACTGAGCGCTTTCAGGGACTGCGTGTGACGCTGCCACGCGGGATGCTCGCCCAGACCAGTGCACGCACGGCGCCCAGTGACCCCGACGGAATGGAGCACCCGGGGCGACCGCCGTGTCCCTGCAGGCTCGCTGCCCGGGACACACGCAAGGCGCCCAGTGACCCCGACGGAATGGAGCACCCGGGGCGACCGCCGTGTCCCTGCAGGCTCGCTGACTGGGACACACCCACGGTCAGGTGGGGCCGTCGGCCACGGCTGAGCGTGTGCCTATGAGGCGGTCTCTGCACTCCTGCTCAGGGTGTGAGGTCTGCAGGAATGGGGAGGGTGACGTCGGTCAGGAACCGCCGTGAGCACATGTGTGGGCTCCTGGTACAAAGTGAGACCACCCGTCCGTTCGCAGATGCTGCCGCTGTGAGCAGTTTCCAAGTCGCCCCGAACAAGTTCCGTCTTGTTACCTCGAGAGCTGTAGCGCCGGCCAGTGGCCCCTGTGTGGCCAGCCAGGGTGGGGACGAGGCTCTTACCCAGAACCGCGTCCTGGACGGCGCACTCCGGGTCGTCGAGGTGCACGAGGAGCTCGCGGTACAGGTGCCGGACGCTGCTCTGGTAGCAGCACTTCGAGGCCTCGCTCTGGACACGCTGCAGCCAGGTCACCAGGGCGGAGGTGGCTGCCAGCCTCACGTCATCGGAAACATCGTCCAGGCGCTTTAGGAGTTCTGGGAGTGAGAGCAGAGACAAGAGCGTGAGCAGAGGTTCCGGGGCCAGCGTGCACAGCCAAGCTCCCAGCACCCATCCCAGGAAACCGACACACGGGTGATGGGGGCGGAGACAAGAGCGTGAGCAGAGGTTCCGGGGCCAGCGTGCACAGCCAAGCTCCCAGCACCCGTCCCGGGAAACCGACACACGGGTGCCGGGAAAGGGGTGTCCTGGGACCCTCGGCTGCTCTGGCCCAGGGTGGACTCCGTGGTCACTGAGTGGAGGCATGACTGGCCAGCCTGGGAGTCTGTGCCCTCTGACCCGTAGGGTGGCCTTGGGGTTCCCCCAGCTCCGAGATGCTCAGGCTCAGAGTCACTCACAGGCGTCATGCCCCTGCCGCCCCATTCTCCCCGCTGCGCAGATGGCACAGGGAGGGCGTGTGCTGACCCTGCCCTCTGCCCACAGCAGCTCTGAGGATGGAGGGGAGGGCTGGTGACAGGATGGCCCCCAGCCACGTTGGCTGTTTCTATTGAGTCTCCGGGACCAGACGTCCCGGGGGAACAGTCCTTCCCGAGGGGCAGGAACGCTTCCCGTGAACGGGAGAAACTTATCGACGGGTGCCTCTCCCTCAGAGCGCACGCGAGATGCCGGCCCCATGACTGGCGTCTTCTGGAGGCTCCGCTCCACCCCCAGGTGCTCCCAGGTTTCGGTGCTCCCACTTGAACTTTTCTCAACTTGTCTTTTTCACTTTCTGTGGAAGTTCATCCTGAAACGTGCAGCAGGTTCCAAGACAGCACCAGTTCTAAGCTGTCGGCAGGGAATCAGACGTTCGCCCAGCGGTGGATTCAGGATTACCACGGCCTCGGGCACAGGGCCTGCTGACTCTTCTCTCTGCGGGAACGCCTGTGTTCCTCGCCTGCCTCCTGGCACCTTCAGGACAGACACGGTGACGTCTGGCACCCTTTCCACAGAGCCTGCCCCCAGAAGCGCTCAACTTGTCCTGAAGGCTGTTGTCCTTGCAGCCTTCTGTGGGTCATGACTGCGCTCAAGCCTGCAACTGCCATCTGCCTCCGGCAAGGGCGCACCCACGGGCCCGAGGTCCTCGGCAGCAGGCCCGCGCTGCACGCGTGCCTGGGACTCGCTGGTGCTCAGGCTCAGGAGGCGTGGCACAGCGCACGTGAGGTGGGAGCCCGCACTCCCCGGGTGCAGACGCTGCCTGCTGCAGGCGGCCCCCGGCTCCGGGGCGGCCGAGCGCCCACCCCGCAGTTCCACAGGCGCGTCCTGCCCCGCCTGCTGCGCTCCTCGCTCGGTGACGTCACACCCACCACGGCCACACGCGGACTCGGCACCAACCTGGCCAGAAGTCGAAGGCAGCGTTCCCTGCTCTTCCTCTGACAGAAGCAGCTGTCACACACACACATGACCGGGGAAAGAAGAATGTCCTACCAGGATAAATCTTGATGAATCTGTCTGGATCAATCACACCATTAGAGGTCTTCAAAAACAGGTTAATGATCCGGCACGAAATCAATCGAGTCATCTGAGAATCTTCTTCCAGGGCGGTCAGAATTTGAGGCATCAGTGTTTCCTGCATGCCCTGTATCTGCAATAACAAACCACGTGAGCTGTGCGTCCTGGCTGGACAGGGATCGCTCCGCACGCGCCGTGCGCACCGCCTGTAATGGGAGAGACTTGGACCATCACAGAGTCTGGAACGCTGTTCTGAAATTTCTATGTAAGTAGCAGACTCGAGTCTTGAATTTAAATTCAGACAATTTGGACACTGGTCAGCTGATCCTTAAAAAGTCTGTTATTCAGAAAGTCTCAGGCACGGATCCTACACAGCCCACTGCTTGCCAGCAGAGCTGGATATCCCGTCCAGTAAAGCTTGGGGGTGTTTCTGTAAACGCTGCTGCAAATCGCCGTGGCCACGCTGGCTGCAGCACGCGGGCCTCCAGCTGCGCCATGCGCCTCTTAGCTGTGGCGCATTCACCACCAGGGACTGGACCCGGGCCCCTGCACTGGGGCAGCGGAGTCTTAGCCACTGGGCCCCCAGAGAAGGCCCGAGGGGACATCTTAACTTGAGTGACAGCCGCTCAGGCAGCACCGTGCCCCCTGCTCCCACTGTGTCCTCCGTCCCCTCTGATGAGACGTGAACACAAGCAACACTCCAGTTAGGCTCCTGTGAGGAAGTCTCTTCCCGTAAATGTAACGCTCACCTGAGAAAACCACCAGGTGACCCAGGGAAGCCCAGACTCTGCCCCCAGACCTCTGCTCGCCCGCCAGCCCCACGGTCCCGCCCTCGGTCTGCCTGCGACCTCCTCAGGACGGGAGACTCAGGCGAGCGCGCTTCCAGGGCACATCCCCTCCCCTCTTGGGCCGGGGACGCACGAGCCCTACCTGCCTGTCCGACAGGACGCCGCTGCTGACGAGCGCCCAGAGGCAGGACACGGCCGCCGTGCGGATGGCTGCGGCCGTCCTCCCGGCGTGCCACTGCAGGTTGGGGACGAAGATGTCCTGGACCAGGGTGTCCAGGTAGCCGCGGAGCTGCCTGGAGTGGAAGAAGGAGAGAGTGGGTGCGGGGCATTCGGACTCCCTGGAGGCAGCGCTTCTGCCTGGGAAATGGACGGCGCTGAGGGAAAAGGCCAGAGGAAGCAGCAGAAACGAAACCCTGGGCGCTGAGCAAGTGTTTCTCAGGGACACGGTTTCTGAGGGGCGTGGGGCTCCCCCATGGCTGCCCGGGGGCACTTGCTGCCTCTCCGGGGCCGGGCCCTGGGCTGCTGCATACTCCAGCCTCCCTCCCGCTTGGTGGCCCAGGGGCTGCCCTGTCCACCACCCTCCTGGAGTATCGCTGGGACGGCGAGTGACTCCAGGGGCAGCACCCTCACACACACGGGCCTCGCGGCCCCCGAGACGATGTGAAGTTGCTGTGGCCACAGCCACCACCTCAACAGGAGGGCACCTTGGGCTGTGCCCACGGCCCCACGTGCCAGGACACCGGGAGACGTGCACATTCCCGCCAGCACGGCTGGGGCCCGTCCTCGCAACACGCCGTCAGGACAGAGCAAAGCGGAACCAGGATCGCAGCCTGAGCCCCACGGACTGGCCGGGCCACCCTGCACCGTGGAGCCACAGCTGAGGCCCCATCCAAAGCCCAGGGCACAGCCTCGGCTCTTCTTACAGCTCCTCTGCCCCACAGGCCTCTGCTGGTGGCGCAAAGCCTATTCTGCTGGACACGTGACCCATCGACTGTGTCCCGAGGAAGTGGATAGGCTGCACTGAAGAGGCTCCAGGAGCGGGTCGGTGTGACCGGCGCCAGGGCGCCAGGACCTCCAGCGGGGGGCGCTGCAGAGCGGGGCCTGGGAACCTGGCGCAGCGGGGCTCACAGGCCTCCCAGGCTCCAACCTGCTCCAATTCTTGCGGCAAAGAGCCGCTGTTTCCTGAAAAGCACCAGGGGGCTCTGGAGAGGTCAGTCTCGCATCCTAGCTGAGGTGGCCCACACGTGGCAACACGGGCCTGGGGACTGAGCGCCGGCCACGAGGGACAGGCAGCGGCCACCTGAGCTGCTTCTGACTCCAGTGAGGTGCTGGGAGCAGAAAGCGCAGCAGACTCCCGGAGGATGAGCCCCACTGCGCGCGGAGCAGGCACACGTGTCCCAAGCTGGGTCCCGAGACAAGGAAGCCCAGCCGGGGGGCCCACAGGCTCCCCCAGAACCGCCAGCACCCAGTCTCGCCCTACGGGAGAGGGGTTCTGTAACATCTGCGTGAGGGGACGGATCCGCGCGAGGGGACCGCTCCACGGGAATGGACGGATCTGCGCCAGGGGACCGCTCTGCACCAGGGACCGCTCCACGGGAATGGACGGATCCGCGCGAGGGGACCGCTCCACGGAAATGGACGGATCCGCGCCAGGGACCGCTCTGCGCCAGGGGACGGATCCGCGCGAGGAGACCGCTCCGCGCCAGGGACCGCTCCACGGAAATGGATGGATCCGCGCCAGGGGACCGCTCCACGGAAATGGACAGCATGAGGGGACTGCTCTGCCCGAGGGGACCGTGTGAGGGGACCGCTCCTTCGACGTCTGGGCACCCAGAGCGGGGAGCAGCCCTCTATCACCCGGGATTCCTGCTCCAACCCGGGGGCACCCCGCCCCGCCCTCCGGCGGGGGGGTCCTTACAGGGCGGGGTGGGCACAGGGGTCCCTTGCTGTCTTAGGCGCCATGATTTTACAATCCTCAAGTTCAAAACCAAACAGGTGTTGTTTCCCAAAGTCTTTCCTGCCTGTACAAACAGCTACTACTTTCACTAAATACTTGAAACTGAGCGCCTCTCTCTCCACAAGAAGCCTCTGAGCAGTTTCTTGAGGGAGCTCAGCCCAGCACGGAGGCCTCTTTCCTGGGGCATCTCTGTCCGTGGGGAGCAGGGGCCCGAGGGGCAGCAGCTGGGCTGTGGGCCCTCCACCCGGGACGGCACCAGGGCCGACTTGCACCGTCTATGGGCTCTCCTAACCCAGAAGCCTCTGCAGACAAGTAGGAAACAACGCTTCCTGCAGCGCGATGGGCTGGCTAGAGGCCCTACAGCAGGTCAGAGCGACCTCCAGAAAGGCGAGGTCTGAACGATGACGTGTTATTTCCCTGGGAAAGTCCGGGACAGGCCGACGGCTGAGATCTGCTCTCTCAGATCCCAAACAGCTCTCAGCATCTTGCCGCCTGCTGCCCGTCCCGCCAAGGGCACTGCTCCGACCCGCGTCCTGCCCCGTGCTCCCCTCCTCTCCGGAGCCCCGAGTTGGAGGCCTGCCCCGTGCTCCCCTCCTCTCCGGAGCCCCGAGTTGGAGGCCTGGCTGTTCACCGTCTCTAGCCCCTCGGCAGAACACGCGTTCCCTAAGCTCTGAACTCCGTGGACATTCAGTCAACTCTGTGAGGCTTGAAAGGCACCAGCAGCCGTGCAGAGCTGGGCACAGTCCTGTATAAACCATCAGGAGCCAACGCTCCCTGAAACTGCTTCATTCCGTGGGATTTCAATGGCCACACGAGCGCAGCTTTGACTCAGTGTCTCTGCGCTCCGCGCTGTTTCCCTGGGGCGGCGTGTCGGGCTGGCACGAGGGAGCCGCAGGACAGCAGGGCCTCGAGCTCGGGGTCACCGCAGTCCCCACGAGACCTCGGTGTCGGGGCAGGTGGGGACGACCCAGCCCTAACTCAGTGTGCGGGGGTGGGGGTGGGGGGCAGAGCCGACCTACCCCTGTGAGTCCACCGTCTCCGGGGCTCCCAGCAGCACGCCCGTCAGGGTGGAGAAGAGCTTCAGGCGCATGGCTGGGTCCCTGGCCGGCTGAAGGCAGCTCCTGAGGATGGGGACCAGCTGGGGCAGGGCTTCTCCGAGGGCGGGGCCTGGAAGACAGCAGCGGCAGGAGGCTGAGAGGGTGGAGCCCTGCAGCCACGCTGGCAGTGAGGGGCGGTGTGCGGGGCACAGCGCGCACAGCGCGCTCGGCACAGGACGCCACGGCCTGCTCCACCCCCTCTGCCACGGCTCTAACTGTTCGCCATGTGAACTTTTTCTTCTTACATCTCACCAAATTCACAAAAACACTGAAGTCAGTCTTTTAAAGACCAGTCGAAATCAACTACGCAGAGTATAAAGCTGCTGGATGTGTGCTGTGAACCCGGCAGCCAACGACTCCCCACGCCTGTCACCAGACGGAGCGGCAGCGCCCTGGCCTTGAGCCTGGCAGGATCCCAAACGCAGCGACGCTGCTCAGGGCCTGGGCCCGCCCGTGACGGGGTGACAGGGTCTCCGGGTCTGGATGTGAGTCACACAAGCTGCCTTTCCCACCAGGCCCTGTGCCGACCTGGGGCGTGTGTCAGAAGGGGCGAAGGCCAGCCTCAGGCCCTCTGGTCCACGCCCCGTCTGCTGACTCCGTACTCAGTCAGGACTTCAATCTGTCCAGAGGCGTCGCCTCAGAGCCCAGGGTCAGAGTGGAACAAGCGTGGCCAGAGGAAGCCTGCCACCCCCTCCCGCCTTCCAGCCTCCACCCGAGCCCCTAACCCGCAGGACAGCCACACACGGCACCACGCCGAGTCCCGCGTTCAAGGCTTAACATCAAAACGTGTGCCTGGGCAGACTTTCAAGACCACGTTACATCAATTCGGCACTGTAACATTCTCAGCACTTTTAAAACAAGGTTTTAAAACGGCCAGTCTCCACAGGTGGCAGTGGCCGTGAGTGGATGAAGAGCCAGGCCCCAGCGCACGGCCGACTGGGCGGGGCGTCTGGCCGTCTGCGCTGGCTGCCAGGGCTGCCAGGCCCCGGTGCTCGGAGCCCAGCCCAGGGCACCCATCCGGGGCTCACCTGAGTGGGTGAGCACCACGTCCAACTGCAGGAGCTCCACGGAGTGGCCGGTCCAGGCCCGGTGCGAGGCGGCCAGCCACTCCAGGAGGGGGCTCACACGCGCTCGGAGGAGGTCCTGGCTGCTGTCCACGCCCTCCACTGCAGCCAGCTCGGCCAGCGCCTCCTGAACCTGGGGGAGCAAGTCGCCGGCTGGGACAGTCAACCTGAACGTGGGACTCACACACCCCACTGGAGACCCCTGTCCTCACTGCCTGAGGGAGGGAGAACCACTCGGGCGCACGCCCTGTGACCCGGGGTTCCCAGTCCACGGCCCGCCCGTCTGGACGACAAGTGAACGGAGAGGCGTGCGCTGACAGCAGGTCCAGCGTCCCCCCGCCCTCGTTCCGCACCACCCGGGGCGGGGCAGCCCCTGCAGGGCAGAGGCCCGGGGCAGCGGGGCCCTGTCTGCAGAGAAGGGGACCGGGCAGCTTCAGGGACTGAGCTGACAGGCTTAAACTGTGGTCAGTGAAGGTGGGTCCAAGGCCCCCTCTCTGAGCTGAGCTGACCAGACCAGCAGCAACGGTGTGTCTGCTGCTTTGGGGGCAAAGCGGTGAGGGCAGACTGGACAGTGGAGCCGGGGCTGCCCTGCAGGCCCACACCCGCCACCCCCGCCTCGGGCTTGAGCAACAGGACGCGCCCGGCACTCTGCACGCTGCCTGGGGCCCAAGTCTGGCCTGCAGGCCCTCCGTGAGGACCAACTCAACTTTTCTAACATAAATTTTATGGCCCTATGGTGACAAACCACCAGCTCAGACACGGGCTGAAGGGGACTTTCAAGAGACAAAACAAAGTTTAGAAAGGCACTAGGGAAAGGGAGTGCGGTGTGTGTGTGTGTCCTGGACACGGTGTGGGCAGAGAGGAGAAAGAACCAGGGGGAGAAGCCGAGTTCTCAGCTCAGGGAGAAGCGGCCAGACACCTGTCTCCGCTTGGCCCCTACAGTGGCGGGGAGCTAGACGGCAGGAGGTTCCAGGTCAGACACAGGTCCAGGGGGGCGGAAGTGACTGGAAAGCGGGGCTGTAACTAAATAGGGAAACGCGACAACATCTCCCCGCCTGCACCTGTCAGCCTCACTTAGACGCAGATTTGTTAACGACAGGGAGGCCTCCTTTCTTCCGTTTCTCCAAGATTAAGTGGCGTCTTGACTCTGAGACACTGAAGTCAACTTCAGTGGGAAGGAGTCGCGAATCCTGGGGCCCCCCCGAGGCCGCCTGGAGGAAGACACACCGAACTGTCTGGATTCTTTGCCTTTGGTCACCAGCTCGGTGGGCCAGCTCACGACGTGGCGTCTGAGAGCAGAGACTACGGATGACAGTCACAGTCCAGGGGCTGCGCCAAAGCAGGAGGCTCCCCGCTCACCTTGTCGCCGAGGCCCGTGGGCCCCCACAGCGCCAGGACAGTCACCAGCACCTCCAGGAGCGGCTCGCCAGCCCCGCGGCAGTCCTCCCGGCCCACGGACACCACGGCCTGCACGCACTGCAGCAGGCGCTCGCCATACAGGTGCTGCAGAGAGAGCGGCACGGTGAGCCACCCCGCGCCTGCCCGGCAGCCCAGATGCGGCCCCGCCAGACAGGCCGTGCAGCCACAGCGGGCTAGGCCCGGGCTTCCGCACATCAGCATTGAGAGGGCGTCCCTCTTCACAGCAGGGAAACTGAACCCCCGCTGAGCCCGAGGATCATGGGTTCCATGTGCAGTTCAGCGACACACACTGGAAGGGCCGGGGACCCTGGGTCTGCTTCAAACGCTCCAGGCCTCCCCGGCCCAGTCAAGCTGCAGAGGGGTGCGGCCGGGAAGGCGCGGCAGGCACCAGGGGTGCACGCTGCTCCCCTCCGCTCTGTGCACTTCTTAACTCCTGTAATGCTCAGTGAACAAAGACAGATAAAATTCTATGCCTCAAAAGACGCTTCCAGACTGCTGGGGAGACAGGGTCGCACCTCGGGAGGGCCGAGCCCATCGCTCAGCTCCCAGGCTCCAGCCTCATCCGTCATGCAACAGGGCCGGGAGTGGGCGTGGGATGGCCCCCACAGGAAGACCCCAACGCCCCTCCCACGTGTCTGCTTCACTGTTTCACAGAGGACAGAAGGTCAGGACAGGGGTCATGCATGCAGGTCACGTGTATGTCCCCAGTGCGGTGGCTGCCCCGCTCTGTCCACCCCGTGGGCACGGCCGCCCCTGCTGAGTGTTACCTGGTGCGGGGCCAGCTTCCCGCGGGGCTGCAGATGCCCAGTGAGGCAAGCCCTTGCTGCTCCAGAGACAGACAGAGGGGCCACATTCCAATGCAAAGAGTCAAGGTTTAAGACCATCACAACCAAACAGAAACAAGGTCGTTATTTTTCCATCAATAGCAAATAATTATAAATTATTCCGAATGACTAAGTCTAACTACCTAGATTGTTTCAGCTTCAGATGTAACGGACTTGTTGCTCAATTTAAGACAATAAATTTGTAACCACCAAGCACAGCACCCAGTGACGGGTGCCAAATTAGGCTGCCTGCCGAAGCCCCGCGAGAAGCCAAGTGCTGCGGTAAAGACAAGCTTGCCGTGGAGACATGGTGTCCGAGAGGCCTGTGGACCGACAGGGTGGGCAGATGCCACTGGCCACAAATACTGGGCACTCGGAATGTGGCCAGTGTGACTGAGGACTGCCTGTGCCCCAGGTGGATGGAGCAGAACGGGCCAGGAGCACACGGGTCCATCGGTGGCTGCACCCCAGCCACGTGGTTGGTCGGTTGGCTATCCCCGAGGGGCCTGAGGGACGCGTGACCGTCACTGCCTACGCGTGGATGGCCCCAGCAGGGGATGGCAGCACCATGGAGACGGGCTGACTCTACGACCCGCCCCCCCCGCCACCCCACGTGCTCACGTTTTCAGATGCTTGGCAGATGTGAGCCTGCGCCAGCTCCACAGCAATGACCTTCACATGTGGCCGCAGAGCCTCCCTCGGGCAGCCTCGGATGAGGGAGGCGAGGACCAGGAGGCCGGACGGCGAGGGCGACTTCCTCAGCGCTGGCAAGATCAGCTTCAGAAACACCTCCGGGCTGACAAAGGTGCCGACCAGCTCTGCAGACCTCGTGCACTGGGTGGGGAGGGGCGGGGATGATTGGGGCACCGAGGCTGCGGCCGCTCTCTCTGCTACCCCACCAACGCTGCTCGGCATCGGCCTCACATGCTTTCACCCCCTCCCCCCAGAAACAGCCCTGCGGGCACGTTTCCTCCTCAAATGCTCAGGAAAACAAGTGAGTCCTCCCGTGAGCTCAGAACTGCCAGGGGAAGGAAGTCTGGCTCGTGGGAGGGCTGCCTGAGCTGGACCCCGGGGGGCCGCTCTGCACATCTGCCCGCCCACGGTCCCTGCGGGCTGACCGCTGCAGGGCCTGCGGGTGGAGGCTGTGTTTTCATGCGGACGCGGGGCCCCTCGCCCGCACGTGCTTAAGGAGAGCCTTCACACGCCGCTCCTCGCAGGCCCAGGGCCACGGCACACCTGCAGCTGCCCACGGGGCACCCCTGTGCCTGCTGAGGTCCGAGTTCACGGCCGACAGAGCTGAGAAGCAAGGGCGGGGCCCCACAGACGCCACTCACGCTGCTGACCACGGCCGCCTCCTCGTCAGCGCAGGCGTGGAGCAGGGTGCGCAGCACGGGCTCCAGGTGCTGCGTGATGTGGTCCTCAGCGTGCAGCAGCAGCACGGCCAGCAGCTGCGCCGACTTCACCCTGGTGCCCGCCACCCAGTCAGCGATGTCGTGACCGACGGCGGGGAGGATCTTGGAGAAGTTTCTGAACACGAGCTCTCGGCAGCCCAGCCCCGGGCGGCTCCCTGCAGGTCGTGAAGGTGGAGGGAGACGGTGACACTCAGAAGCACACACCCCAACGATTCGTGTGAAAGTCACTCAGCGCACATCCCTCGTTTAAGGCAGACCTACAGGTTTCTGAGGCCGTAAAGAACTCAGCCCGACTCTGAAGACAGGAGATGAGGCCGGAGCGCCACTACTCCCTTGAAAGCTTCTAGCAACGCGGAGGCGTGACGCGCATTAAACTGCACGTTCAAAGTGCTAACAAAGGATACACGGCTCTCAAGACAAGACACACGCATCGCCCAGAAGCGCCCTGCGCTCCCGACAGCCCCCACCGCCGCCCCCCTCAGGCAGCTGGGTGGGCTTCCGGTCACTGCGGAGGAGCGGCCTCTTCTTCCTCCTGTGAGCGCAGCTGCACAGCACACGGCCCTCTCTGCCGGCCTCCCTCCGCGTGGAAAGGCATGCTGAGGCCCACCACGTGGTGGGGCACACGAGACCTTCTCACTGCTGAGCGTGCGCCACTGCACAGACAGACCGCAGCTTGTTCGTCCCCCCGTCCACCTGCTGAGGGGTGCCTGAGCTGCCCTGGCGCACGCTGCTGCCAACAGCTCTTCTCTCGGGTGGGCACCCGGCAGGGAGGCACTTAACGGTTTAAGAAACTGTTTAAGATGGCTTTTCAGAGCAGCGGTGAGTCCTCCTCCTGCTCCGGGCTCCGCCCCCCGCCACGCCCGGGATGCCACCTGCGGGGCAAGCTCAGGACTCAGGCAGTGTCTCCTTGCTGCTCTAAAGCGCATTCTGCTCAGGACCCATGCGTGCCCGGGGCATTTTCTCAGGCGCTTTCTCAGGCAAGTGTCTTTTCAATCTCTTTTTTACCCACTAAAGCTGCTGCTGAGCTTGCCATTTCCTCTGTGCTCTGGAAGCGCGTCCTTCGCACGCAGTCTGCAAACATCCCCTCTGTGCCCTCAGCTGAGCTTTCTCAGCATCTTCCAAAGAGCAGGCGTTTTCGTCTTGATGAGAACCGGTCCACCAGCCATTCTTTTGTGGAATGTGTGGGTCCTACTCTCCAGCCCACAGGCCACTGGGGCTCAGCCTCGTGTGTCAGGAGGACGGGATCCAGGCCCAGGGGCACCGGCTTTCTCCCCTGAGCCGTCTCTGCAGCTCATCCGAATCCAGAGGCCACCCATGTGTCTGTCTTTGGACTCCGCCCTGCCCACAGCCCGTCTGTCTGATGCTGACCCCTCTGTGCCTCCTCACTCTGGCTTTATGTCTCTATGTCTTGAAGCCAGATGTGCTTGTCTTTCAACCTGGGTCTTTGTCTTCAAAGTTTCAACTGCCCTAGGTCCCTTGCGTTTCCTTATGAATTTCAGGATAAGTTTCTCAATTTCTATAAAAAAGCCTTCAAGAATTTTGATTACAAGATTTTCATCTTAAAGATTCAAAACAACTCTAGAAATAGAAACGAGACGGTGACAAGTCAGAGTTTAAAAGGTGTTTTAGTAGAAAGCACAGCTTGAGCCGCGAGGCCCACTGTGAGCGCTTGCTCCTGTGACTCTCCTGTCTCCACGGCGTACGAGAGACTTAGTTCCGGAGGCTCAGATCCTGTCAGCTGTTTAAGTGAGCTTGTTATCAGCTCAGCTCAGTTCAGTCGCTCAGTCGTATCCGACTCTTTGCAACCCCATGAATCACAGCACGCCAGGCCTCCCTGTCCATCACCAACTCCCGGAGTTCACTCAGACTCACGTCCATCGAGTCCGTGATGCCATCCAGCCATCTCATCCTCTGTCGTCCCCTTCTCCTCCTGCCCCCAATCCCTCCCAGCATCGGAGTCTTTTCCAATGAGTCAACTCTTTGCATGAGGTGGCCAAAGTACTGGAGCTTCAGCTTGTTATAATTCTGCAAAAGACAAAATGCCAAATCGATGCCCTTTTCTTCCTGGTGATGCTGGTCCCTTGTGGTGAGTCTGGGGGATGAGGGGCCATATTAGCACGGTCTGGGGAGGGGTCCGCAGGCAGGCGGGCACGTGGCCTCACTCAGACAACGCTCTGCCCTCTGTTCTTGTACATGATATGGCGGATGTGGTAATTCAGCAGGTGGTGAGTCCTCAAACTTCAGTAAGTGAGAAAAAGTCCCTGCTAGCAACTAGTTTTTGTAGCTTTTCCAGAACACGTGTGATCTCCCCTTAGAGCAGCTGTGCGGTGCGGGAGGCGACACTGCCTGAGGCGACAGGGAGACCAGAAGAAAAGAAGACGCAGGCCTCCCAGGTGCAGGGGGGAGCCGCCCCGCGGGCCTCTCAGGAGCACCACCAGGAGCATGCCGGGTGCCAACACCTGCCCCCCGGAGCTCATCACGCCCGGAGACCCTCGAGGCCCTGACTCCACCCGGCCAGGTGTGGCGGGGCCTGCCGGCCCCAGGGCTCGCTCGCTCCCACGGCACTGCCCATCCGACCTGGCGCACGTTTACCAGGCTCTGGCCCGGCCAGCACCACCCCATCACGGCGGCACCCTAAGAAAGCACCTGCAGGCGGACGGCAGTGACGAAGGCGCCCCATCAGGCTCACGGGGGCTTCAGGCCCCGACAGAGAGTGTCTCCTCAACACAGGACACCAGATGGACGCGAGGCCCCGGCGCAAGAAGCGGGGCTGGGGCCTGGCAGGCAGGGGCTTCCCGGAAATGCAGCTCGGATCTGACTTGGGAGCTAAGGGGAAACGTGGGTGCTCCCAGTCTGGCAGGGACCACAGCGAGGGGCAGGACGGGGCCCACCAATGGCAGCCTCTGTTCTGAGGAGGCATCGCCCAAAACGCTAGGGCAGCACCCCACTCGGGGCCCGTGTCTCCTCTGCAGGTGAAGCTGACAGAAGAGCTCCGTGAGCTGACAAGGCGCCCCGTTTTCAGAACTCCCCAGAGCCCCGCGCTCCTCAGCTGGCGTGTCCTCACATACCCAGGGAGGCCGGCCTGGGGCCGCGGGGGCGCTCCTTCCCACGCCGGGCTCCACCTCCAGGACACGCCCGCCTCATCAGCCCAAGCCTCCGCACTCACCTGGGGAGGGGTGGTGGGCCGGGGGAGGGCTGGCAAAGTCCAGCTTGTCCTTGAGGTCGTCCTCGTTCTCTGTCTGCCACTGCAGGCCGACCTGCTCCCAGAGGCTCCTGGCCTCGCACCTGCCGCACGCAACACAGCGCAGGTCAGGGGGCGCCCGCGGGGACGGGGCACCGGGGGGCGCCCGCGGGGACGGGGCACCGGGGGGCGCCCACGGGGACGGGGCACCGGGGGGCGCCCGCGGGGACGGGGGCACCGGGGGGCGCCCGCGGGGACGGGGGCCCCTTCCTGAGAGAACTCACCTGCGGGTCTGCCAGCCTCAGCCCTGCCTAATTCCTGTCTGTGAGCCGGGCAAGGGGCCGAAGGTGCAAAACGGCCCAGTCAAAGCCCCGGGGCTGCTCAGCAGGCAGGAGGGGGCGGCTGCAGGGGGCTCTGGCCCAGAGGAGAAGCCGCCGCCGCGGGAAATGACAACAGAGGAGAGGCCGCGCCTGGGAGGAGCGCGGGTGGCCTGGGGCACCCGGAGCGGCTGCCACGTCGTCACTTACGCAACCTCGGGGATCTCGTCGTGGAGGCTGCTCAGCAGAAGTGGGATGAGCTTGTGGAAGAGGGAGTAGCGGTCCCGCAGGCTCAGCAGCCAGCCCCCGACCACGCGCATCACTGCCTGGCGCACCTGCGGGCGGGAGGCAGTCAGCAGCCTTCCCCAGCGTGGGCACCGCCGGGCCCAGGGCCAGCTCGCGGCTCCGGCAGCCCCGCCGCCCGCATCTTGGGTCTGCGGACAGACAGCCAGGACGCCTAGTCTTGCTGGTTTGAGCCCTCGTCCTGCAGGCTCAGGCCAGACCCTCGCTGACCACAGCAGGCTCCGTGGCCCTGCCTCAGCCCTGTGGCATGTCAGCAGCCTTCTGTACGGAAGCTCCTGGGCAGGCTGGGCGCCAGCCGCCTGTGTCTGAGAAGGTGGCGTGCGAGCCTGCACACACCACGCCCCCTGCAGCGAGGAGGCGAGCTTTACACTAACGAGGAAGCATCAGACAGAGGATGCAAAAATAAAATCCTTTTTAAAAATTGCACCAGGAAAGTTAAAATACTTGGGCATAAACCTGGCCACGGAGGTGAAAGACTCGCGTGCTGAGAACTAGAAGCATTAATAAAGGAAGCTGAGGGTGACTCAAAGCAGCGGAAAGACACCCCACCTTGCTCTTGGGTTGGAGAACGCTGTTAAAACAGCGGCACCACCCAAAGCAAGCTACAGATTTCATGTGAGGCCTGTCAAATTACCCGTGACAGTTTCATAAAGCGAGAACAAATAACCCTAAAGATTATATGGAATCATAAAAGATCCAGAACTGCCAAGACAAACCTGAGGGGAAAGACCAAAGCTGAAGGCATGGCTCTCCCAGACTTCAGACAGCACTTCAAAGCTGCAGTCGCCACAAGAGCATGGTGTCGGCACAAAATCAGACACGTGGATCGGTGGGGCAGCGAGAGGGCCCGGAAGTGACCCCCCCAGCTACAGCCAGTGCATCTTCAACACAGGAGGCGAGACTACACAGCGGGGGAGAGGGCAAGCGGAGTCGGGAAGCCGGACAGCCGCGTGGAAGCGGTGAGGCTGGGACACACCCTCACAGCACACACACACACACAGACTCAGAATGTCTTAAAGCCTCAACCTTAAGACATGACACCATGAAACTCCTAGGAGAGAGCACAGGCAAAACATTCTCTGATATAAACCGTGCCAGTGTTTTCTTCGGTCAGTTTCCCAACATAATAGAGAGAAAATGAAGCTAAACCACCGGGACCTAATCAAACTCATGAGCTTTTGCCCAGCAAAGGAAACCACAAGCAAAACAGAAAGACAATCCGCAGACGGGGAGGAAATATTTACATGATGCGACTGACAAGGGAGTGATTCCCCACACGCACAAACAACTCATCCAACTTCAGAACAATAAACCAAAAAACCCAAGGAAAAGACGGGCAGAAGACCTTGACAGACATTTCTCCAAAGAGGACATACAGATGGCCAACAGGCGCATGAAAAGACATTCAGCATCAATAATTACTAAAGAAATGAAAATCAAAAGCCATAGCGAGGTGTCCCCTCACACTGGTCAGAATGGCTATCATTAAAGCCTCCAGATGGACTTTGCTGGTCTTCCAGGGGTTACGAATCCGCCTGCAATGCAGGGGACACAGGTTTGGCCCCTGGTCTGGGGAGAGTCCACAGGACGCCAGACAACTGAGCCCGCAGGTGCTAGGGCCCGTGCCACACAGCAAGAGAAGGCACGGCGGTGGGACGCCCGCTCGCCGCGACCAAGGACAGCCTCCGCTCCCACAGCTGGGGCAAATAAAGACGACCCGGTGCAGCAAAACATTTAAAAACAAAATAAAAAAGAATAAAAAAGTTTCGGAAAAGTCTACAAATAACAAATGCTGGAGAGGGTGTGGAAAGAAGGGAGCCCTCCTACACTGTCGGCTGGAACATAAACTGCGCAGCCACTAGGGAGAGCAGTACGGAGGGTCCTTGAAAGACTAAGACTCGAGCTAACACGGGACCCAGCGACCCAGCTCCCGGCAAATGACGGAGAAAAACGCAATTCAGAACGATACCCACACCCCCGTGTTCACGGCAGCACCCTCAACAGCCAGGACACGGAGACAATCCAGACGCCCACGGGCAGGTGAACGGATACAGATGCGGTGCCTACACAGACGGTGGAATGCTACTCAGCCGTAGAAAGCAAAATCACGCCGTTTGCGGCAACATGGATGGACCCACAGATCATCACACTAAACGAAGTAAGTCAGAGACAGGCGAATACCGGATGACACCGCTTGTATTTGGACCCTACCTGTGAACAGACAGACTCACAGACACAGAGGGCAGACTGGGCGTTGCCAAGGGGGAGGGGAGAGGGAAGGCCCAGGAGCTCGGCGCTGGCAGACACAAACCAGCACATATGCACGGGCAAGCAAGGCCCTCCTGCGCCGCAACGCCCTGTGAGAAACCACAGCGGGAAGGGCTCCAGAAGGCAGCACGCGTGTGTGCGAGCTGAGCCACTTCACGCGTGTGTGCGAGCTGAGCCACTTCACGCGTGTGTGCGAGCTGAGCCACTTCACGCGTGTGTGCGAGCTGAGCCACTTCACGCGTGTGTGCGAGCTGAGCCACTCTGCTGTACAGCTGAGATCGACACTGCCTTGTGCATCAAGTATGCACTTCAATCATAAAGAAGAAGAAAACAGTATGACCCAGCGTGGCTGTGGCTGGAGGCCAGCTGGGGTGCTGGAGAGCAATCTTTGGGGTCGACAGACCCAGGCCTGGAGGAGGCCAGCTCCAAGTGGGGCCCTGCGCACCCATCCCAGCCCCAGTCTCAGACATGGAGGATTTCCGTGGGAAGGGACGCGCCGGCACGGAAGCACGGACGGACAGGACCCGAGAAGGCTGGTGCTCCCTCCGCTGGGGGTGCGGGAGCCGCTGTCGCCTGCCCTGCAGGCCCCCACCAGCAACCACCGCTGCTCCTGCCCCGGGGACGGGGCCCTTCACCCACTCTCCCCTGTGGGAGAGAGCCTGCCCGGGTGGCCTTCGCTCTGCCCCCACAGCCTTAGGTCCACGACTCTGAGCAGCTTCTGCCGACAGAATAGCTGCTTCTCTCACCTCCGCCCGCCTGCCTTGTCTGTCTGTCTCCGCAGGCCCCAAAGCCAAGGGAAGGAATTACCCAAACACACCGACCCTGGCTCCAATCCTCCTGGTTTGGCAACCTCTGTGGCTTTTCAATTAAATCACCTTGGTGGACAGCATGTTACACTTAGTTCTACAGACCGTGGAAACCCTGTTTAGAGTTTCTTCCTAAAAGTAAACAGTCCTCGTCCCCATCCTTTAGAATTAAGCATAACAAATCCACTAAGACAATTCAGTTCTCCCCAGGAACACCCTGTGGCTGGGAAGGATGGAAGGACATTCTGGGGTCACACATAATATCTTTAACAAAGGACAGAAGTCAGTAAGTGACAAACAGCACACCAGCATGCTTCTAGGGGTGAAGAGGGGCTGCCGGGGGAGAAGCTCCCCTTACCTGGGGAACGTCGTCAAAGAGCCGCTGGGCCAAGTGCGGAAGGACGTCATCCACCGACTTCCCACTGCCGAACTGGATCGTCGCACCCGTGGCCTCGATGACGGCCACGCGCACCCTCCAGTGCTGGTGGGAGATGGCCTGCATCAGGGGGCCGACCAGGGACTCCGACTGCATGTGGAAGTGGTCTGTGGGGCGGGGAGGCCACCAGTCACCAGGGGGGCCGGTGGGCCTCCGCTCTGGCCTGGCTCCGCTGGCAGCGTGGCACCCTCACTAGGAGAGGCTCAGGGACGGGACCAGAGACTCAAACAGCACCTCTCTCGGAGGCCTGGGGCAGGACCCCGTGCCAGCTGAACACAGCAGCTGGGAGGGGAGAGCCTGAAGCTGCCAGTGGCTGACAGGTGCCCGAAAGGGACGCCGAGTGGGGAGAGACGACGCCTCCCCAGGTCCTGCCGAGCCAGACTCGCAGCACGGAGCAGGAAACCGCGCCAGCACCGCCTCAGGCAAAGCCACCCCGCTTCTGCGGGCCTCACGGAAAGCCAGGCCCGGGGGTCTTCCTGGGACCCAGGAGGACCCTCCGGCTTTGCAGTTCTGCCGCTGCTTAAGACCTGTGCGAGGTCGCGATTTCAGTGGTACTTCCAGCGAGTTCTCTCAGCGCTCAAGTCCTAACATCAAGGCAGGCTCGGGCTCACTGCTGCCCAGGGTGCGGGGGCCCGGAGGAGGCGCCCGGCGCGCAGGAGCGGCGCTGAGACCGGGAGACGCGGCGCTCGCTGCGGGCAGGCGCTGCGCTCGGGGCTGGGGCCGCAGGAGGGCGCGGGCAGGGGCCCACCGGGGAGGGGCCCACCGGGGAGGGCGCCACCGGGGAGGGCGCGGGGGCGGGCACCTGGCGTGGCGCGCGCCAGGCCGGCGGCGCACTCGCAGCTCTCGCGGCGCACGGCGGCGAAGGGGTCGAGCAGCGTGCAGCGCAGCGCGCGCACCGCGTCGTCCAGGTGGGGCGCGAACGCGGCACCGGTCAGGCGCACGGCCAGGCCGAGCAGCTGCACGAGCGCCAGGCGCAGCTCCTCGCAGGCCTCGGGCGGCGGGCGGCGCGCGGGCTCGGGGCTGGCCAACCGCGCGGCGAGCGCGGGTAGCAGGCGCGGGAGGGCGTCGCGGGGCCGCGCGGCGCGCCGCAGGCCCAGCCCTAGCAGGTGCACGGCCAGCGCGCGGCAGCCCTCGGCCGGGTCAGCCAGGAGGCGCAGCAGGCGCGGCAGCAGCAGGTGCACCCACGGGCCCTGGAAGGCCGCGGCCGCGGCGTCGGGGTCGGCGTCGGGCGCCTCGGGGTGCGCCGCCTCCAGCACCCGCTGCAGCGCCTCCAGAGCGCGCCGTCGGCCCAGCTTGCTGTCGGCCTCCAGCCCGGGCAGCAGGCGGCTCAGGGAGCGGCTCAGCTCCGCCGCCTCGGCCGTCTCCCCGGCCTCTGTGGGGCCTCGGGGCGCCGCGGCCTCAGGCGTTGCCAGCGCCGCCATCTTCCCCGCGTTGCTAATCACCAGGGGAGACCGGCGCTTTTACGACGGCCGCGGTGCGGATTACGGCACGTTTTCCGGTCAGCTCCGAGCGCAACTTTATTGGCAGCTCGGGCGCGGACAGGACACGCCGGGGGCGGGGCGGGGCCTTGGGGAACTGGAGGGACCCTGGCCAGGCAGGGGTCCCGGCGTGCGGGCTGCTGCGAGCCTGTGTCCGGTGAGGCGTGGTGGTCCTCGAGCCTGGTCTTGCCGGCTCGGGCCTCGGTCTACTGGGTGGCAGGTTAATCGGCGTGAGGGATGAACGGCAAGGAACTTGGTGTGGACCGGGAAGGCTTCCTGGTGTGGCGGCCGTGGTGGTATTGTGCAGGGTGAGTAATAGTTAACTCTCGTAAAAGGTAACTTCCCTGGTGGCTCAAATGGTAAACAATCCGCCTGCCGTGCAGGAGACCTGGGTTCGATCCCTGGGTCAGGAAGATCCCCTGGAGAAGGGCATGGCAACCCACTCCAGTATTCTTGCCTGGAAAATCCCATGGACGGAGGAGGCTGGTGGACTGCAGTCCACGGGGAGAAAGAGCTGGACACGCCTGAGCACACAGCACACGGTAGTTAGCAGAGGGAGGGGACCAGAGGCACAGAGGCCTGTGATGGGAGTGTGGCCGCTCGGCTGTGTCGTGCCCCCCGGCTGTGTCGTGCCCCCCAAAGTTCATGTAGTGGAGTCCTGACCCTCCCTACCCGCCCTGGACCTCAAAAGGGGATGTTACTTAGCGACTCATCAAGTTAGGACCACGCCTTTAGGGTGGGCCCTGATCCGCTTGACTGTGTCCTTATGAAGAGGGGAAACGAGACAGCCGGGCACACACGGAGAAGCGTGTGACGGCAGGGCGGCTGTCTGCAGGCCCAGGAGAGGGCCTGGGACAGACGTCCTCACAGCCTCGGGAGCCAGGCTCCGACACTGGGATCTCGGACTTCTGGCTTCCAGAACCTTGAGGTAAGTTTCTCTCGCCTAAGCGGCCAGGTTTACAGTACTGTTTCCACAGCCACAGGAACAGATATGGGGAGGGGGCCTGACACCGTTCCACCCTGCCAGGGAGCCGGGGCCTCCAGCGCGAGCAGGGTCCTCTGGGTCCCAGTCGGGGACGCACGGAGGGTTTGAGGTGGGTGGGTTTCACTGGGAGGCTTGTGTCTGTAGGAGACCGCTCTGGCCGCTGGAGAATGGGCTGGAAGGGAGCCCGGCAGACGCCGCGTGAGGCTGCTGGGCAGGCCTTGGCTGTCGTTAAGGCGGGAGCGTCAGCGTTGAAGTGACGGCGCTGGGCTCCCCGCTCCAGGAGAGGGGCAGACCCACTCCCCCGCCACTCCCCCGCCCAGGCACAGCTGCACACCCTGCAGCGAGTTCAGCAGGCAACGGGGAAGGGTCTGTGCTGGAAGGAAGGGGGCAGACTGACCGGGGCCCCCACACTGGAGGGGCGGCTGTGGGGTGACCCGGGGGTTTCTCTTCTGCTTCCAGGTTCCCGGAACAGGCGCTAGAGGGGGCTGTAACCCAGGTCTGCTGGCAGGCTGTGGAGGAGCAGCCCAGCCAGTGCCAGAGGACGGGCTGCTGCCTCGGCGTCTGCTCTCGGTGGCCCGGGGCCTGCGGGGCCTTGAACTGGCGGGAGCCTCTGCAGTGCAGGCCCCAGATGACAGCCTGCAGGGTCACCAGTAAACTGGCGTTCCCAGTGCGACCCCCCCCAACGCCAAATGAAAAGTGTGGAACTGGAAAACACAGTAGCCACGATAGCGTCGCGCCCGTCCCTGGACACGGCGACCACTGTCCGCGGCTGGATGGGTGTGATAGCAAAATGGAGCTGGCGGAAAGACTCGGGAAATTCACAGATAAGGCAGTAGAACCTGCTCAGTCTAAGCAACAGAGAGAGAACAGACTGAAGAGACACAGAGCCTCAGATCTGCAGAACAGTCATTTGATCACCAGAGACCTGGAGCAAGAGGAGGGAGCCTGTGGGCTGCAAAGCGTTGCAAGGAGTAATGGCTGACAACGTCTGAGTCTGGTGAAAGACAAGCCCGCAGGCACAGCGGACTAACAAGCCCCGTGTAGGCCCGGGTGTAGCATCAGCCACTCCGCCGTCCCCGACTCTGGATGTAGCCCCCAGGCACCTCTGTCCACGGGATTCTCCAGGCAGGAATACTGGCGTGGGTAGCTCCTCCCTTCTCCAGGGGATCTTCCCGACCCAGGGATTGAACCCAAGCCTCCTGCATTGCAGGCGGGTTCTTTACCATTTGAGCCACCAGGGAAGAGCTAAGCCCTCTAAAAATCCACACCAAGACACATCGTGATTAAATCTCTGAAAACGAATCACAGAAAAAAAAAAAGTGAAAACCGAGAGAGATGTGGTGTCGCCTCGAGAGGGACACGAGTGTGAGCGAGAGATTTCTAGTCGGAAAGCACAGCGGCCAGAAGGAAGTGGCACATTCTTCAACGTCTGACGGTCGCAGCAAAGCAGGGGACTCTGTGCGCGTGAGAGAAGCGAGAGGGGTGGAGGGAGGACTCTGCGCCACGCGACGGGGCGGAACGTCGGTGCCGTGGACTGGTGACTGCGTGCGTCCACGGGGGTGCGCAGAGCGCCGCTCACAGACGTTGACAGCGATGCACTCAGCGCGCCGTCCGGGGGAATTCTGGCAGATGTCCAGGTGCCCCACGCTGTGGCGCGAGACAGGACAAGGCCACTTGAGCACTAATTATCTGTAGTTACTGCAGATGTGAACGGCATGTACACACCAGTGAGAAGACAGATTCGCAGGAGGGATAAAAACCCATGACCCAACTTCACGTTTTGTGTCATATGCTGAAACTCACTTCAAACGTGATAACGGGGAGGCTGAAAGAAAAAGGATGGAGAAAGATCTATCATGTAAACATTCTCTTTGAAAAACTAGAATGATGACTCTCAGCCAAGATAGACGTCAGAGCAAGGGGAATTTCCAGGAGAAAACAGGTCGATTGTGTAACAATGAAAGGATCAGTCCACCAGGCAGATATATAGCAGTCGCAAATGTTTATGACCCAAACAGATCTTTAAGATACACAAAGCAAACACTGGTGGAGCTGAAATGAGAGGGACAAACCCCCCAGTTTCAGGTGAGGACCTCAGCTCCCACTCTTCACAGCTGCTGGAACTACTGGACATTCGGAGAGGACATAGACCAGTGTCGGTTGGAGGGATCAGTGGACATTCGTGGAACCCTCCACTCAACAGGCGCGGAGTGCGTGCTGTTCACGGCTGCCCGGGGACGTGCCGGGAGAGACCATGTGTATCCTGGGCCATAAAACAGACCTCGACAAACGGAAGTGAAGTCGGAGCATAAAAATCAGTGACAGAAAGACAGACTCCAAACGGGGACGATAACTCAGTTCTCAGAAACGAAGGGGAACTGTTGACACAGGCAGAGACTCGGGTGCACCTCCAGGCGGTGTGCCGAGTAAAGGGCAATCCTGACGAGACGCTGACTGCGTGAGTCCCTGTAAGCAGTCCCGAGGTGACACGGGAGTGGAGGACCCTGGAGCGGTCTCCGGGGCTGGGGGATGGGCTGGGCGTGATCGCACGGGCATACTGGGGGAGCCTCCCGAGCGTCCTGATTGAGGTGGCGGCTCTGTGAGCACTCGGGGGTCCAGCCTCCTGTCCCCTGTCCCCAGACATCCTTGCAGACGGGATCAACAGGAGCAGTAGGAGAGGGACCGCGCCTGGAAAGGAGCACAAATGTGAGACGGGAACAGGACGCTGCGTCTTTAACGAGAGGGACGTGGGCGGCAGAAGCAGCAATGCTCGGATCAGGTGAGGAGACGTTGGGAAGGACGTGGAGGGTTAGGACCCTGAGTCTCACGGGTGGGAATGTAAGATAGTGCAGCCACTGAGGGACCCTGTGGTTCCTGAAAAACTTGAGCAGGATTCGCAAGTGACCTGCCAATCCACACGCGGGTGCAAGAAGGGAACGGCGGGGAGGGTGGGGAGGGGAGGGCTCTCGGGTCTGCCCCCCTTGTTCACAGCGGCCAGAAGGTGAGCCTGGGATGTGCTGGGTACCCGCCGCCCAAGGCGTGTGCGTGAGTATCGGCCGTGGTTCGACGCTGACCCCGGCCGGTGTGGGCCAGCCGCAGCCGTGCTCCGCCTGGCGAGAGGAGCCCTCTCGCGGGGCCGTGAGTCTGCATCCTGCTTCCCAGAGGCACTGAAGCTGGTGCGGCGGCTGGGAGCAGGGCATCCTAGCTGCCACAGGCTGTCCCGATGCGATAGGTGGCAAAGCCCAGTTGGCAAGTTTGAGGGGGTGGCCGCTCGAGGAAGAGGAAGAAAGCCCGGTCCCGGCCTCGGCCCAGCCGGACGAGGGGAAACACTTTAGATGGGGCTGCAGTTTTGACCGTTTCATGGCACTGGACACGAAGAGGCTGAGTTGACACTGGCTACATATGTTGACATAACGGTAGAACTTTGAAATTCTCTGCGTTTGAGCCGAAATGTGGTGGAACTGCCCCAAATGTATAGGAAGGAGCCTCCTCCTCCGAATGGAGTTTAGAGACCCGGCCAGGGTGGGAAGGAGTGACTTCAGGTCTGCTCCAGGAGCGCCCGTTCCCTGTCCTGGTGACGAACGTCGTGAACTGTGTCATCTCACCAGCACAACAGACCGTCGCGAGCCGGTGCGCTTGGTCGGACTGTTCATTGGCTCCTCCGGCCAGTTCTCGTGGGACGCTCGGGGTCCCGGCATCCACAGCAGCCCCTCCTCACAAAGCTGAGAGCTGGAAGCCTGTGGATGGCGGGGATGAAGGGGAAGGACCCCAGCTGGCGAAGTTGAGGGGACGATGGGGCGGGGCCTGGGGCTCTGGGGACCGGCGACCCCTGCTGCCCGCGGGCGTCACTGCCTCTGTCTTCTGCAGCTGTTGAGAGTCATCACCAGCGCGGGGCCTCACACGCCTGACCATCTTGCGACAGGGGCTCAGGAGTCCGGCAGGGCTCGGGTGTGTCCCCTGAAGGCAGCCCTGGAGGCGTGGGCCGGTCCTCTGCTGGGGACCCCGCGCCTTGGGTGGCCTGCTGCCTCTCAGAGCCCCGCCCCGAGCTCTAGGCCAGGTCCCTGCCCTCTGGCCCCTGCTTGGGGCCCTCTTCTGCACCCACACAGGCCCTGACGGCTCTGCTCTGTGCGGGGCGCTTACCTTGCCCTCCCCCCGCCCCACCAGGAGGGACGTGGCTGGACAAGCTGTCCTGGTAGCCTTGCGGTCACTGGGTCCCTTTGGTTCCCCGTCAGCAGGTGCTGGGAGCCACGCCCACCTCCATGCCCACAGGTGAGAGACTCTTCCAGGTGAAGCCCCCCGAAGCTCCCACGCTGTTGCTGGCTGGGAAGCAGGATTCTCCTGAGCCCAGCTCAGCACCCCCGGGTGGGGGGACGGTTCTGAGACCCCTCTCGCCTGGGCAGGTACCCACATCCGTCTCCCCGCCCCTCAGGGTCTAATGCAGCGTCCACGCTCCCCGGGGCACTCGGCACAGCAGGGGGCAGAGAAGGGGGCAGGTTCAGCAGTCGGGCTCCCACACGCTTCGCACAGAGCCAGGGCTGCAGGGAGACCCCGGCGGAACCCCAAGGGCCCAAGCTGGCCTGCAGGTGTGAGGGCCCCAGGCAGGGAGGGTTCCTTGCAGAAGCAATGTCCCTGTTGAATCCTGGTGGGTGAACTGGACTTGGCACCTCCAGGAGTCTGGGGCAGGGGAGGGAGTGGTTGGAAAATAAGGAGGTTTTGAAGCTGGAGCCTTGTAAGACTCGGAGACTCGGGTTCCGGGGTGGGTGAGGACCCTGGGCTGGGACACAGGCAGCCCTCTGTGGGGAAGGCAGGAGGGCTGCGCTGGGGGGGGCCTCCCTGTGGGTGGAGGGGACGCACCGACCAGCAGGACCTGTGGGGATGTTTGCCTGACATGATCCCCGCCTCAGGCCCTCAGGACGCCCAGTCACCCAGGGCTTGCCACTGTCCAGCCCGGGCAGGTGAGGACCTTGACCCAGCTGTGCGTGGCAGCACTGGTCCACACAGCCCCCTTACCCTGCTCCAGGAGGGGCATCCCCAAGGTGCCCCCACGTGAGGCCACCGGCCACCCGCGGTCTAGGTGGCTCCCTGGTGGACCCTGTGCTTACCCCCCGGCTCGGGAAGGGGCGCAGGCCGTGCAGTTCAGGGTGGAGTCACTTGGATCAGCTGCACGGGCCACTGCGCCGTCAGTGGGAGCGTTGCCCGGGCTGCCCCAGTGGCTCAGCAATCGAGTGCAGGGGATGTGGGTCCAACCCCCAGGGGGGACGATCCCCTGAGGGGGAAGTGGCGCCCCACTCCATATTCTTGCCTGGAGAGTCCCACGGACAGAGGGGCCCGGCGGCTGCAGCCCACGTGGTCGCAAGAGTCGGACACGATTCAGCCTCTAAACAACAGCAACGACAGCTGGTCTGTGCCGCCCGGTTCTGGACACAGGGAGGCCGGGCCTGGTTTGAGGGCCCCTGGCTTCGTGCCTTGAAGCAGTGAGTGCCTGGACGAGTGGGATGCCCTTCCCTTCCACCCAAATGGCCGGCGAAGGGGGCTGGGGCCCCAGGAGAAATGAGGGCCTTGCCAGCAGGTGGGACTGTGGGCAGGAGGGCTGGCGCTGCGCTGCGGCCTTGCAGGGGGGATTCTTAGGGCTGCCCACCTGCAGGCCCTGGACGTGGGGGCCCCTGAGAGGTGCCCGAGGCGCCTGGAAGGGTCTGCAGGGGAGAGGCTGGTGGGAGCTGCCCCCGTGGTGGCTGGAGGACGGGGCTCATTCAGTCCCAGCTGAGAGGGGCCGGGGAGCAAGTCTCCAGCGGGGGTGGAGGTGTGAGGTGCGCGCGTGGGGGCGGTCGTGGCGGTCCCCCTGGCGGCGCAGCAGCGCACTGACGTGTGTCGGTTTGTCAAACGTGGGGCTAGTCAGCCTGCACGTCCTGGGCAGGGGGTGAGGAGGCGGGGACAGCAGGGGGAGGGGGGCGGTTTGCCCAGGCGGGAGACCTGGGCGGCGGGGAGAGGGGTTGCGGGTGGGCCGGCAGGAGGGTGGACCGCGCGGCGCGCGGGCGGGCGGAGGGCGGCGCCGCTGCAGTGCGGGACCGCTCGCCCCGCCGTGCCCGCGTCCCCGCGCAGCCGCCTCTGGCCTCGGGCGCCGCGCTTCCAGGTACGCGGGGCTGGGGAGGGTCGGCGCTGGAGCCCTCGGCTGCCCGGAGGCTCCGGGAAGCGTGGGCCCTGGGGGCGCCCCCGCCTCTTAGCCCGACCCGGGCCGATGCGCCGCGGGGGCCGGGGGCGCCGAGCTGCGTGCAGCGCGGGCCGGCAGGCCGGGTTCCGGGCGGGTTCCGAGCTGTCATTGTGACCTGGCCGAGCGCGGGCTGGACGCGCGGCCCTGCCATTGTTCTCCGGGCTCGTCTTCCCTGGAGGCCCGGCTCCGGGCACCGTTCCTTTCCAGTTTCCCTTCCTTTCCCAGCGGATCGTGTAACCGCGCCCCCCCCCCCCCCCCCGCCCCCATCATCTCCCCGGGAGCTCGCGGGAGGCCCTCCAGCCGGGAAGGTCCCGGGAGGGGAGGGATGGTCGCACGCGAGACGCCTTACTGGCCGGCTGCGCACACAGGCCGGCCGCCCCGCGTCCCTGCTCCCCCCCGGGCCCTGGCGGCCCCCCCTGCGCCCCCGCGAGTATCTGCCTAGAGGTGAGCTTTGCCTCGAGGACGAGAGGCCTCTGGCAGGACTGAAGCCCCGGTCGCCAGGCCGGGTCGGGCCCCGGCGCTTGCTGGAGGCGCGCGGCCCGCGGACTCACCTCTCTCGCAGGACGCGCCGCGCGTCGCCATGGCCGCGCCGGGGCCGCAGCAGCTGGACGAGGACGACGGCCTGCGGGCCTGCGAGCTCTACGTGCAGAGGCGCGGGGTCCAGCAGGTGCTCAAGGAGTGCATCGTGCAGCTCTGCTTGGCCAAGCCCGAGCGCCCCGTGCGCTTCCTGCGCGAGCACTTCGAGAGGCTGGACAAGGTCAGTGCCTGTGCGCCTGGTCCCCGCGGGCAGGGCTGGCGGGGGGGGGCGGGGGGCGCCCGCCCGGCCTCCCTCCCACCCCAGCGTGCTCAGCTCGGGCGGGCGCCGCCCTCTGCAGCTCCTAGCAGGCCGGGCGGCTTCACGCCCCCGCAGGACCCCGTCGGCTCAGGCTCTCAGCGCGCCTCCCCCCCCACCCCGAAGGCTTGCGGTCGTTTGGGAAGTGGTGGCTGTGACTGTCGCTTGTGGGGTCACCAGCAGTTCTCAACTCAGGGACCATCAGAGATGCGCTCTGCGCTCAGGGTGAAAGCGAACCGCCGACAGGGAGCGTGGTGGAGCCGCAGAGGTCCTCAGGAGGGTCTGCAGTCCTGAGACCAGGCAGGTGCAGCCCCTCAGACCCGCGGCTGCGCACCCCGCTCCCTCATGCCTGGAAGACCCCCCCTCCCCTCCTGGTTCCTGGTGTGGGCGGGGGCTGGGAGCAGGAGATGGGCAGGAACCCCCAGAGGACCGCCGAGCAGCTTCCTCACCCCCTCATCCCCCCACCTTCCTGCTCATCCCGTCTCTTTCCCCTCATCGCCCCCACCTTCCCACTCATCCCCCATCCCTGTCTCTTCCCCCTCATCCCCCCCCATCCCATCTCTTCCCCCTCACCCCCCCCACCTTCCCACTCATCCCCCCCGCCTCCGGCACTCACTCCCTCTGGGTAACCCCGGGCTCCTCCTCGAGGTCCTCGTGTCAGGACCTGTCTGACACTGCCTGCCCCTCTTGGGGACTGAACGGGACCCCAGTTGGGGCCCAGCTCTGTTTTAAGCACCTCTCTGTCCCCAAGCCCCACGATATTTAACTTCTGACGGAGGCCCCTGTGGACACAGAGCCTTAACCCAGAGGAATGGATTTATTTCTTCCCTTTGAAACAACCCGCTGAAGCACAATTTAAAGTAATACGTGCCTTTTAAAGAAAATCTGGAAAGTTCAGAGGTGGAGAGAAGGAGTAGGAATCACCTGGAGCCCTTCCCACTGTCCCTGCCCCCGCTCATTACGGCTCTGGAACACGGCTGGAGTCAAGTCGCGCATGCGGCCTATGTCCTGCGTTTCTCACACGTTCCTCGCAGTCCTCGCTGTGAATGACTGTGTCGTGTGGAGAAGATTCTCCAAAGTCTTCTCAGCATCTTCCTCATGATTGGACAGCTGTTTCCAGTTTTTTTTTTTTTGGAAAGTAATGCCATACGAACATATCCATGCATATATATTTTTTTCTTTCTGCATGTAGCATCGTTTAGAGGTGGAGTGACTAAAATTCCAGGTGGACTTCCTGGGTTACAGAGATGTTGCTGGTGTGGGCGGTCAGGGTCTCTCCAAAGGGAGCATCAGTTCAAGACCCACCAGCAGATGGTGTGGTTGTGGCCACCCACCCTAGGCAGCCTTAGCTGTGCTTGCCTGCGTGAGCAGGCGTGCGAGCGAAGTTGCTCAGTCGTGTCCGACTCTTTGACGCCATAGACTCTAGCCTGCCAGGCCTCTCTGCCCCAGGGATTCTCCACGCAGGAACAGGCCTCTCTGTCCCAGGGATTCTCCACGCAGGAACAGGCCTCTCTGTCCCAGGGATTCTCCACGCAGGAACAGGCCTCTCTGTCCCAGGGATTCTCCACGCAGGAACACTGGAGTGGGCTGCCATGCCCTTCTGCACGGCTCTGGCTGATTTAATGTCAAAAGCTGTTTTCAGTTGATGGCTGAGCACGGTCCTGTGGCTTTCATCTGTTTCCCTTTGGTCCCTTCCGAGATCGCTGTGTAGGAGAGAGATCCGGTGCCCAGCCGGTGCCCAGAGGACAGGGGGGGGCCGTGCCCGTCTTCCTGCACATGTGAGGGGGCAGAGTCAGGCGCTGACAGTGCGACTCGACTTGTTCACGATGACCCCAGCCTGGTGACGCGTCCCATGGGATGTGAGCTCTCAGCAGGGCGGATGCAGGCAGCCTGCTTGGAAGACAGAGGCCTCAGAGTGAGACCTGAGCAGAGGGTCCTGGCAGGGGTGGGGGGTGCCCTCTTGCCCCCAGGGGACATCTGCAGTGGCTGGAGACACTTGAGGTTGTTACACCTGGCGGGAGAGGGGCTGCTTCTGTCCCCTGGGGGGAGTGGACGTGGAGTGAGAGGCTCGGGGGGCCTTCCCGGTCCTGCTGGGGGATGGGGGTAGGGTGAGGAGTGAGGCCTGGCCCGTGACTCCTAGGACTGGCCCGAGTCCCGAGTGAAGGGGTGCCTCTTGCCAAGAAGGGGGTGGTGGGGAGAGGCAGGGTTGGACAGAAAGACAAGAGAAGTGCCTTGGAGGGTCTGAGTCATCAAAGAGACTGGGTTTGGAGCCTGCGGGGGAGAGGCTGGGGCGGGCACAGAAGTTTAGGAGGATTAATTGATGGTTCTCGCGTGGAGGGGCAGTTTCCTACCTGCCTTTGACAGGTGAGGACTGAGCTTTGGAGAAGGTGGGTGACCTGAAGGCCAGGGTTCCAGGCTTCAGGCTGACTGGGTCGAGTCTCCGAAATCGCCTGCGAGCTTTTATAAGCGGGTATGTTTTCCTGGGGAGAGTCCCGGAGATTTGCATTGGATGCTCACAGGGACCTGAGATCCCCAAACGCGAAGCGCCCTACGTGTCCTCAAACCCATGAGCATCTCACTCCCTGCTGCACCTGCGGACCAGGGTGACCAGGGGCAGGAGAGGCTCTTGCTTTGGGGCCTGGTCTCGGGCCCCTCTCTGCAGGAGGCCGGAAGCCTGGGGAGGAACATGTTTCTCCCCTTGTGTGGTGAGGAGGAAGCATATGTCTATGGCCTTGATAAGCGCGGAGGCGGCAGCTGTCCACACAGGCGGGCAGGGATGGCCTAGCTGCTGGGGTGCTGCCCTGGCCGAGGTGCAGTGCCCTACGTCCAGGCCTCAGTGAGGCGGCTCGTGAGGAGGCGGACTTGTTCTCCGGTGGAATCTTGAGGCAGAATAGCCCATGCTGCTGCTGCTGCTAAGTCACTTCAGTCGTGCCCAACTCTGTGCGACCCCATAGACGGCAGCCCACCAGGCTCCCCCGTCCCTGGGATTCTCCAGGCAAGAACACTGGAGTGGGTTGCCATTTCCTTCTCCAATGCATGAAAGTGAAAAGTGAAAGTGAAGTCGCTCAGTCGTGTCTGACTCTTAGCGACCCCATGGACTGCAGCCTACCAGGCTCCCCCGTCCCTGGGATTTTCCAGGCAAGAGTACTGGAGTGGGGTGCCATTGCCTTCCCCGAGAATAGTCCGTACCCCAAGGCAAAGCATACCCTCGAAGCCGCTCTGGGACTCGGTGGGTTTAAATGCAGCAGGAGAGATTGGAGTCGCACCGGTGTGCCCGCCTGACGTTTCCCCAGGACCTTCCTTGCCTGCAGGACGCACGAGCTTACAGATGCGGGTCCTTGTGTACGTGTGCACTTTTTATCTTTTTCCCCCAAACCTATCGTTTGTTTATCTCCGGCTGTGCCGAGCCTGTTCTGTGCGCGGGCTCCCCGCGGGGGCGGCGGGCAGGCTGCCCTCTAGCGCGGTGCGCAGGGTCCGGGGCCCCAGCGGCTGGCGCGCTGGCGGCCTCGCCCCGCGGCGCGTAGACTCTTTCCGGGTTGGGGTCGAGCCCACGGCCCCCGCGCCGGCAGGAGGCTCCCTCACCTCCGGCCGCAGAAGCCCCTGGTGTTTCTCTCCCCAGCAGCGTTTCTTACTGTGGTAAAACGCGCGCGACGTGGAACCCGCCGTTCTGGCCCTTCTCCGCGAGCATCTGGGCGGCGTCCGGCGGCTCCCGAGTCCGCGCTCGCGGCGCTGGGGCGGCTCCTGTGGGCTCAGCCTTCCATCCTGTGGGCGCGCCCTTGTGCTACTTTTTTCCAACATTTCCTGTCTGATGGCTTTCAGCTGTTGCTGTTCTTCCTCCGGAAAGCACCTTTATGCCGAGGAAATGATTTCAGAGAAATGAGCAGGTTTGTAGCAGGCTGATCAGAGAGGGCTTGGGGCTGCCCGTCTGCTCCCGGAGGGCCAGGGGCCGAGCCCTCGCTGATGCTGCTCCACACTGCCTTGAGGCCCTGGACGCCTGTCCAGCCGCTCCTGATCCTGGGGTGGTGGTGGCTTCCCTCTGGCCCGCTGGTCAAAATGCCCGCTGACCCAGGCTCACTCTGTGCCTTTGATGAGACGAGCTGTCACACTGGGTTTCCCTTGTGAGGGGCGCGCACTGCTTCGGGAGAGCCGGCGGTGGCTTCTATGGAAGTGAATCCTGTCCGGGCGCAGAAGGCCGTTCCTGAGACGAGGGCCGTGGTCTGCGCTGGGCATCCGAGGTGTCTGGCGACTCTCTGGGGAGGGTCACCCTATGTTGGCTGGTGGCCAGCACTGCCTGTGCCAGATAGACGTGCGCATCCGCTGGTCCAGCATCGACCTCCTCTTGGAGGGGCTGTCCACCCCCTGGCACATCGATGCTCTGGGCCCTCCCTTGCAGGGGGCCGCTGGGGAAGCCAGGGTGGGGGGCACGTCCATGTGCAGCCTGGGGGCCGACGGTGGGCCGCATCTGGTTGGGGGCGGCCAGGGCATTGGGGGCGAGCACGCTCTCCGTTCTGCAGAGTCGAGGGGAGGCTGTGCCTGCAGGGGCCCGAGGCACGCTGGGAGTCTTTGCGCCTCCCTGCGATGTTCGATGTGAACCTGTGACGAGCTGGTGATGGACAGGGAGGCCGGGCGTGCTGCGGTTCATGGGGTCGCAAAGAGTCGGACGGCTGAGCGGCTGAACTGAACTGTGACAGCTTAAAAAACACACAAAGTCTCTGAAATTAAAAAGAAAAAGAAAGTAGGGCCCTTGTATCTGTTATGCTCCGAGCCCGTATCTCCGAACCAACCGAGAGAGAGAGCAAGTCCACCACGGTAATGCAAAGGCAAGAAGGGAGTTTATCTCTAGCGCGCTAGGGCCCAAGTCTCATCCGGTACAGCAGAATCCGACAAGAGCCCCGAACAAAGGAGTATGGCGGCGTATATACAGGCAGCTCTTTGTCTCAGTTACAGGAGTAGCTGGCGTTACATGATTGGCCAGGCAGGATGAGCGCATGTCCTGTCTCTTTCTGGTGAACATGACTCAGGTCCTAGAGCCTGTCGTTTGGTCCCTAACAGTATCTTTGGCCCGAATGATTTCTCCTCTGCTCTGCGGAGACGTCTGCTTAGCTGCGTGGAGGGGCTCGGTGGGGTGGGGCTGAGAAGATGGAATAAAGAGGGTGTGGAGACCATTTAGAGGTGGAGGAGAGGGCTGGGCCGGGTCCCCAGGCTTCTGGTGGGCGTGGAAGGGTCCTGGGCCCTGTTAGTACCAGACAGCTGGCCCCAAGATCTGGAGGAAGGCGGTGGAGGCAGCGGGCTTTGGGGGAGGCTGAGGCTGGGGTGCGGGTGTGTCTGGGTGGCCTGTGCCCGGGCTGAGGTGGGCCTCGGAGCACTAGCGTCAAGGGGGTGGCCAGCAGCCCTGCTCCATCACTGCCGGCAGAGCCCTCGGCTCACCTGAAGGTTCCCTCGTGGTGCACGTTCTGTGGGCTTAGGCAAACCCGTGGAGTGTCTCCGTCGTCACAGCACCATGCAGACTCGCCACGGCCCTAGAGACCCCTGCGCTGCCCCTTCCACTGGGCCTTCCCCAGCCCTGGCGGTCCGGTCCTGTCCCGGCGTCCACAGTCTCCAGAAGGTCACGACGGTCACAGCCCATAGTCTTTTCAGACCGGCTTCCTTCCCTTAGTGATTCGCACCGAAGTGTTCTCTGCGTCTTCTCATGACTTAATAGCCCATTTCTCTTTATTATCTAATAGTATCCTGTTGTCGGGATGGACCCCGTTTATTCACCGCCGGCTGAATGACTGGCTGTTTCCGGGTTTTAGCAACTGCGACGAAAGCTGCTATGAACGTCTGTGTGTGGGACTTTATGTGATGCGGGCTCATCTTGCTTGATAGCTATGAACGTCTGTGTGTGGGACTTTATGTGATGCGGGCTCATCTTGCTTGATAGCTATGAACGTCTGTGTGTGGGACTTCATGTGATGCGGGCTCATCTTGCTTGATAGACACCAGGAGCGCACTTGCTGTGTTGTGTGGAGACAGACACCAGAGTGTCTTCCAGAGCGGCTGCCCCGTTTTGCATCCAGGCGTTTTGCGGCCGTGGGGGAGGGTTCCTGTCGCTGTCTCCTTGCCAGCATGTGGTGGGTCAGCGTCCTGGACTCCGGTTATCCCCGCAGGCCTGCAGCGGTGGCTCTTGTGTGTGAGGAGAAGCAGCTTTCCTACGCTTGGTCGCCGTGTGCAGACCTTGCTTGCGAGGGCTCTGTTCAGATCTTTGGCCTGTTTTCCATTCGGGTTTTGTTACTGCTGAGTTTTAAGAGCTTCCTAGGTGGCGCTAGTGGTAAAGAACTAGCCGGCCAATGCCAGAGACGTGAGAGATTCTGCTCTGATCCCTGGGTCGGGAAGATCCCCTGGGGGAGGAAATGCCAACCCACTCCAGAGAATCCCATGGACAGAGGAGCCTGGCGGGCTGCACTCCATGGGGTCGCAAAGAGTCGGACACGACAGAAGCCACTTAGCACGCACGCACAGAGGTTTTTGTACATTTTGCGTACGAGTCCTGTCTTAGCTATATCTGTTTGCAGATGTTTTCTCCTAGTCCATGTCCTGTCTTTTCATTCTCTTGATCAGATACAATTTTTTTCCTCTGGCCTCGCCATGTGACTTGCCGGATCTTAGTCCCCTGACCAGGGGCAGGACCCAGGCTCTGGTGTGAAAGCACGGAGTCCTAAGCGCTGCACCGCCGTGGAATTCCGTGACTGCGCATAATTCTGGGTCCTGCTTTTCGGCGTTTGAAAGCAGACTTCACACAGTTGCTAAGTTTGTTAAACGTGTGGTTCGGCGGTGTGGTGTGTTGTATCGTGAAGATGCTTCTGACTTGATTTGCGCCATCTCTCGTTGGTTGACGTGGAACATCTTTCAGCCCTGCAAGGATCTTCTGGCAGATTCCTTGGTGACGCCTCTCACTGTTTCCTTAGGATGTGTTTTAAGAAATAGAATTAAGAAGCTCAGACGCACCCACTGATAATAAAGCCACTTCTCCCAAAAGGTCTCACTCATTCATTCCGCCAGTTTTTATCGAACAGCTCTATGCGCCGGGCACTGTCCCAGGTGCTGAGGACGTGCTGGTGAGCCCCCCGGGAAGCCCCCTGGGAAGCAGTGGTTCCGTGTGGGTGTGTGCAACGGAGGGCCATGACTCGGGGGCATGGGACCTGCCCCGCGTAGGCACTGAGCTCGGTTTCCTTTTCTGGTCTTCATCTCGAGATCACGATCGGGTTACATCAGAGACCCTAGAAGGAGGTACGTGAGTCAGAGCTTCAGAATTCGAGAGTGAAGTACCCAGTGTGACTTGTTATCTCTAGGGACCCCCAGGACGAGTTTGTCTTTTTCTCACTCAGAAACCGAAATTTTTACTGTCATCTAGTCAAGTTACAAATTATTAATAAAAAGCCAAAAAAAAGGAGCCCAAAGCCCCTGCGTATGTTTGGAAATCAGTAATGAGCTTTTGTCTGTTCATCAGTAGAAGAAGATTGTCGTGGTAAAAATGTTACGAAATATTTAGGCTGAGCGACAGTAACAGCATTGCATATCAAAGCATGTGGAGCAGCAAGACTGGTACTCAGAGGGAATGTGCAGCCTCGTTAAAGGCAAGATGAAGAAGAAACAAGGTGAGAAATTAATGAGCTGCGTGTTAGTTTCCTCGGGTGCCAGAGCAAACTGACAAGAAATTGGGCAGCTTACAGCAGGTATTCGTTACTCAGTTATGGAACCCAGAAACCCCAAATCAAGGCTTTGGGAAAGGCAGTTACTTCTGGGGGCTCTGATGGGGGTCCATCCTGGGTCTCCCCTGCTTTTTGGGGCTCTGATTGGGGGTCTGCACTGGGCCCCCCCTATTTCCGGGGGCTGCCCTCGACTGGCAGACCCATCACCAGACGGTCCCGTGTTTGTCCCTGTGTGTCTGTGTCCAGACTTCCTCCTGAAAGGGCGTGCGCCGCTGGATTAGGACTGCTCCGATGCAGGATGACCTCATCTTAACTTGATTGTTTCTGCGAAGAGTTCTTTCCAAATTAAGCCACACTCTGAAGTTCTTGATAGACATGAATTTTTGAGGGGCCCTTTTCAACCCGCTGCCAGCTGGCACCTGCGAAGCCAGGAGGAGAGAAAAACAGCAAGATGGAGACGCGGGAAAACGACAAGGATAAACGCAGAAGCTAGCCCAGCAGAAGCCAGAGAAGGAGCAGCAGACGGTGGAACCAGAGGCTGACTCTGAAGAGACGGCGACGCCAGCGCCCAGGGGCTGCCACGTCGCGAGAAGCACACGCTGTGCGCTGCCACATGCGGGGGAGGAGGGGGTCGAGGAGGAGGAGGGTGGTGAGGGGTGGGCTCAGGTCTGCCCACGCCCCCTGGTTCAGCTCTGCACATCTGGGTGGACTCAGAAGGCACCTCCTCCAGGAAGCTCTCCTTGACTCCTTGCTGAGGACAGTCCAAGGGCCGGCTGTTGCTGGCACAGCCCCTGTGCATGGCTCTTTAGTGGTGCTCACCCGCCATCTTGCTGAGCCCGCTCAGTGTCTGTCCTTTTCGAGCTCTGACAGTAACCTCCTTCATGGCAGAACCATGCTCTTTTCCCCTGTTGCATTTTGTGTATGAAGCCTCGTATACAGAGGTGCCCAATAAATGATCGAAGCCCTGCGACTGAGTGACCGGGTGCCCTGGACACGCCCCTTACCCTGGGACTCTCCTGCAAGGGAGGGGGCGGGTGGTATTCCCACCCAGTGAGTGGCGGATGTGGGGAGGGGTTCTGCTGTCCCAGGGTCCCAGGCGTGCGGGGTGCTGGGGGGTCAGCTCAGTTATGCAGCGTCTCCCTAGACCGCCTGTCATTGTCTCGCCTCGGGCTGGAAGCCTGCACTTCACCCCCTCGTGTGGGAAAAATGCGGTCAGAACATGAGCTGCCCACGCTGCGGCCCAGGGAGCCCCTGGCCCCAGGGGCAGGACAGACGGTCCCTGGAGCTGTCTCTGCGTTAGGGGCAGATTCCGCAGCTTTCTGGGAAGGCCGTTCCCACACTCTGGTTATGAAGATGCCTTTGGCCTGGATTGCGTGTCCTGACCCTGAGTCCTCCACCATCCTGCAGCCCAGACAGCTCATCAGCCCGGAAATGGGAGACAGGAAGGGGAGCTCCGAGAGCCAGAGGGTTTCCTGGAACCTCCCGGGTGGGGGGTGTTGTCCAGGAATAACAGTCTTCCATGGCAGAGCCCTGGGGGACGGTGGCTCCCGGGAACACCCCCGGGTCCTCTTAACCCCCAAAGCGGCTCCATGCTTGGAACCGCCAGTATCCTGCTTCACTTGACTCTTTGCTGCCAGAGATGGAAAATCATCTCTGTGCCCAGCCAGAGCTGCTCACAGGTCCAAGAAAGCGAGGGCTGGACCTCAGCTTCCTGGAAGAAAAGCGGCTTCTGGTGGCTTCCCTGGGGAGCCCTGGGCCCTCGCCGTGACCGTGGACCTGAGTCAGCCTCTGTCCACAGAGGCCAGGTCGCCCCATTATCTCAAAGTCTGTGTCCCAAACCCATTCAGGTTAACCAGATTGAAACCAAACCAAAACACAGAATGTGGCGAAGGTGCCTGGGGATCACGCTGCTGCTGGGAGCGAGGAACAGGGCGCCTGGTGGAGATGCTTAGAGGTTCTTCACTGAGCCAAGCGTGACGCCCCGGGGTGTCCCCAGGGACGGCACACAGTGCTGAGACACACAACCACACACTCAACATCCACGGTGGTCGAGCGGACCCAGCCGGTGTTGACCAGCCATGAGCGGGCCGTTGAGATGTGGCAGGATGGAGTCTGACCCGGCCACGGGAAGGAGGGGCGAGCTGGCACCTCAGCAGCACACATGCCTTGGAGACCAATCGGAGAGGGCGGGGCCTGGCACGCACCGTGGGACAGCTCCTGCGAGACGCCCAGAAGGGGCGCGTCCACGGACACGGAAGGGCACGCACCGTGGGACAGCTCCTGTGAGACGCCCAGAAGGGGCGCGTCCACGGACACGGAAGGACACGTACTGTGGGACAGCTCCTGTGAGACGTTGAGAAGGGGTGTGTCCATGGGCTGGTGGGTGCCGGGTCTGGGTGGAGGGTGCAGGGACTGCTGGGTGTGTGCTGGTGATGAGATGCCTGGCTCTAGGGGCTAGCGATGTTTGTGTGACGTTATGAACGCACTGTAGGCCACGGGACTGCATGCTTTGAGATGATGGGCTGTTAATTTTATGTTGTGTGAGTTTCACTTCAGTGAAAGAAAAGACCCCTAATTTGCTCAATCACTTCTCCGGCCCCTTGCTTCTGCGGGAAGCCTGGGGTCATTTCCTCCTGACCTGCTCCCACCTCTCTGCGCCGGCTCACCACCACCACAGAGCCCGGTCACTTCTGCATGGCCCGCCTCTGTGGACCTCCCGCGGTGGCCGGGGGCCTCTGCCGGCTCCTCCCTTCTGCCCGCGGTGGCTGGGCGCCTCTGCCGGCTCCTCCCTTCTGCCCGCGGTGGCTGGGCGCCTCTGCCGGCTCCTCCCTTCTGCCCGCGGTGGCCGGGCGCCTCTGCCGGCTCCCCTCTTCTGCCCGCGGTGGCCGGGGGCCTCTGCCGGCTCCCCTCTTCTGCCCGCGGTGGCCGGGGGCCTCTGCCGGCTCCTGTCTTCTGCCCGCGGTGGCCGGGCGCCTCTGCCGGCTCCCCTCTTCTGCCCGCGGTGGCCGGGGGCCTCTGCCGGCTCCTCCCTTCTGCCCGCGGTGGCCGGGGGCCTCTGCCGGCTCCTGTCTTCTGCCCGCGGTGGCCGGGCGCCTCTGCCGGCTCCCCTCTTCTGCCTGTGGTGGCCAGGCGCCTCTGCCGGCTCCCCTCTCTGGATGCTGGCAGAGCCTGCAGTCACTGTGGGTGGCCTACGCTGTGGTGTGGGGGCCTTTCCATGGTGTCGCTTCAGTATCCCACCTGCTCACCTCTGCCTGTACTTCTGTTTTTTCTTTTCGGCCACTTGGCTTGTGGGATCTTAGTCCCCCAAACCAGGGGTCAAACCCGGGCCCTCAGCAGTGGGAGTGTGGGGTCCTAACCACTGGGCCCCAGGGGATTCCCTGTCTTGTCTTTAATAATTTCCAAGAGCAAAGGCCCAGAGTGTCTCACTTGAGACGCAGCTGACATTTCTAGTCAAAATTCGTGTTTATAGGAACAGCCGGTGACACGTGTAATGATTTCTGTAGAGGTGGGGCAGTCTTACCAACAGGTTTTAAATTCGTCTTGGGCTGCACCGAGCTGTGGCTGCTGTGTGTGGGCTCTCCCTAGTTGGGGCGCGGGGGGCTGCTCTCCAGCTGCGGCTTCTCACTGCAGAGCGTGGGCTCGGGAGCTGTGGATCCCCGAGGCACGTGGGATTGTCCTGGACCAGGGATTGAACCCACGTCCCCTGCGCTGGTGAGTGGGTTCTTCACCATGGACCACCAGGGAGGCCTTTACCGACAATCTTAATGTTGAGTAGAGTTAGTGAAAATGGCGTTTCCCTGGTAAAGAACCCACGGGCCAATGCAGGAAGCTTGGATTCGATCCCTGGGTTGGAAAGATCCCCTGGAGAAGGAAATGGCAACCCGCTCCGTTTTCTTGCCTGGGAAATCCCATGGACAGAGGAGCCTGGCGGGCTGCGAGAGAGTCGCACGTGACTTAGTGACTAGACACCAGCAGCACGTCTCTAGTGTGTTGGCAGTCATCTCTCACCCAGTAAACTGCAAATGGTGGTACATAACCCAGGGACTGCTGGCACCAGGGAGATACTGATGCCGGCCTCGGGGAGGATGGGATGACTGTCGTCATGGTAACAGAAGAGCAGCAAGGCCTGACCTTGGACGGCAGTTCTGGAGCTGTTGGTGGTGGCTGGTGTGTCCAGGGCTGCCCTTCGGAGAACCCCTCTCCCAAGAGACGCTGGGTTTTGGGTGAACACCATGAGCAAAGCATCTGTCCCGCTCTGGCTGTCCTCTGAGTCTCTGTAGATGCCGAGCTTGTACGGAGTCAGCATGCTGCTCAGCCTGTGCTGCTGTGACTGCCCCAGGCCGTGTGCCGGGAAGCCCCGTCTCCAGCTGGGGACCAGCCGGTCACCAGGTTGCTCTGGGTCTGTGGGGCTGCGGGGTCGGCCACGGGAGACCTCCACGTCCCTTTGCACGTTTAGGATCTGGTGTCCTCTGTGTGTAAACCTAGTTCCCCCTGTTATGCACCCAACTCCCATCTCCTGTGCCTCAGGGAGCAGAGCGCGGGCACTGCCGCCCTCGGTGAAGCCTGGGGCCTGGGGGCGCCCCACGTGCTTGCTGGGGGCTTGGGTTGACTCAAATTTGGTTCCAGGACACGTTGCTCAAAGTGTGAATGAGCAGAGAGCCTCCCGGAGCCAGGGTGCTATGGCCGGCAGAGCTGCGGGCTGGGAGTCGGGGCCGAGGCGGGGTCCGGGACAGGAGCCCGGCCAGGGTGCGCTGGGTCCCCTGCCTTCCCGTGACCCCGGCCTCCTGGACGACTCTGGGGTTCTGCCAGGACGGCCTCTCCTTCTCACCCCTCCCCGTTGCCCCCCTGCCCCCCAGGAAGAAAACAAACAGATCCTGGCTCAGCAGAAGCCCGCCTCGCAGGCGGACTTGCAGGATGAGGATGTGTCTCCGTTGCCGCCCAATCCTGTGGTGAAGGCCCGGCACCGGCGCGGGGGCGTGAGCGCCGAGGTGTACACGGAGGAGGACGCGGTGTCCTACGTGCGGAAGGTGGCTCGCGCCCCCGGCTCGCGCCCCCGCCCCGCGCCCCCGCCCCGCGCCCCCGCCCCGCGCCCCCGCCCCGCGCCCCCGCCCCGCGCCCCCGCCCCCGCCGCGCCCCCGCCCCCGCCGCGCCCCCGCCCAGCCCACACCGCGCCCAGCCCACGCCGCGCCCCGCCCACGCTCCGCCCCACGCCCCCACCCACACTGCGCCGCGTCCCGCCCACACCCCGGCCCACACCCTGGCCCAGCCCAGGCCATGCCACGCCCACGCCCTGCCCCGCCCCATCCACGCCCCAGCCCAGCCCACGCCGTGCCACGCCCCGGCGCAGCCCACGCCGCGCCATGCCCACGCTGTGCCCCGCCCACACCCCCAGCTCATGCCGCGCCCCGCCCCAGCTCACGCCGCGCCATGCCCACGCTGCGCCCACGCCCCGGCCACACCCGGCCTGCGCCCCGCCCACGCCCCGCCCCAGCCCACGCCGCGCCCCGCCCACGCCCCGCCCACGCCACGCCCCGCCCCATCCACGCCCCAGCCCAGCCCACGCGGCGCCATGCCCACGCTGTGCCCCGCCCACACCCCCAGCTCATGCCGCGCCATGCCCACGCTGCGCCCACGCCCCGGCCGCGCCCCGTGCTGCGCTGACCTCCCTGCTCCCGGGGGGTCCTTGCGGTCCCCGCTGGCCTGAGGCTGGCGCTGCACTCACCTGAGCTCCCGTGGGGCCCCTGCCGCCCGCGGTTCTTGACGCTGATAGGCTGGGGACACGGTGGGTCACCCAGGCTGGCGGGTGTAGGGGAGGAGCCCCGGGTCTGTGGCCACGGTTTCCTGGCTTCCCAGCTTCGTCCTGGAGGCTGGACCCCGACCTCGGAGCCTTCTGGAGGGAGCCCGCCCCACCCTGGCCCTCAGTCTCCCTTCCTCTCCAGCCGAGCAGGGCTCCCGTTTGCCCGGTCCGGGGCCTACCTGGTGAGCCGCTGCTGGTGGCCACGTGGCCCCCAAGGCCCCCTTGAACCTGTCAGGCCATCTTACGCATTTCTGCAGCCAGCTTTGCTTTTAAAAATTTTTTTAAAATAGTTCATGGCCATTAAAATTTTTTAAAGACTATAGAAAATGTGAGTAACATAACGTTTAGTGCCCGTGTCCGTTCTGGCCGCTATAACAGGAGGCTGGAGGCTCACCCCGCAGACGTGTACTGTCACAACTTGGGGGCTCAGGGTCCCAGACCAAGGTGCCCGCAGGGTGGGTTCCTGGTGAGGACCCTCTTCCCGTGTCCCCAGACAGTCGTCACCTTCTCACGTGTTCTCACATGTTGAGCTGGGGGGAGTGTGTGGGGTGAGCTCTTGGGGTCTCGACTTACAAGGGCACCGATCACATCCTGGGGACCCTGCCCCCACAACCTCCCCCGAAGCCCCATCACCAAACCCCATAACCCGGGGACCGTCCCTAGGCTGAGGTCCTTGGGCTTCGACATAGGAATCTGGGGACAGAGCGGCGGCAGCACCTCAGCCACCGTCATGCCGCGGCTACCGCCATCACCTCCAGGACGTTTTCATCTCACAAAACTAAAGCCCTGTCCACATGAGACCCCCCCCCGCCCCCCGCCGCCCCCCCGCCAGCCCTCCACTGTAATCAGGGCGTGAAACCTGTGAGAGTGCAGTTGAGGAGCCCTCCAGGACGCTGCCGTCCTGTGCCTTTCTCCCAAAGCCCAGGACTCCTGTCTAACACGGAGTTCCCCGGACACACCCAGAGGGAGGGACGCTCTGCAGAGGAACTGTCCCCAGCCAGAGGGGCTGAGGGGCGGTGAGGCCTGCGTGTGACCCGGGCAGGGTCTGAGGAGGGGGCACAGCCGTGTGGGTTCAGTTCCTGGGAAGGGGCCGGCCGGGTCCGGGTGGTGGGGGGTGCTCTGGGGCAACCCCGGGGTCACAGGAGGGCGAGGTGCCTTTGGTGTTGTAGGTCTGACCTGTTATACGGTGGTTGGGCCCGGGGCGGCTTTCCCGGAGGCTCCATCCTGCCCCCCAGGGGTCTCTGTAAAGGGTTCCATGGTTTCAGAAGACGTAGTGCGCCCACCTGGGGGTGCTGACGTCCCCCCCGCCCCAGCCTGGAAGAGATTGAGGGGCAGCTGAGCACGAGGTGGGGCCGTGTCACGGCACAGTCAGCCTCCCCCGAGGTGTCCTTTTTCAAGACAACGTTTTTCTATTGAGCTGCTTCGGGTCGTAGTTGCTATGCACGGACGCAGTAGCTGTGGCGTCAGGATTCAGCTGCTCCTTGGCTCGTGGGACACACTGTGAGCTCCACGGGCTGGTCCTGGCAGACATGGAGATGGCTTTTCACCCACATTTTGGCCAACTGGGTCCAGACCCCTACCCGGCCCCTCCATCACCACCTGGAAGTGTGGAGCCAGCCTTGGGTCAAGTTATCTTTTGTCCCCCCAGTTTTCAGATATTTCAGTAAGCACTTATTACCTGGAGAAAAAACAAAGAAGTAAAGAAGCTTGAAAAAGGCACGATGCTCCAGGGGCCTGGAGGTCCGTAGCGTCTTTGAGAGGCTCTGACGGCCACCAGCGCCTGTCCACCAAGACCCTGAGTTCACGGTGACACTTAGGCCAACTTTGGGTCACTCTCAGCCCCTTGTCTCTTCTTGTTAAGTTTGAAAAAGCTGTGACGCTCAGCTAGCGTTTCAAGTTTTGTGTCCACCGTTACTGGCAGACACATTCTGAAGGCTGGGCAACAGGATTTCTCGGGGTCTAGCAGGCGCCCGGAGAGGCGGCAGGCTCAGGCCCTGGGCTCGGCCCTGGGGCGCCGCTGGTCTGACTGCGCCTGGCCTCCCCGCAGGTCATCCCTAAGGACTACAAGACCATGGCGGCGCTGGCCAAGGCCATCTCCAAGAACGTGCTCTTCTCTCACCTGGACGACAACGAGCGGAGGTAGGAGGTGGGGGCTGGCGGGACGCCAGTTTGGGGAGCACAGGCTCACGGGCGGGGGTGGCCTCCGGAAATGAAGCGCCGTGTGCGCCTGGGCTGCCTCCCAAGTCTGGCTCAGGATCGGAAGCGCCTGCAGGCCAGCCTTGTCACAGAGAGGCACCTCTTCTGCTTGCAGAGGCCCAAACGCGCCGCCTCCTGGGGCTGCGGGCGGAAGCACGCCTGTGCACGCAGCACGGGACCCTGAGGGGGTGGCTGAGCTGGCGATGGGCAGCACTGGCTGGGAGGGCCTCGGGGGAGGACGTGGGGCCAGGGCGCGGGTGCCTCCAGGGGGGGTGTGGGGGAGCGGGTGACTCCAGGGGGGGTGTGGGGTGGGGGTGCAGGTTACTTCAGGGAGGGGTCCAAGAGTCCTGAAGGCACTGGGGTGCTTTGCCTGAGAATTGAGACCATGTAAGTAAGTGAAGTCGCTCAGTCGTGTCCGACTCTTCGCGACCCTGTGGACTGTAGCCCACCAGGCTTCTCCGTCCATGGGAATCTCCAGGCAAGAATACTGGAGTGGGTTACCATTTCCTTCTCCAGGGGATCTTCCCAACCCAGGGATCGAACCGGGTCTCCCACGCTGGGGGCAGAGGCTTTAACCCCTGAGCCACCAGGGAAGATGTCAATAGGGAAACTAGGGCGCTTTGCGCCCCGCCGCCTGGGTGAGAGGGTCCCTGGGGTATTGGGCGCAGCCCTTCAGGGTTGACTCTGCGCGCACAGCTGACCCTGCGCGGAGTGGGAGGGCGCCCCGGTGGAGCCTCACACCCACGAGGAGAGCAGCTGTCTGCGTGCTCCGGGGGCCGTGCCGCGTGGCTTGTTTCCTTCCCTGACTCCTGCATCGTTTAGGACACACGGTGTTTTGATGACATGCCTGTCTTCAGAGGCTCATTGAAAGTATTTGCCTGTTTCTTTAAGATAAACTCCTTGATGTGAATCAAAGAGTAAATGATGTTTGGAAATTTCCTTTTTCTAAAAATGCTCCTTTTCCCCCCATTCTCAGCAAACTGATTCTTCGTTAGGCTCATTGAGCACATTTTGAGAGCAGCCACGTAACGTGCAAACGGTGAACAGAATGAAGAGAGAAGGCCTCTTTGTTTTTTAATAATGACAGCTTTTGGAAAACTGATTTTATTTGTTCATCTTTGGTCGCACTGGGTCTTCGTGAGCACAGGTTTCCCTGTAGCTGCGCCAAGCGGGCTCCTCGGGGCGGGGCGTCCGGGCTTCTCACTGATGTCGCTCCCTTGGTGTGGAGCTCGGGACCTAAGTCCACGGGCCAGTTGTCCGTGGAGCGTGGACTCTTCCCAGACCAGGGACTGAACCCGTGTGCCCTGCATCGGCAGGCAGATGCTTATCCACTGTGGCACCAGGGAAATCCTGAGAAGGCCTCCTTGCAGCCCCCTCCCCACAGTGACCGCCTGCTGCAGCCTGGGGTGGTCCCTGCAGGCCACTGTCCGTGTGCGTGTCGTGTGGAGCCGGGCGGGACACACAGGTGATCTGTGACGCGGGCCTGGGGGCCTCCCCTGTGGCCCCTGTCTGGTTGTGGGCCTGTTGCTCCACTGAGGGGTGGGGTGGTTTGTGTACCACTCCCTTACCAAGGTCGCCGGGCCGTCTCTGGTGTCGGGGGCCTCGGTGGAGACCGAGGTCGCCGGGCCGTCTCCCGTGTCGGGGGTGGACCCTGAGGGGTGGTCTTCTGCAGGGTCGGCTCCCAGAACAGTGTGGCGGCACTGGCCGGGTGCCAGGCTGGGTTTTCAGGCTTGTGGTACGTGGTGCTGGCCGGTCACCCAGGAAGGCGGTCGGGTGTCCAGGAGACCTGAGTTTGGGGTCGGTCCCTCCTGGCCCCCAGCGTGGGGGCGAGGCTGCTTCCCGGGGCGGGTGGGAGATTGGCGCTGGAGAAGCTCGGTCTGAAGACGCCCGTGGGGCCTAACCCTAACCCTCCCGGGACCGCCCGCCCCACTCAGTCCTCCCTGGTGTCGTGGGCCGCCCTCTCTGCTCTGCGGCTCCTCGCAGACCCGTGGAAGGCGGACGCGGGGGACACCTCACAGTCACCCGCCAACCCCCTCTCCCTCCGCTGAGTAGCCTTGCCGGTGCCGGGCACCCCGGGTGTGCTGACCTGATACCGCGTTTGAGATGAGAGGCCGTCATCTCTCTGATAACTGCTGAGCCCTGGGCTCAGTTCACCGGCTCCCCTGGAAGCTGCTGAGCAGGTCTGCGGCCTGGACTCTTCTGCCCAGAACAGAAGGGTTTGGGCTCAGGATTGCAAGCCTTCGCAGTAGGCCCTGCCCTTTCACAGCCCTGCCAGCCCAAGGCAGCGGCTGGTGCAGCAAGGCCTTAGCTTAGGGCTGAGGCAGCTGAGCAGGACTCCTCTGCGCGGTTTCTGGCAGTATCTGTCTGGGAAGCATCTGGTTGTGGGGGGGTGTCCTTTGCCCTTGACCCTAAGTTTCCAGAGCCGCGAGTCTCTCTCTGCCTCTGACTTTTCTGTGTCCGAGAGCCAGGTGGACAAGAAGTGGAGGAAGCAGATGGTTGGATTAAAATTCCTCTTTGCGAGGCTGGCTGGGAAAGAAAGCTTTCCACAGGGTGTGTCTGCTTCAGATCTTTTGTTTTGCTCAGAGGAAAACTCACTTTCCAGATCGGAGCTCGCACGGCCCCCGTTTCTGGCCACGGCCTCGAGGAGACGAGTCGACAGCTCGGGAAGCGGGTCCAGGGGGCGTGGGCGGGAAAGGCCCGTTTCCTGACCCTCCCCGCGACGGCCCCTCCTGCGCTGCCCGGTGTCTTTGCTCTTCCCAGCTTCTTGGACGCGGGGCTTCCCGGCTCCGTCTCTGCTCGCCCGCGGCCTGGTGCGCGCCGCCCGTACCCTCACGTGCGCGGAGCGTCTGGCGAATCCTGATGAGCAGGCGGCCTGCTGCTCCCTCCGCTTCCCCGGGGGAAGAGCCACCGCACATCCCCGAAGGCAGACCCCGGGGGGACACTGCTGCTCTGCAGCCCTCCCGCTGACCTCAGAGGTGACACAGGCCAGCCCACGGTTGTGGGCTGGGCATTGTGGCTCCTGCCGGCGATTCCAGCTTGTGTGGAGGTCCACCCGCAGGGAGAGCAGGGGAGGCCGTGTGCAGGCTTCGCTCTAAGAGGAGAGTGTCTCTGGGTCGAACCACAGCACCTGCCAGAGCTGGGTCTCTGCGCACGCCTGGGGGGCTCTGCAGCCCGCATGCCGCCCCCTCCTGGGTGACGGGTCACAGCGTCACGCGCCTGTGACGAGAGGAAGGTGGTGGCCCAGGTGCTGCCCTGCGATCGGGGGGCCTGCTCTCCCGGGGCCCTGGGGGTGCAGGGAGCTGGCCCTGCCCTGCTAGGTCTTGGGAGCACCAGAGGGGACCAGGGAGCCCCGTGTGCTCGTGCTGGGGGCAGGGATCCAGCCGCAGCTCTGCGTGTCGGGCCCCGGGTGAGGGCCTCATCCCTGGAGCCCCCAGACGGGCAGATGAGGCCTCTGAGAGGCCTCTGACCATCGGGCGGCCGCACTGGTGGTGGGGCGTGCTCTGTGCAGCTCTCATCAAGGCCGGTCTCCGCCTGCGCTCCCGGCCACTCAGCCGTCTGTCTCCCACCCACCCGCGTATCTCTGCAGCTTGTTTGTCCACAGACCGGCCCGGCCCTCAGGTGATGGGAAAGACGCGCAGGCGGTCAGGTTGCCAGGCGGCGCAGCTCTGGGCGGGCTCTGCTTCTCTGCCCCCTGCCCCCCAGCCTGGCTCCAGCTCGGGCTTTGCGCTGTCTCCCAGTCAGGCAACCTTAAAAAACAAAACTGAGAAACAGCGCTAGCGTCTCGGAGGAGGCGGGACCTCGTCCCAGGACCTCGTTCCAGGAGCCTCTTGACAGCTTTAACACGTGAGGCCAGGCTCTGGGCCGAGGACGCCTCCAGGCAGCACATCTGGGCCGCGTGGCCCAGTGCGTGGGGCTGTGTTCCGTGGGGGCTGAGGCCCTGGGGCTCTGGCACCGGTGTCCCGGGGTGCTCTGAGCCAGACGGTGGGCGGCAGGCCTCGTGGGGCATCTTTTTAGGGCTGCACTGGCAGTGATATGGGCCCTGGAGACAGCAAGTAGGCTGCCCACGGCCCCCACGCCCCCGGCCCCCCACCCCCACCCCCCCGCCCCCATGGCCCCACGCCCCCCAAACCCCCATGCCCCACCCACGGCCCCCACGCCCCCCACGGCCCCCACGCCCCCACGCCTCTTGGCCCCCCACGGCCCACACGGCCCCCCACGGCCTGGGGGGGTGATTCGGCCGCTGGGCTGACCTGCCTCCTGCCGTGACTGCACCGCTGGCCCGAGCCTCCTGCTGGCCTCGCCTGTGGTCTCCCTCGCCCGGCGCCATCGTGACTCACAGCTGCTGGAGCCCGGCGGCGAAAGGCTCCAGGACGCGGCCGACGGGCCTGCGCACACCCGCCAGGCCACTGTTGATGTCCCCTGACGGTTGTCCCCTAACGTGATTTGAGGTGCCTTTAGGCCACGGGTCCCCAAGGCCCGGAGAGGCGGGGAGTAGGGCTGTCTGTCTGAAAAGGAGGGGCCCTGTGGGGTGCGCCTGCTGGGGAGCTGGCCCCGGCCCCCCCCCGCAGTGGCGACGCGGTCCCTGGACCCAGGGACCCCCGGGGCCCTGGCCCCACTCCTGAGCCCTGTCACTGCACAGGGAGGGCCTGAGCCAGCTGCGGGACCACCGGCTGCCTGGGGCTTGTCCCACCTCTGCAGACGCACGCAGACCGCCTGCTCCGCCTGTCAGGTGGCGATGCGGCCACATGGCCCTGTCCACGTCCCTGAGGCGAGGGTCACCGAGCGCACGAGGCCCTCAGGCCACGTCCGCCTGCCCTCAGAGCAGCCCCCCAGAGTCCTGAGCCTGGAGAGGAGGGCAGCTCCTGTTCCCCGGGCCTGGCCCACCCCCCTGCCCCCCGCTCCCTTGGCCCTGCAGGCTTAGCCTTGCCACGTCCATGGACTTGGGTCCACTGTTGAGCTGCAAGGAACCCAGGATGTTACCGGGGCAGGAAGACCCCAGGGCCCCAAAGAGTTAAAGCGCTCCGTTTCCGACGGCGTGAAAACCAGGGGCGAGCAGCTGACGGGCACCGTGCGTCCTCCCCACAGCTGCTCCTGGGGTCACCGCGCCTCTTTGTTTTCCCGACTCTTAGCAACTGTTGCTTTTCCTGAAGGACACACGTGGACCAGCTGTCCCCTCCCAAGATGCAGCCGGGAGAGGTAGCCTAGAACCTCAGCAGAGCAAGAGGAAAGCGCGGCTTGTCTGGGGAGTGGGGGGGGGGGTCCCAGGGGCGTCCCGGCTGTTCCCAGCCTCGCCCTTGAGCGCCGTGAAGGGGACCCTGTCCCGAAGGGCCCCATCTGCTGGTTGAACGTAGACGGCACTCGGCCGGGCCCGCGGGCGGGACCCATGTCAGGCAGGGCTGCACACAACGGCCGCAGAGCAGGGCTAGGGGCGACCCTGGGAGCCCCCCAGGGGATCGGCTGGGCCCCCAGCTCAGCCTCTCGAGGTGGTGGTGAGGCTGGGGCTGGGGCTGCGAGCCCCACGCCGGGGCCTCAGTGTGGCGGGGGTGCCTTCTGCGAGGGCTCTCGAGGGGCCTCCTATGGGGGTGTTTGTGGGAGCCCTGAGGGGCCCCCAGAGCCAGGGGCTCTGCAAAGCATTCGGTGCCTCAGGTCCCTGCAAGGGGGATGCAGCTGGTGTTGGCCCTGCGTCCGCCAGACCTTCCTTCGTGCCACCCTCCGGCACCTGGCACCTCGATTCCGTCCGGGGCTCTGGGTGACCCTGTGTGTGCTGGTTTCTGTCCATCTCATAGGTGGGGAGACCCGGGGCCCGGGGTGAAGCAGCTGGCACGTGGCCCTCACTTGGCCAGGCCGAGGTCTGGCTGGCCCACAGGACTGTCCCCGCTCCCCACTGGGGACCCCCAGCGAGGCCACACGTGAGTCCGGGGGTGCCGCTGTGGGGAGAAACCCAGGGAGGCAGCAGGGCCTACGTGGGCCGTGAGCCCCGGCCCCTGAGCTCCTGGCCCAGACACGGGGTGATGCTCAGGGCTGCAGTGCCATCCAGAGGTGGCTAAGACCTCCAGCGGCAGGGGTGGGGAGCACGGCTGGGCCTGGTGACCTTGGATTTCTCCTGGCCTTGCTGTTTGCCGGCCAGCGATGTAACCTCTGGAGCTTCAGGAATGTTCTGCCTGCCCTTGAAGGCGGGAAAGCCTTGCTTCCGAGGCGGGAGCTCACTCCCATGCACCCGTCCATCCAGCAGGTGTCCGGCGCTGTCCCAGGGCAGTGAGCAGCCGGCAGGAAGGGTGCTCGGGAGATGTGCCTGAGTAGGGTGGGAGTAGTCTCTGCGGGGCCCAGTGGCCAGGGGGCTCTCGGAGGAGAGGGTGCGTAGCCCAGACCTGGAAAGTGCACGGGCCAGAGGGAAGGTCCTGGCCCGCTGGCTTCTGCGCGAGGCTCCTGGGGCCGCTCAGACACGGTGTCGCTCTGTGGCTTCGAGCTCTGGGACTGACCTGCCCTGGGGGGCCAGCCTCTCCTCGTCCTCCTTAAGATCAGCCTCTGTCCTTTGGGAGCGGGGGATGCCCAGCTCCCACCCTGGGTTTCCCCTGACTGCACTGCCCCCCGGGGCCTTGGGCCGCTGAACATCGGGACGAGCAGGTTGCTTGTAGTGAGGCTCTGTGAGCCAGCGTCGCCCCAGTATTCTAAATGCTGCGTTTCCGAAACAGTTCTATCTTTTCAAGGTAACGTTTATCATAATCTAATGTATTTATTTTTAATGGGCTCCATGTCAATAATTTTAAAAACCCTCAGTCTTGAAAGAAGATTTTATTTTCTTTCATTTTTTTTGAAGGAAGATTTTAGCACTTAGAGTCTCCTAGTCACGTTTCTCACGGGACAGCGTGTCGGGGGGGTTGACGGAGTCTCTTTACATGTAGACGTTTTCACGCTAAGGTATGTCCTAGGGAAAGGAGTAGAAATGTCCATTCAAGGAGCAAAGGAACGGTGCAGCTCTCCCAGCCAAGAGGCTTTCTGTCTGTGTTTCCTGTTTAAAGAGCTGGCGGGCACGCAGTCCCCGGGTGCACCAGGCTCCCCCAGCGACACGGAACCCGAGAGACACAGATGCGTCTGAGGATGCTTAATGCTGGGGGCTCTTGGGGTCATGGAGGCTGGGGAGCTCCGTGTGCCTTTGTCTGCCAGTGGACGTGCAGGGAGCCAGTCCAAAGGCTTGAGAGCCAGGAGGCAGGGGTCCGAGGGCGGGAGGGTGGATGTCCAGCTCAGGCGCAGTGCGGGTCTCCCATCCCCTGTGTCTCTCTTCTGCTGGGCTCACGAGCGGCGGCGCCGCCCTCCCTGGGGAGGGCTGTCCTCATGCCCTCTGGACTCAAACACTGGTCTCGTCCAAGATGCACCTAGAAATCGGCTCACAGCGGAGTGGGCGTCCCTCGGCCCAGACAAGACGGCACACTTAAAGCTGTGGATTTTTATTTCCTGGTCTGTGCTTACAAGAATGTTACAGTAGGCCAGAAATTCTTCCCTGTGTAGACATTTAATGAAGTGTTTCAGATGTTTAAGGACAGCTTGTGCGGCTGCATTGAAGGACCTTATCGTTAGGTCTGGGCCGCCGGGGTGGCCGGTCAGGTAGGCCGCAGGGGAGGACGGTGGATGGCTGCTGGAGGGCACAGTGGGCACGTTGGTGCCAGTCCCGGGTGGCCCCGCTGGGCTGATGGACTGGGCGGAGCGGGAGTGGAGCAGTGGTGGGGGGTGGCGGCTGGCGGAATGGCGCAGGCGGGGGGGGGGGGGGTGCGGGGGACGAAGGGGGGGGAGGGGGGAGGGTGTCGGGGATGGGGGAGGGTGGGGGGGAGGGTGTCGGGGATGGGGGAGGGTGGGGGGGATGGGGGAGGGTGGGGGGGAGGGTGTCGGGGATGGGGGAGGGTGGGGGGGATGGGGGAGGGTGGGGGGGAGGGTGTCGGGGGGGGGAAGGGTGTTGGGGCGGGGAGGGCAGTGCGGTGCGGAGTGGCTGCAGGAAGGGGGCGGAGCAGGGGGCGGGGTGGGGGGGTTGCAGAGCGGAGCGGCTGCAGGCTCCGTGCTAGTGTGGTCTCAAGGGCACAGGTGCCGGTGGGCAGGTGGGATCTGGCCTCATGAGCTTGACTGGACCAGCCCGCTGGGTGTCCGGGGGGAGCTGTCAGGAGGCCGGCGCGGCCCTTCACCCCAAGCTCATTTTCTCCCCTCATCTGTCCGGAAGCACTGGAACTATTCCTTTCACTTTCCCGCAGCTGGGCTCCTGGTGATGAGGGGTCCCTTGAGCCAGACCTCGGGCCCCAGCCCTGTCTGTCCGGTGTGGACCTGGGCCCCACTGGCCCGTTCTGTCCTTCCCTAAATGTGTGTCTGCTTGCAGAAGGCCTGGGGCCCACCCAGGGTTGAGTCCGGAGCCTGCAGGACTGCAGGACTTAGAGCTACCTTGCCAGATCAGGGCTGTCTTGGGCTCCAGAGCCGCCGTCTCAGTCCGGTAGAGCATCTCCGTGCCCTGGTCCATCCCCCGAGTGCCTCCCCCCCAGCCCCCCCTGCCCAGTGCGGACCCAAGGCCAGTTGTGCTGGGTGACGGCCGCCCAGGGCTGCTGGAGTTGGGCAGGGGCTCACAGGCCTGTGAACACACGTGTACGCGTCTGTGTGCAGACACGCGTCCGCCTTCTTGGGTAGACCCCTGACAGGCTGTCTGGGCCCGGCTGCTGCACAGGCGCCTCTGGCTGTGGCGAGTGGGGCCCTCTCTGCCCCTGCCGTCGGGCTTCTCGCTGCGGGGCTCCTCGCTTTGCAGAGCACGAGCTGTCGGCGCTTCAGCAGTTGTGGCCTGTGCGCTCGGCGCCGGCGCTTCTGGGGCCCCAGGGCACAGGCTCACGGGCTTGGCTGCGCCGCATTTGCGGGGTCTTCCTGGGCCAGGGATGGAACCGGTGTCCCCTGTGTTGGCAGGCAGAGTCTTTGCCCCCAAGCCACCGGGTGAGCCGCCAGGGAGCCCAGCAAGTCTCTAAAGTCCAGTTTGTCTTTTTTTCTTTCAAGAATCGTGCTCCTGTTGTCTGCGGTCCAAGACTTTGCCTAAAGCACGTTAACAGAGACTCACGTCTTCTTCTAAAAGGCTTGTCCTTCTAGCTCTCCCGTTGAGGTCTGTGACCCTCTGAGTTACCGTGTGTGCCGTGAGGTCAGGGTCTGAGGCTGGGTGGTTATGTGGCTGTCCGGATGTCCAGCTCCACTCGCCAGAGAGACTCATGGACACGTCTTGGCGCCTCGTTGATGATCAGCTGGCCACCAGGGTGAGGGCTCGCTTCTGGGCTCCGGGTTCTGCCCCACAGCCCATGCGCTTCTGGGCTCCGGGCTCTGCCCCACAGCCCATGTGCCGTGTCGTCTCAGCCGCCCCAGTCTGCGCGGGCGCGGCTCCACAGTGAGTCTGGAAACCGGGTCATGCGCACCCTCTCGCTTCATTCTTTTGCAGAACCGTCTGGGCTATTTTAGGTCCTTTGCGTTTCCATATGAATTTTAGATAACTTTCTATTTTGAAAGCCCACGTTGAGTCTGTAGATCGGTTTGACACAGAACTGGCATCTTGTCTGCATCGAGGCTTCTCCCGAAGGACAGGAGTGTGTCTCCGTCTCGCCGGGTCTGCGCCTTCCCAGCAGGCTCTTGCAGTTCTCGGTGGACGAGTCTCGCGCTTCCCTTGGCAAACGGATCCTGCAGTGTCCATCCGTTTCCATGCTCTTGTGAAGAAGACCGGGTTCCCAGCGGCATGGACTGGCTGTGGAGGCCCGGTGGGCTCCGGTGGGCAGCGGAGGCGGGTGGCTGGCCAGGGCTGGCCAGGAGGGGCCGGAGGCCTTGCCCTTGGACACCCCTGTGGCAGAGGGGTGCAGAGGGCTCTGGGCTTCAGGCTGTGGCAGAGGGGTGCAGAGGGCTCTGGGCTTCAGGCTGGGGCTCGCCGGCCCTGAGCCCCGGGGGACAGCCTGTTGGTCACAGCTCGGCGTGTGCCCCCCCCGCCCCCCAGGAGCAGGATGAGAGCTCCAGACGGTCTTTGTTATGTGAGCCGTGTTCCCCGACCTCTGCTGGCGCCTCTGAGACTCGTTGGGGAAGAGTTCCTTCACGGCTAAGCACACAAGGGGCTCTTTATCTGGGCGTAGGAGTGACGTTTAGATGTAAGTGGGCCACGCCAAGGAACTCAGGGCTTGCTGGAGAGAATCGCCCCAAGGCTTTTATCCTGTGTCTGCTCGGGGCCCATATGCACCTGGGCACTGCCTGCGCTGCGGGGTCAGCGGGTACACTGTCTCCAGTGACCTTCTCTTCTGGAGGGACCAGCGTGAGGCACGCGGGATGAAGGACAAGCTGCTGATTCTCGTCGGAACGGGGGCGGCATCGAGAACACGTAAAGATCTCCGTCGATTCAACAGCCCGGAAACCAAGTAGCCCAGTCAGAGTCTGGACAGAGTCGAAGACGCGCTCGCCCGCAGAGCACCCTGGGGTGGAGAGCGAGCCCCGGAGACGCCCAGCTCCTCAGGCAGCAGGGAGAGGCAGAGCAAACCCCAGGGGGCCGTCGGCCCACGCCCATCGGGATGGTCAGAGTGAAACCCGCCCGTGTGGACGCGGAGGAGCTGGGCCCTCGTCCGTTGCTGCTGGGATTGGCAGCCGTGCTGGCCCGGGAGACACCTGGGCAGGCCCTTAGAAGACCGGACGTGGACTGCCGTGTGACCCGGCAGCTGCGCCCTTGGGCCTTTATCCCAGAGGAGTGGACAGTCACGTTCACGTGGAAACCTGTACGTTGACTTGCCACAGCAGCTTTCTTTGTAAAAGCCCGAAGCTGGAAACAACCCAGGTATCCCTCAGCGGGCCAGTGGATAAGTAAGCTTGGGCTCCGTGCTGTGGGAGAGCGCTCGGCCAAAAAAGGGGATGAGCTGCTCTCACACACGGCGGGCGGGGTGCGCCTCCAGGGAGCTTGCTGAGGGGCGAAGCCGGCCCTCGAGCTCCCGTCCTGCGGGACACTGTTTAAGTGACGTTCTCACGGTGGCAGAGTTATGGAAGTGGAGGGCCAATTAGTGGCCCCCAGGGCTTAGTGGCTGGGTGAGGTTCTGGGGGTCTGCATGGCGTCGCCGCCAGCACCCTGGGTGGCCCCCGAGATGCCCCTTCTGGGGAGGTGCAGACCACCGCACGGCTGTCCCCGTGGGCGGGGCCGGCCGGGTCCCTGTGCTCCAGCCGTCGGCGAGGGCGGGTGTCGGCTCGGCTTAGGGCCCTCTGCAGGTGGGGTGGGGTGGGCCCTGGGACAGGACCCCGGGCCAGGCCGGCCGCAGCCCCCCAGGCCCCAGAGGAGCCTGGGCCTCAGTGAGTGTGGCGCCACCCGTGGCTGGACGCGGTGCTTGGAGCTGGTGGGGCTGTGCCGCTTGCCGGGTCCGTGCTGGTGCCTCTGCAGCCGTTTGTCGCCCCGTTCCCAGGTGATGGGATGAGGTCCAGCAGTTGGCCGGCCAGGCCCTCGGCTCGTCAGAGAGCGGCGAGGTGGACGCTCTGCCTGGCTCCCAGGCCCGTCCACCTCCTGCCTCGCCTCGTTGTGCCTGGAAGACCACGGGTCTTCTGTTTCTGCTCGCCCCTCTGTCTACCTTCTCACAGCGCCCCTGCAGCCATCACGGGGTCGGGGAGGGGCTGTTTCTCTGAAGCTGTTTGTAGGGCAGGGTCCCGGCGAGGGGGGGTCCCAGCACCGCAGGGCGCAGCCTGCAGGGTCGGGGCTTGGGGGGCGGCTGGGCTGTGAGAGGCTGTTTCTCTGAAGCTGTTTGTAGGGCAGGGTCCCGGCGAGGGGGGGTCCCAGCACCGCAGGGCGCAGCCTGCAGGGTCGGGGCTTGGGGGGCGGCTGGGCTGTGAGAGGCTGTTTCTCTGAAGCTGTTTGTAGGGCAGGGTCCCGGCGAGGGGGGGTCCCAGCACCGCAGGGCGCAGCCTGCAGGGTCGGGGCTTGGGGGGCGGCTGGGCTGGGAGAGGCTGTTTCTCTGAAGTTGTTTGTAGGGCGGGGTCCCGGGGGATCCCAGCACCCCAGGGAGCGGCCTATGGGGTTGGGGCTCTAGGGAACAGCTGGGCTGGGAAATGGTGTTTCTCTGAAGCCATTCGTAGGGCGGGGTCCTGGGGGGTCCCAGCGCCCCAAGGGGCAGCCTGTGGGGTCGGGGGTCAGGTGGCAGCGGGGTCGGGTCCTCGGTGTGGCAGCCCCTCTCGGGTCCCTGTTCTCTGAGGGTATCGGGGCCCCTGGTTTGTCCACACACGTCTGGCCCAGTGCCTGTGTGGACTGCGGCCTCTGTGGACCGTGGCCTCAGTGGTCTGTGGACCGCAGCCTCTGGACCGTCGCCTCTGTGGACCGTGCCCTCTGTGGACCGTGCCCTCTGTGGACTGTGGCTTCTGTGGACCGTGGCCTCTGTGGACCATCACCTCCTTGGACTGTTCCCTCTGTGGACCGCCACCTGTGTGGTGGGTGTGAGAACACCAGGGAGGAGGAAGCCTTTGAAATGGGAGGCCGAGGCCAGAGGCTGGCTGCTCTGCACGCTTTGTGCTGATGGCCTTGGAGCCTGGGCAGGGCATGGGTGGAAATGGTGGGGATTTGAGTGGGGTGACTCTGGTGTGGCCGCCCTTGGGGTGGGGAGAGGAGAGCCTCGGGGCCTGGGAGGGGCTGGGGTATCCTGTCCCTGCCCTGGGCCACCTGCCTCGGGCTCCCTCCTTGCCTGCAGCCAGCCAGGGGCCGTGGGGACTTATGGACAAAGCCCATGTAGGAGGACGGGCTCCACAGTGCCCAGGCGCAGATCTGTCTACTCAGGAAAGAGCAAATTCGGGTCTCAGCGCAGCTTAGGAAGACCCACGGGCCGTGGAGCCCAGCGCATGACCTCTGGCCACCGATGGTGGGAAATTCAGAACATGGAACCCCGTGTGTCTGCAGGCCCGTGGCTGTGACAGGGCTGGGGCATGGACGGCCAGACCCCGGGCCGGGTCAGCAGCACGCCTCGAGCCCTGCCCCTCACGGGCCCTCAATACTTCTGGTCTCCCGGAGCTGCTCACCGTCCCTCCGCCGGGCCCCGACTCGAGTCCACGTAGGTGTTTCGCCCCCTGCGGGTCTATCTGCCCGGCGCCCGAGCGGCCGCTTCGTGGCTGCTGGGCCCTCTTCATGCAGCCCCTGCGTCCTCTGCTGTGACCGCGTCGTCTCTGTCCCTTTCCTTGCTCTGTGGTGCTTCGCAAGGTGGCCGGCTTGTCGCGTACGTCTTCCTCTTGGTGGGAGACTGTGTTTAGAGACCGCGTTCTGGGGGGAGCCACTGCTTTGCTTTGTCCTTCTGCTGGGCTTTTTCTGCAGACGGAATCAGGACTGTTTTTAAGGTAAAATATTTCACGCGTTCGTATTGATTCTTCCAGTTTCAATTCAGGGCTACAGGGCGGCTTCCTTCCTTCCTTCCTTTCAAAGTAATGTGATTAATTTTGTCTTTATCTCTTTTCCCACATGCTGACTATCTCAGCTGTCCATGCTGCCAGCAAAAGAATTCTTTGCTTCATTTCACCACGGGGGCGCATGCACACACGCACACACCTGACCTTCGAATAACAACCGGTGTGGTCAGCAGAAGCATTGAAGGTTTAATTCTGGCTCACTCTGCCCCGAGGCGTCTGCAGCCTGGGAGCTGGTGCTGTCAGCTGGGCACACATTTCACTCCCTTTTTTCGCGTTTCCTTTGGGTTTGTAAGCGTTGTTTTTCAAGTCTCAGGCTTGCTTTTAGAACCACGTGAAATATTAACATAGATCATGGCTTCAAAGTTGTCGCCACCCGCGCAGCGTGTCCCAGAGCCTCACCCACCTCGCGTCGCCACTGGACACGCAGCTCCTCCCTGCGGCCTGGGGGGCTCTTTGCACTTGGACTCGCCTGTGGCCGGAGCAGCAGGCGAGTGAGCGAGTCAGTCCACGGGCGCAGGCTCACGCCCTCCCCCTTCCTCACACACACGCCTTTTCTGTCTGACGTGTGTCCTGGAGCTCGCACCGCGGCTCTTTTTAGATGGTCTGGACAGCTCTGGGCCTTGGGCCATCCCAGAGCTGGGTCGGTAGGTGGGGAGGGTGGGGAGGGGGCGCATAAATTTCCTCATGTTGTCCGCTTGGTCACAGCTCGGCCCCTTTCATGGAGGAGAAAGCCGCTGGCCAGGCCCGAGGCGGGTGGGCATCAAGGTGGGGCTGAACGTGGCGCCAAGCCCAGTTCCGCGCCCCGGGTGGCCTGCAGGGTCCAGGTTGAGGTCTGCCCAGGGCTGAGGCCTGTGGCTCCCAGGCCTGACGGGCTAGCCGTGGCGCCCCCGACGGCCCCGGTCCTCACCGTGCCGCTGAACGCGCCAAGGCGTGGCTGCTGGGCCGGGAGAGCTGGGCAGACCCGCCCCGGCACTTCCACGGGAGAGCCGGCGTGACGCAGCCGTGCCCTGGGCCTTACCGCCTTGTGGGAGCAAAGCAAGTGCAGGCGGGCGCATGAGATCCTGGCGGGGAAGGGGCTGGCGTGTCCCGAGCCTGACCTCGCGTGGACCGAGGTGGCTTCACCTGAGCACCCGGCCCTTGGCTCCCAGGGCCACTGGGGGCCTGGGGCCGTTGGCGGGGGTGGACACGGCGGCTGTGATGGACTTGAGCCGGGGCCTGGAAACAGCCTTTCCGGGGGCTCTGAGTGGGGGACGGGGGGGCAGCCATCAGGCTGGGCCTTGTCTGCTGGTGTCTCTGTGGGGCTGGCGCTGCCCGCGCTGGGCCAGGGTCCCGAGTGGCACCCGGAGGGAGAGGAGAGGGGCCCTTGGCGAACACGGGCTCCAGGTGCCTCTGCTGCCTTGCCTGTTCGCTCGGTGGCTTGCGATGACGTCCTGGGTGGCGGGGTGCGTGCTGGCCAGGCCTCCGGCGGGCGCGGGCTGCTGCCCGAGGAGGCCGCTCCAGAGCGCCACCCTGTGCCTGGCACGTGGGTGCCACGTGCTCGCTCCCACGAGTGGCTCTCACCCTGCGATTGTCCCTGGGATCGTCTCTGTTGGTGACAGAGCCTCCCTGCCCTTTCTGTGCTGGGCCCCGGGACGTGTGTGGAGGGCACCCCAACGAAGGGCAGGCCCATGTTCCTGTGGCTGTTGGGCGTGGTGCTGTCCTGGGTGTCCACTGGCGCCATGACCGGCTGGGTTCTCTGCCCTCTCTGCCCTCCACCCTCCATTCCTACAGGCTGCTCACCTACGGTTGCCAGCTTCACCCGCCCTGTTCCTGCCCCACCGCCCCCCGGCCAGCCTGGCTGGGGGCCTCCGCGGTGCCTGCTGCAGACCCTTTGAGGCCGCCCCTAACTGGTTCAGCAGCCGTGGAAAGGACACGCGTCCCCTGCCCTTGAGGCCTGAGGGGGTGTCCCAGAGCTGGCGGGCCGCCACGGCCTCCCCGACGCACGTGCTCAGAGCTGATCTGGAGGCTGCAATGCCGGGGCCTCCTGGGTCTCGTGACTGATCCCCAGGCTTGCTGTGTTAAATAAGCGAGATGCTGCTTATCCTGGAAAACATTTCCTGTCTTGGGAGGTGAGGAGGAAGGAGGAGGGAACCAGGACCCCGTATTCCACGCCTGACCTTGGATGTGGCCTGCGCGGGGTGGGGTCACAGGGATGGGGCTTTGTAGCTGTCAGGGTCCACGCGGGGCCTCAGTGCACCGTGGTGACAGCGTCCTGGAGCCCATGCGACCTGGAGTTCCCAGGGCGCGGCGTCTGTGCAGGCCGGCTGGGCCTTCAGGAGTCAGCCCGGGGGGTGGGACCCCAGGGAGGTGATGGGAGGAGCCGGGGATCCCTGGCAGTGGGTGCAGGGCCGCTGGAGAGAAGCAGGTGAGGCCACAGAGCTCAGGGCGCCTCTGGGGTGCTCGGCGAGGACACCCCACTGTGTAGCTGAGAATTCTCAGGCTGCAGGGTGGCCGTGCCTGCCTCTCTCCAGATGGCGGGGAGGCTGCGTGACCCTGGCCTGGGCCTCAGATGGGCCCCAGCGCCCTCTCGTGTGCACCTCCCCCTGGTCTGGGGGCCGCTGCCCACCTTGGGCCCTGCTGGACGACTGTTGGCTGCAGCTCTTCTGGAAAGAAATCCTTGAGGAAGGATCCAGACCCCATGCGTCGTGACGCCCAGCGCAGCAGAGTGGGCTTTGTAGAGGCGGAGCTGCGTGCGGGGCTCCCCTGGGCCCAGGCCCCGGGTTCTGGGCTGCGTGTGGGGCTCCCCGCACCCGGGTTCTGGGCTGCGCGGAGGTGACGGTGGTGTCTGCAGCTCCGCTCAGCTGCAGTGTGGGCGCGGGCCTGACGGGCCTCCGAGTACTTTCCCTCCGTCAGAACCACGGCTGCCGCAGGGGTTCTGGCAGCTGGCTCTGGGGCCATGGGGACCACAACCCTTGGACGGCCGCCGGTCAGGAGGCAGGGGCCCTCCGCGCCGTCTGTGCTGGGGGTGAGAGGGGAGGTGGGCTTCCCCCTCTGGCGCTGACCGCAGCTGTTGGCCTGCGCGCGTTTATTTGGTTTTAAGTTTTGTTCATCAGCCTGGTAGCTCCTCATGCTGATCTGGTGCACACTTTGTTAGGGTTATACCTCAGTGTTTTATTTTTGTGGTGTGCTAACGTAAATGGTGTAGGACTTTTTTTTTCCCATTTGAAATACTGGAAGGTGATTGACTTTTGCACGTTAACCGTGTGCCTTACAGCCTTGCTGTAATGACATTAATCCCAATAGGCTTTGTTCTGTTGTTGGTTCTCCAGGATGTTTTTACATAGCCGTGTCTTCAATGCGGGAGACCCGGGTTCGATCCCCGGGTCGGGAAGATCCCCTGGAGAAGGAAATGCCAATCCACTCCAGTATTCTTGCCTGGAGAATCCCATGGACGGAGAAGCCTAGTAGGTTATAGTCCACGGGGTCGCAAAGGGTCGGACACGACTGAGCGACTTCACCTTCGCCTCATGTCTCCTGCAAACAGCTTTATTTCATCCTTTCCAGTCTGTGCCGTTTTTTTGTGTGTGTGTGTGCTGCACAACACAGCTCGCAGAATTTTAGTTCCCTGACCGGGGATTGGACCCAGGCACCCGGCAGTGGAGGCCGGAGTTCTAACCACGGGACCACCAGGGAGTTCCCTCCAGTCTCTGACCCTTTATTTCCTTTCTCGTCCTGTTATCTTATTGCGTCCTAGGGATTTTCCAGTATGCCCTTAATGAAGAGTAGTGAGGGAAATACATTTGGCCTGAGTCCCCGCCCTAGAGGAAAGCATCCTGGTTTTCACCGCCAGGTGTGGTGTGCACTGTAGGGTCTCTGGAGCTCTTTGTTAAGTTGAGGGAGATCTCCATGTTCTTATTTTCCTGAGAGTATTTTTTTAAAATCACGAATGGATGTTCAGTTTCGTCAAGCGCTCCTTAGGCGTCTCTTGATGTGATTTTCCGTCTTTACCCCTGGTGTGCGATGTGTCATCTTTGATGTTTGGACACTGAGCCCACCTTGCATGCCTGGAATGAAGCCCGCGTGTCCGTGGTGTATAAGTCTTTTAATCCAGGGTTGGGTTTGATTTGCCTGTGTTTTGCTGAGCATTTTTATATTCGTGTTCGTGAGACAACGGTCTGTAATTTTCCTTTCTTGTAGCCTCTTTGGTTTTGGTGCGAGGGTGATTCTGGCCTCAGAATCAGAGTGAGAAAGTGTTGCCTCTGCTTCTGTGTCTGGAAGAGATTGCAGAGGATTCATGTGATTTCTAACTTAAAGCTTTGGTGGAACTCGCTCGTGAGTCCGCCTGGGCCTGCTGCTTTCTGTCTGGATAGCTGAGTAGCTACTGATTCAGCTTCTTTCATAGGCTGTGTTATCTGTTTTTTTGGGTGTGTTTCGGCAGGCTGTATCTTTCACAGAACTAATCTCTTTCCTCCAAGTTGTCAGATTTGTGGACACACAGTTGTTTGCAGCCCCCCTTTCTGATGCTTCTCAGTCCACGGGATCTGTAGTGATGCCTTCTCTCTGGTCTGTGACGTTGGCTATCCATGTGTCCTCTCTGTCTCAGCTTCTCCTGCCCACCCCTTTTGGTTACCACGGCTAGGGGTCTATAGGCCTTTTTAATCTTTCCAGAGAGCCAGCTTTGGTCTCACTGGCTTTCCCTGCCAGCTTCCTGCTGTGAACCTTGCTCTCGTGCTCTCCCCGCCTGCTCTGGGGTTGCCGCTCTTTTTCCGTTGATAGTTCCCTGGTCTCTGCCCTTCTCAGACGTGCTTGTCCCACGCCGCACCTCCCCTCCAAGCGCGACCCTTGCTGCCTCCCTCAGATTTTGCCAAGTTGCCTTTCATTTTCATTTAAACACACTTTCAGTCTCTCCGAAGCCTCTTCTTTTAACCACGTGCCCTTTAGCAGGGGGCTGCTTCGTCTCCGGGACTCAGGGCCTTGAAGCCGCCTTCCTGTCGCTGGTCTCTGGCTTAGCTCCGCCGAGGTCTGGGGAGGGGGCGGTTGGGTGTGGTTCGCGTGCATTAATTTTGTGCAGCCGGACTCACCTGTCATCCCGGGGCCCCGTGAATGTCCCCATGGAGTCACGCATTCCTGGGCATCTCTGAAGAGCCCGGCGTCGTGGCTGAGGAGGCAGCCACAGATTCGGCGGCTCCGGTCCCCAGAGGCAGAGGCTCCCAGGGTTTTATAAGCGCCGTGCCCTCGGTGCTCCAGCAGGGAGCAGGAGCCCTGCCTCCGTGCCGTGGACAGCTACGCCTGAGTTATTGCTGCTGCGAGAGAATTATTTGGAAACTTGCAGTCAGTTTCACCCAAACAGTGGAAAAGCCTAAACACAAGCCAGGCACCCTGTCAGGGCGCTGGCTCCAGTGGACGAAGAGAGCCCCTCATCCCTGGGGCCGCGACGGGCGGCAGAAAGCAGGGCGTCCCGTGGTGCTGGTCCCCAGGGCTCTGCCTGTGGGCCTGGCTCCTGGAGTGTGAGTGGCGCTGACGTGAGCCCAGGGAAGCCGCAGCGTCCAGGTCAGGTGTGCCCCTCCCCCTTCTGGCGTCATTTCAGCGTCTCGAGCGCGCTTTCTGCACCCACGGGGCCTTTTTCAGCTCACGTGGCGCTGGTGCTCGTCCCGTACGCCCGGCACGCGCCCGGGGCAGGAGCGCCTGTGCCCTGTTCTGCCCTGCTCTTGTGACCTCACCAGCGGGGGCAGAAACACACGTCCTGGCTCTGACACCCCCGTGCCTCGGAAAGTTGGACGTTTTTCAGAATAAAGTGTTTAAAGAAATAAAGACACAGAAATGTTGGAACTGCTAATGCAGGTTTTCCCCTTAGGACTGGAGGTGGTCCCGTGGTCCCTGTCACAGCGCTTTTGCTCAAAGTCCCAAGAACTCCCCCTTCCTATGTTTACAGAATGCTGGAGGAAGGGCAGATCGTTGGGGTTCGGGGGACTCCCCTCCCCATGTTTACAGAAGGCTGGAGGTAGGGCATGTTGCCAGGGTCCGGGGCGGGGTGCAGGGGTTCTTGCCACCCCACCTGCTGGGTCCGCCTTGGAAGGGGGCAGGCGCGGCTCCATTCGCTGTGGGCTCCATTCGCTGTGGGCGCCTCCCTCCGGTGAGGGTGCACTCAGGTGGCCTCTGGCCTTGCTCGGAGAACTGGTCCAACCTGTTTGCTTCCGCAGGTCTCTTTGCAGGGGTGGGGGTGGGGGGTGTTCACCCTGCAGGCCACCTGCAGCAGCCGTTCGGCAGTTTATCAGAAATGTCAGCCAATAAAAGGGGATAGGAAGGCCGTGGCCAGATCACGAGACTGGCTGAGCTCCAGGGGCGGGGCGCGCCGCTGGCGCCCCTCCTGGGACTGGGCGAAGGGGCCCCCATGTGCCCGGGATTGGGAGCCAGCAGGAGTCGCCATGGCGGCTCCTGGTCGGGACGGACAGGGCCATCGCCCTCTTGGGTGCTCTCCTGTGGTGCCCGGGGCTGTGCCCGGTGCCCCGTGGGCGAGCTCCTTGGATGCTCAGCCCCCGGTCCCTTCAGGCGCGTTCAGGGTGGCTGCGGGTCCCCTGGTTGCCAGCGAGGAGCGCTCGTCATGGGGACGACCCCCGCCTGGTGGAGGCCACATGCACAGCCGTCACCCCTCTGCACGGGGAGCCCCTCGGGCAGGGGCTGCAAACAGAGGCTGGGCTCCGGGGCCCGGAGACGGGGGTCCTGCAGACACAGCCTGTGCTCCCGCCAGTGGGGAGGGGCCTGGTTCTTGCTTCACGAGAACAAAGGCATTGCTAGGTATTCTTTTTTTTATCCCATCCAAAGAAAAAACAAAAATTACGATGTTTATAGATCTCTCAATTTTTAGATATTGGGAGCTGACTTTGAAAATGGGGCACCATTGACCCATGAACAATCAATAGGGCACTCAGAAATTTCAGTGGTGACCTCCCTTCGCAAAGAGGCCCGGGTCTCAGAGGTTTTATGGATGAATTCTGTGAAAACTTCAGCAAACCGTCCATCCTTTTGCAAGTGGCTCCAGAAAATAGAGAATGAGAAAGCTGCCCGCTCATTGTATGGCTTTCAAATGAGTCTGGAGGGGCACAACCATCAGGCCGTAAACCCCAGATGGAGCAATCAGTGGATGTTGTTGGGAACATCAGCTGACCCTTGGGGAACACAAGCCAGACCCCCTTCCTGTGGACAGAAGGTCCGAATGTGTTCACGGGAATGTCTGGCAGAGGATGCTCTGGACCCAGCCTTGTGCCCCGGATTCACCTGCTGAAGTGATGCCTCCTGGAGGCATTTGGGAGGCGGTGGGGTTTAGGTGAGGTGGGACCCCAGCGATGGGATAAGAAGACACGAGGGGCTCCCCTGCAGGGGCTCGGGTTCAGTCCCTTGTCAGGAAACTAGACACCACGTCTCGCAACTAAAGGTCCAAGTAAGGCCCGGCGCAGCAAGTAAATAAGACACCAGAGAGCCTCCCTCCCTGCCGTGTGAGGGCACGGCGAGACGCAGCCAGATGCGCTCCTGAAAACACGGAAGAAGCGGGGCGGGCTCCGTGGCATGGCGCCGCCTGGGGGTTTAAGGCGCACACACGCCTCCAGGTTCCATGTTGTGAGAGAGACGTGCAAAGGGAAGGTGGTGGTGGCGGGCCAGTCGCTCAGTCGTGTCTGACTCTCGCCACCCCACAGACTGGAGCCGGCCAGGCTCCTCCGTCCATGGGATTCTCCAGGCAAGAATACTGGGGTGGGCTGCCATTCCCTTCTCCAGGAGATCTTCCCGACCCAGGGATCGAACCCACGTCTGCTGCGTCGCAGGCAGTTTCTTTACCAGCTGAGCCCTCAGGGGAGCCCACAGCCAAAAGGAAGCCTCTCAAATCTCAGGATGAGCCCCAGAGCCCGGGGAGGAAGGGAGAAGGGGGAGGGCTCTTCAACAAGAGCGAGCCCCACTGCTGTGAACTTAGGTGGCTAACCTGCATCTGGGCTTTAAGACGCCGGTGGCCCCCAGCAGCGCTCACGTGACCGTCGGAGGCAGCGGGAGCCACGGCACCGCCCAGGCTGGTCCGGGCCACCGCAGAGCCCCTCTGCTGGGCCCTGGGGTTTGGGGCACGCCAAGCCCCCAGCTCCACGTGGTCAAATCCGGTAGGCCAGCCGTGCTGAGAGCAGGTTTGAAGTCGGGTCACAGAGGCTGGAAGAACTTGGCTGATATTTCACCCCAGGAGTGGGGGCTCTCCGACCATCAAAGAGAATGTTCCTTGTCTGCAGAGGTGGCCCTCCAGACAAGGCCTGGTTTCCGTGGCAGTCTGCCTTCACCCCAGGGCTGCAGGGCCAGGCTCTGGCTTCTGCCGGGATGGGGACAGCAGGTGGCAGGGAGCCTATCACGGCCTGGAAGGTGTCAGCGAGGTGCAGCCCTCCCGGGGGTGGATGTTCCAGGAACCGGGACCAGGCACGCCCAGCGCCCACCCCCCAGGTGGGGGGCACCTCAGGGCTGAGGCCCAGCCCCGGCCCAGCCAGCCCCTTCCCTCCTCGTCTCAGGATTGTTTTCCCAAGCGCCTTGCTCGCTCCTTCCCTCCTCGTCTCAGGATTGTTTTCCCAAGCGCCTTGCTCGGTGGCCTTGGCCCCTGGCTTGACCGTAGTGGCTTCGGATGTCTGGTTTCCAAGGTCAGAGCAAGTAACTTACCAGCGGGATGTGCTCCGAACATTTACTTGCAAGTCAAGCACTAGCCTTATTTTAAAATGGCACTTGGGCAGTGGGGTTTAGACTTAAAATAAACAAAAGCCAAAACGTCTGTGCTGTTGGAATTAGCTGTGACGAGCATCCAAACTGCTCTTGGGCTGAGAATAACAAGCCCAAGGTGGAGTGGCTCTGTTTGCATGAGTCTTTTTTTTTCTCCCAGAAATGTACCGAGTTGGGGTCCATCAGTGCAGTTCGCCTAATTGAGCTCTAGTCGATTCATGATTTGTGTTCCGGGTGTGCAGCATAGCGGCCCGCATTTGAGGGAGATGCTCCATCTAGAGTCACTGCAGGATGCTGGCTGCGCGCCCTGTGCTCTGCATCCCTGCAGCCTCTCATTGTCTACGTGGCGGCTTGTGCCTCTTTCCTTCTCTCCCCCTGCACTGCCCCCTCTCCCCACTGGCAGCCACCAGCTCTCTGTGCCTTTGAGTGAGCTGCTGTCTCGTCATATTCACTGGTGTGCTGTGTTTTCTAGGTTCCATATATAAGTAAGATTATATGGTATTTTTTAAATCTGACTTAGCGTGAAGCCCTCCAGATACATCCACGTTGCTGCAGATGGCATTCTTTCATTCTTTGTTATGGCTGTGTAATATTCCAGGGTAGAAAAGACCCTGACGCTGGGAAAGACTGAGGGCAGGAGGAGAAGGGGACGACAGAGGATGAGATGGTTGGATGGCATCGCTGATTCAATGGACATGAGTTTGAGCAGGCTCTGGGAGATGGTGAAGGACAGGGAGGCCTGGCGTGCTGCAGTCCATGGGGTTGCGAAGAGTTGGACACGACCGAGCAACTGGACAACAGAAACAGCAATGACACTCGGTTGTATAAGCACACCGAGCCTTCCTTATCCCTTCCTCTGCTGATGGGTGCTTGGGTTGCCTCCACGTCTCGGCTGTTGTAAACACTGCTTCTGTGAATGTTGGGCTGCGCGTGTCTCTTCGAATCAGAATTCTCTCCAGTCCCGCTCTCAGGAGTGAGACTGCAGGATCATACGGCAGCTCTGTCTTTCTTCTTTTTCGGGAGCCTCCATACTGTTCTCATAGTGGCGGCACCGATTTTCATCCCCACTGACAGTGTCAGGGAGGGGGTCTCAGGGGCTGAGGTGTGTCTGCAGGCAGGAGCGGGACTCAGCCCAGCAGAGGAAGGCATCCGTGCGGGTTGGTCTGGGGGCTCCCGCACCCCACCCTCCCTCACCTGCTCCCCGCCGCCCCCAGGGAGACAAAGAAGCGTTTAAATAGACGAAAGCAACAGCTTTCAGATGTGTTTGTTTCCTGGGCCCGGGGAGCGGGCGGGTGCAGGCGGGCTGGGTCTCCGGCCCGTGTCTGTTTCCTGGGGGCTCCTCCACTGACCCGTTTCCAAGACCACTGAGAGCCCTCTGCCCAAGGGGCCCAGCGTCTTGCTTCTCTTCTGGGGAGACATGTGCCCGGGGGTGGGTGGCCTCCCAGGGATGGGGGTTGGTGGTTAGGTTCCGGTGTCCGGACCCTGGCCTTTGCGCCTGGTTGCTGTCCAGAGGAGGCTCCTGGGTGGTTGTGGACGCTCCCCCGGCCGGCAGGGCATCCCCGGCTCCCTGCACCCCCATCCCGCTTGAGGGTCCATCTCACAGCAGACTCGGGAGACGAAACAGCCAGGCTGCCCGGTGGGGAGCCAGCCTCGAGCCTCTGTGCCCATCGAGCGAGCAGTTAAGAGAGTCTGGTCTCTTCCCGTTTCTGTGTCCAGCATCTCAGCTCCCTTAGATGGAAAGAGGTAGAAAAGGCGTCAGGACTGGTCGCCGTGTCCTTGTGGGAACGGCCCCCATCTGCTTTGTCTTCCGTGAGTGGAGTCTGTCCCAAATGATCCCGTCTTCATAAATCCTCAGGCTGCACAGGACGAGGGGCCTTGAGCCCAGGGCTGGCGGGTCCCTGGGGTCTTCATCGCCTCCGAGCCGGGGAGCAGGAGCTGCGTGGAGGGCAGGGCGGCCCCCAGCGCCCCCACGGCCCCCACACGCCATGCTTTCCTTTGCAGCGACATCTTCGACGCTATGTTCCCCGTCACACACATCGCCGGCGAGACCGTCATACAGCAAGGTACGCCGCCAGCTCCTCCTCCCCGGGGCCGGAGCCCCCGCGAAGGGTTGGCTATTTACTTACGAATGTATTTATCACGAAACGCTTATTGTCTGTCCTCGAGACAGGTCATTATGACCCTGCATAACAGTCCACTTCACAAGTTAGTGTGTGCTAATATGCTCTGACAACATCAGCGCTCAGTCACGTCTGATTCTTTACGACCCCACGGGCTGCAGCCCGCCGGGCTCCTCCGTCCATGGCATTATCCAGGCAAATACTGGAGTGGGCTGCCATCTCCTCCTCCAGGGGATCTTCCCGACCCAGAGATCGAGCTTGCGTCTCTCCTGCATCAGCAGGCAGATTCTTTTTACTGCTGAGCCACGGGGGACCTTCTCGTGGTTAAAAATATTGAGGAGCTGTGTTGAGTCCTGGAGGCTCGACAGCCGTGGACTTCAGCTGTCAGCGGTGTCGGGAGAGGACTCTCTGCAGCCTGACTGCGGAAACCGTTTCCTGGCGAGGGTGAAGTAGGCCACTGCGTCCTGCACCTTCGTACGCACAGCTCCCACTTACAGATTTTGAAAGATGGGTGAGGCTCGGCCTTGCTGGGCAGAGGTCTGGGAAGCAGCGTTGTAAGGTGGTTTGCTACCAGAAAGACGAAAGCCCGCCTCCTCGCATCACGCGTCTGTTTTCCTTCCCTCGCAGGGGACGAAGGGGACAACTTCTACGTGATCGACCAGGGAGAGGTGGACGTGAGTATCCCCAGCGTTCTCGGGCCGGCAGCACCTGTCTGTGCCCACTCTCAGGTCTAGAGAAGGCCGTTCTGGGTGGTATGTTTCCAGTTTCTCAGTCCAGAAGCAACAGAGTTCACGTAGGAGATACTGCAGGCGCGTCCAAGCAGAGTGGGGCGAGGGCGGCTGGTGTCAGCCCGGCCACGGCGCTTGCCGTCAGTGCCCGCCGAGCCGACCGCAGCCCCAGGGCCCCGACGGGGCAGCTCTGCTGCAGCTGGAGCCCGCGACGCGGCAGGCCGGCGTGCCGCACGCGCTTTGGACGCCCAGGGGCCTCGTGGCTCTGGCTTTGCGGTGGAACCAGGCTGCGTCCGTCCCGGGATGTCGTGCCCTCCGATTGTGTTTGCGTCCTCTCTTTGCTGCCCAGTCTCCGGCGGGGACACCCAGGCTCTGTGTGGAGAAACACCTCCTCCGTCACCTGACCGCAGGCCGAGCCCCGACCCCCCCCGGGGCCCCGCGCGGGCTCCTCCGAGCGTGTGGCTCAGCCTGTGCTGCCGCCCAGCCTCCCGCGCCCCCTCCTGCCTCCCTGTCGCTCGGTGAGTGTGGCCCCCACACGGGCTGCCAGCCGTCCGCCTCCCCTGAGGCTCTGCCGGTGGCCCTGATTCAGTCCAGCTTGGGCGCCTGATCCTGGGGCGTCTATTTAAGGCTGCCTCCGCATGGACTGCGGCCCCCTGCCCCCCAAACTCAGGGTGAGTATGTCCCTGGGTCCCGCAGGGTCAGGGCGTGTCCTTGAGGCCCCTGGCTCCCCTGCCTGCCCATCCTTGGGGTGGCGGCCAGCCGGGCATCCCAGGTAGGGGGCACTTTCTCCCCATGTCCCCCAGCAGCGAGCCTGTGTCCACGTGGCTGCGGCCCTCAGCTTCTGGAGCCACAGGAGGTGACAGTGTGGGGACCTCTGGGCGAGCTGCACGGGCTCGGGGTTTCTCTCGTCCTGGGCTCGGGCCTGGAGCAGTCCTTGGGCGGGAGCCGTCCTGTCTCCCCCGACAGAGGAAACTGAGGCGGGAGCCGGAGGGAGGGCCCCAGGGCAGGTGGTGGGGGAGGCCACAGGCTGGGCCGACTGTGGCTGCCAGCCGGTCCCAGAGCCAGCCGCAGCGAGACATACGGGCTACAGCGCCTCGGACCCGGCCGCCTGGGGCCCCCGCAGGGCTGTGGACTCGTGGCCCGGGCCCAGGTCACTCGGGGCCTGAGCCCTGCCGGCTCCTCCTGCTCCTCGGCCTCTGCGCCTCCTCTCCTCTGCCCTCCATCTGGCCCTCATTTTCTGGCTCAGATGTTGAGCGAGCGCTTGTCTTCTGCTGGGCCCTTGCAGAGCCCTGAGGATACGCTCTTGGGGACACGACGTTGCCCCCGGGGTGCGTGAGGGTTGGGGAGATGGCCAAGAAGGCAGTTCCCAGGGAGCCTCTGGCCGTCCTGTCCTGTTCTTGTTCCTGCCGTGCCTTGCAAACTCCTATCCATCCTTTAAGACCCCACCCAGGCAGAGCCACCGGGCTCCCCCAGGGCATGGGGCTCCCTGAAAGTTGAGACGATCAAGCCTGGGTTCTCCCTGGCCAGCAGACACGGGCATGGCCGCCCTGTGGCCCAGAGTCCCGTCCTTGTCATTCTAGGAACCTGAAGGTTGTTGGGGTCCCTGAGACGTGACCCTCGGCCTGCGTCCTCCACGCAGACCTGGGCCCGCATGCCTGAGCCGTGGCGTTTCTGTGTCAGCCCAGGAGGTTATCATGGAGCCTCCTGGAGCCCAGATGCTCAGGCCCGTGGGCAGATGCCGCCTCCTGGCTGCGGTCTCCAGCTTGGGCCGTAGGTCCAGATGGGGCAAGGTGGTGACTGCAAGGCCATTCCTGTGTCGGCCTCAGCGGCTCCTCCAGCGGCCGGTGGGTGCGGGGTGGCTGGGAGCCTGAGGTGTGGGCCGTGGGGGCGGCCCCGTGCGGAGGACCAGAGGTGGTCCGTCAGGAACCCGGGAAGAGAGCTGCCAGACGCGCCCTAACCCTGGCTGTCGTCCCTGCTCCGGGTCTGAAAGTGCACCTTCTCCCGGCCTGGGGCCATGCTTCTGGCCCTGCCTTCGGGGGCGGGGAGTGACCGCGGACCGCAGACCGGACGCGTGTGAGGGTCTCGGGGGCCTCCGAAGGGGTGTGGGGAGCAGAGGCTGGGACCACTGCACTGTGACCCTGAAGCCCCCAAGACACAGGCCTCCCCAGAGGCCCCACTCTGCGTTTAACAGGAGGGGTTGGGGGTGGCCATCCAGAGCCCCCTCTGCGGGCTGAACGCTGCCCCCTGACCAGCAGTGCCCTGGTGGCAGCGGCCGGCTGACCGGATGCCAGAAGCGCCAGCTCGGTTTAAATTACGGTTTTCCAGGGAGATGCGGACGGTGCCGGCCGCAGTGTGTGTACTGCCGAGAGCTATAATCCTTCTTTCTAAGTATAAGAATGTCTCCCAATTTGTCTTTTTCATGGAACGTAGCATTAGCACTCGGAAGGGCGTCCATGGCCAGCTTCGTGGCTCAGGAGCGCTGTTCCTCCCCACCCGGCCGTCCGGGCACCTGGTGCTGTGGGGCCTCCTGGGGGGAGCCTGCCACACCCCATGCTCTGCCCCGGCCCAGGGCCCCTCCCGCCTCACCAGACGTCTGTGGGCACGGCCGCGTCCAGCCTCCGGAGGTGGGGGCTCGGGGGACAGGGCACCCAGGGCCGTCTGGCTCCGCGGGTCACGGCCGGTCAGTCTGCTCGCCTGGTGTTCTGGGTTTTTTTTCAGTCGGTAAAGCACACACACCGTGGAAGCCGCCGTCTTAACCTTTAGAGTCCAGTTCGGGGCCATGAGCATGTTCACGCTGTTGAACGGCCCTCCCACCGCCATCTCCAGAATGTTCTCATCTTCCCAGACCGAGACTCTGTCCCCATTAACGTCTAACCCCGGGCCCTCCCCCAGCCCCTGCCCCCATCCCCTGTGTTCCATCATCACTGTGAGCCTGGCGCCTCCAGGGGCCTCGCAGAAGCAGAAGCACACGGCGTCTGCCCTGGGTTGGGCTCATCCCACTGAGCGGCGCCTCCCAAGGTTGGGCCACGTGCAGCAGGTGGTGGAGCTCCGGGCCTGTCCGCCGGGTCACGGAGAGGAGTCACGGAGAGGACCCCCGTCTTGCTCATCAGCGAGCGTGCCCGCCGCGTGGCTCCCGCCGTAACCAGTGCTGCTGTGGACGACGGGCCGTGTGGGGACCTGGGCGTCCTGCTCTGGGTGCCGTCTGCTGGCTGGCCACTTCCTAGATGCAGGGCGGCCGTGGCCCCCAGCTGGCTGTGAAGCTCTCCTGCAGTGCCTCACCCGCAGGGGGCGACTGGGGGCCCTTCACCCTCTTAGGTCTCTGCGGGGGTCCTGGAGACTCCATTGTGGCCAGAGGCCGCTCTGGAATTGGGGAGCAGGTGACCCAGCGCGCCCCGTGGTGCTGGTGGCGTGATGAGAGGTTGGGGAGGGCGTCGGCCCTTATGCACGGCCGGCACGCGGCCCCTGACAGGCTGCACGGTGACCCTGGAGCATGTGGCCCTCCAGACGGGACGCGTGCGCTGGGGTCCTGCCTGTGGGCCCCTGGGGAGTGTGAGGTTTGCAGGGGAGGGCCGAGAGCGTGGCAGGTCCACGGAGTGAACCGAGCTGGTGGCCGGTCACCGGGGAGAGGATGCTGACCCCACGTCATCACCCACGTGGTTCGGGCTCCGCAGATGGGGTCCAGCAGAGAGGCCTGGGGGAGCTGCTGTCAAGCAAAATGGGCCGGTCAGCCCCCGACCCCGCCAGGCTCTTGGACTAAAGAGGCCTGAGGCTCGTGACCCGGTTTACCCTGGAAGAGCGGCTGCAGGCCTGGGCTCACCTGCCCAGACACTCCCGCTCTTTGTGGCTGGAGCCCGGGACGCGGCGGAGCTGGGCCATTAACTTTTCTCATCGCCTGTGGAACCAAAAACAACAGCGGCTGGCACGCCCGGCTTGCTTCCTCGCCCAGGTGGCTCCGGGTTACGTGGGAAATACCTGCAGGAGGGGCGGGTCTGAGGTCGCAGGACTCCACCCCCTCCAGTGAGTGGATCACTCGGTGACTGTCTCCGCTTACCCGGTTGCTTCAGAGGATTTTCTGTTTTCTGTGGCGTCGCATGTTGAACTGAAGTGTCCTTGTGGGCAGGAGCAGGCGGGCAGGCAGCCTCACGTGTTCTCGCTGCCTGGATCGGTGGGGCTGGGGCCGTCCGAAGCCCCCCCAGTGAGGGTGGCTCTGCTTTGGGGGCAGCCTCACGTGTTCTCGCTGCCTGGATCGGCGGGGCTGGGAGCGTCTGAAGCCCCCCCAGTGAGGGTGGCTCTGCTTTGGGGGTGTCATCGAGCAGGTTGCTGTGTCTCGGCCACCACCTCCACCTCTGTCCAAAGTTGGAACGTGAACTGGTCCATGGTGGGTGGGCATCAGCGTCACCTGTGACGTCCTGGACCACACCCCTGGGGCTCTGGGTTGATAGGTCGTTGTTGGGGGGCAGGTTCCCAGGTGATGCTGTGCACCTGGTCTGCAGACCACCCGTCAAGCATCCTGGCCAGCGTCTGGGGTCCCCTCGCTGACCCTTGTTCCCCTCTGGGTGGCCCAAGCTGGGCTCCGGCTGTAGCGGGGGCGCGTCCTGGCTGTGAGCTGGCCTCAGCCCTGCCGGAACCTTCAGTGTTCCCGAGACACACCTCTCCCCGTGTGGCCTGCACCCCGTGGCCTCCCCGTGTGGCCTGCACCCTGTGGCCCCCCATGTGGCCTCTCTGCATGGCCTCCCCACACGGTCTTGCCGCACTCGGATCCTCCGAGTCCAGTCCTGCCTCGGGCTTCTTGCACGTCCTGGCCCGTCTCCCTCCAGCTCTCTTCACCCCTGGTCTTTGCACAGGACCCCTTGGGCTGGGCTCGAGTCTCCCCTCAACAGTCTCGTGCGGTGGCTCTTCCCCGGATCCTCTTCCTCCTTTCTCTCCGGTGCCTGCAGCTTGTTTTAAGGACGGTTGAAAGTGAAAAAGTCACTCAGTCGTGTCCTGCTGTTCACGACCCCATGGACTACAGTCCATGGGCTTCTCCAGGCCAGAACACTGGAGTGGGCAGCCTTTCCCCTCTCCAGGCGCTCTTCCCAGCCCAGGGGTGGAGCCCAGGTCTCCCGCGTTGCGGGCGGGCTCTTCACCAGCTGAGCCCCCAGGGACGCCTTGAGGACGGTCACACCTGGATAATCATCGCTGAGCCGCTGGTCAGTGAGCCCCTGTGAGCTGGAATCCGTGTGCTTCCTGCTGCTGAAGCCGGCGGTGAGAACACGCAGGGCGCCCCAGTGCTGGGGTGACCTTGGGTGACAGTGGCTGAATAAGCCGGCAGGAACAGCGGATGGG